>NC_066584.1:329514656-329841366 GCF_024323335.1 Lathyrus oleraceus | reverse complement strand
GCAGATACAGCAACCCTGATTGACATACCACTGCACTGCATTCACATCATCACATAATTTCGCATTCATATCATTTAACACATGTTTATCCATTCCCAAGAGTTCACATCTTCTTCTTGATTCTAGTCGGGGTTTTCTTCTTACACTGTTTATCAAACGAGAGACTGGAATCAAGGGGGTAGAATACCTTTTGGAATTGATAAACATGTCATTGCATTTGCATAGTCATCCACATGTCTTGCATAACAGGTACCGCCACAGTGTTCTCAGTTTGTTTGGTGTCCCACTAGCAGGATAGCTGACTCAGGCATTCACCGATACGGTACCCGAAGGAATCAACAGAGAGCGATGGAGAGCCTACAAGCAGAGCTTGCCGAGATGAAGATTCGCATGAATCAATTCATGGATTTGGTTCAAGGGGTGGCTCAAGGACAGCAGGAGCTTAGATTGTTGGTACAGAGGGATCCCCCTATTACTCAACCGGAGACGTTGGCTGATCCTCCAGCTGGAGAGGCTAATGGTCCCAATGGACCGGGGCCTATCCCGATCCCGCATGTCAACCTAGATCAACAACCCATTCAGGATGGTCAGGATGATCAGTTTCCCTTGCTTCAGGAAGACTTTGGCATGGACCCCATGTTTAGAAGATTGGAAGAGAGGTTGAAAGAAGTGGAAGGACAGAATCTTCTGGGAGTAGATGTTGCTGACTTGGGGCTGGTCCCAGGTGTGAGAGTGCCACCGAAATTCAAGGTCCCGATATTTGACAAATACCATGGTAGCTCTTGCCCCAAAACTCACGTGCAATCCTATTTCCGTAAAATGGTTGCATACTCTGATGACGAGAAGCTACTTATGTATTTCTTCCAGGACAGCCTGGCTGGGGCATCCTTGGAATGGTATATGAGACTGGACAGAGCCCACATCCGTTGCTGGAGGGATTTGGTAGAGGCTTTCGTGAAGCAGTATCAGTATAATGCAGACATGGCTCCGGACAGAACTCAACTTCAGAATCTGTCTCTTAAAAGCAATGAGTGCTTCAGGGAATACGCTCAACGCTGGAGGGATACAGCTTCCCGTGTTCAGCCTCCTATGTTGGAAAAGGAAATGGCCAACATGTTCATGAATACGCTGCCTGGACCTTATCTGGAGCGTCTGGTGGGGTGCAATGCTTCCAACTTTGCCGATGTGGTCTCTACTGGAGAAAGGGTGGAGAATTACCTAAAGACCTATAAGAGCCATAGTGGAGGTGGATCCTCATCAGAGGTGAAGAAGCCGTTCATTCAGGGACAGAAGAGGAGTGAAGGGGATGCAAATGCCATATCTTCTTATCAGAACAGGGATAACCGGAGGAATAATTTTCAGAATTATCATCAGCAACCGTATGTTGCGGTTGTGACCATTCCAGCTGCAGCGCCACTACAACAACAACAATCACAACGTCAACCAACTCAGTATCAACAACAGCAGCAACCGGGTAACAGACCCGCTTATCAACAGAGGCAAAGGATGATGGACCGGCGTTTCGACACCCTTCCAATGTCGTACGCTCAGTTGCTTTCTAGTCTTCAACAACTACAACTTGTGCAACTGCGCACTCTGGCTCCTCCTATTGGTAGACTTCTGGTGGGTTACGACGCCAACGCTAGGTGTAGCTTCCACTCTGGGGCACCTGGCCACAATATTGAGAACTGCAAAGCTTTTAAGCACGTAGTTCAAGACCTCATAGATTCAAAGGCCATCGACCTTGCACCGGCTCCGAATGTCGTTAACAATCCCATGCCCCAGCATGGTGGTGCGAACGTTAACATGATAGAGGGAAAAGCCAAGTCCATTAAGGATGTGTTGAAGTTGAAGACTCCATTGTTGGATATCAAAGGATGCTTGCTGAAGGCCGATGTTTTCCCCGGTTGTGGGAAGGGTTGTTTGGATTGTGCCACTCAGAGTGGAGGTTGTTTGAAGCTACAGCAGGGTATCCAGGCCTTGCTCGACAAAGGTATCCTCCAGGTTGAAGATTTGTCTGTCCAAGAGTCTGTGAAAGAGGTTAAAGCGGGTGCCTCTATCTCATCCTTTAAGCAGGCACGGGCCGTGGTGGATTCAGGTGTTGCTCCCGGTTTGGGGCGTCTGTTGGAATTACCAGTGAAAGAAGATAAGTTCGGGATTGGGTATCAGCCAGTTTTGACTTCTACAACACTTCAGGGGCCGATCACTTTCTCCAGTGTTGGCATCATTCAGTATGGTCAAGTCTCTGCAGTCAACGAAGAAGATGGGGATAGTGATTGTGACATTGACAACTGGGTGCGTTCGAGGATCCCGGGTGAAGTCATCAACAATTGGTCTTCTGAAGAGATTATCCAAGTCACTTTTCTTGAAGAGTAATTTTCTTTGTTTATTCATGCATATCCAAGTCTTACGTTCCGCCCAGGGCGTAATGACTCATTGTAGGGCCCGTCTATGTGACACTTGCATTTTTATCATAAATAAAGAACGTATTTTTGCATTCAAATATTTCGTTCCCTGTCTTTCTATTTTTGCAGTTTTTCAAAATAAAAAAAATGGCAATGTTTTGTTTAGTTTTCACTTCTTGTTCACACTCATAAGCACATACCATCACTCATGCAGATGCACATCACCGGATCCTATTGATAACGTTTCTGCTACGGCTCGTTTCGACTTTGAAAATCCAATCTTTCAAGCTGAAGAAGAGGGTGATGAAGACTGTGAACTCCCTGAAGAGCTTACCAGGTTATTAAAACAAGAGGAAAGGGTTATTCAACCGCATCAAGAGTCTGTTGAAGTGATTAATCTCGGCACCGAGGATGCCAAGAGAGAAATCAAGATAGGGGTTGCTTTAGAAGACAATGTGAAGAAAGGGCTGATTGAATTGCTGCAAGAATACGTTGACATCTTTGCCTAGTCTTATCAGGACATGCCTGGGCTGGACACAGACATCGTGGTACACCGCTTGCCTCTCAAAGAAGGTTGTCCTCCGGTCAAGCAGAAGCTCAGAAGAACAAGACCAGAGATGGCCGTCAAGATAAAGGAAGAAGTGCAAAAGCAGTTGGATGCAGGGTTTCTAGCAGTCACCAATTATCCGCCATGGGTTGCAAACATCGTCCCAGTACCTAAGAAGGATGGAAAGGTACGGATGTGTGTCGACTACCGGGATCTGAACAGAGCTAGCCCTAAAGATGATTTCCCATTACCTCACATCGACGTTTTGGTGGATAATACAGCTCAGTTCTCGGTATTCTCCTTCATGGATGGCTTTTCTGGCTATAACCAAATCAAGATGGCACCAGAAGACATGGAAAAGACAACTTTCATAACCCCATGGGGCACCTTCTGCTACAAGGTGATGCCGTTTGGTCTGAAAAATGCCGGAGCAACATATCAACGAGCTATGGTAACTCTGTTCCATGATATGATTCATCATGAAATCGAGGTTTATGTGGATGATATGATTGCCAAATCTCAGACAGAAGAAGAACATTTGGTGAATTTGCAGAAACTGTTTGAGCATTTGAGGAAATTCAAACTGAGACTTAACCCGAACAAGTGCACTTTCGGGGTGAGATCGGGAAAATTGCTGGGTTTTATTGTTAGCGGAAAAGGGATTGAGGTGGATCCTGACAAAGTGAAAGCAATACAGGAAATGCCAGAGCCAAGAACAGAGAAGCAAGTCCGTAGTTTCTTAGGGAGGTTGAACTACATTGCAAGGTTCATCTCTCACCTAACAACCACGTGTGAGCCAATTTTCAAATTGCTGAGGAAAGATCAGGCTATCAGGTGGAATGAAGATTGTCAAAGGGCTTTCGAGAAGATAAAAGAGTATCTACAGAAACCTCCAATCCTTATACCTCCAGTTCCTGGGAGACCTCTGATAATGTACCTGTCAGTGACTGAGAACTCGATGGGGTGTGTATTGGGACAGCATGACGAGTCTGGTCGAAAAGAGCATGCCATATACTACCTTAGCAAAAAGTTTACCGACTGTGAAATCAAATATTCGCAGCTTGAGAAAACTTGCTGTGCTTTGGCCTGGGCTGCTCGCCGACTGAGACAGTATATGTTGAACCATACTACCTTGTTGATTTCTAAGATGGATCCAGTGAAGTACATCTTTGAGAAGCCGGCTCTCACCGGACGTGTTGCCCATTGGCAGATGATTTTAACAGAGTATGATATCCAGTATACATCCCAGAAAGCCATCAAAGGGAGTATTCTGTCAGACTATCTTGCTCAGCAGCCGATTGATGATTATGAGCCGATGAAGTTTGATTTTCCAGATGAAGACATCATGTTCCTCAAGATGAAAGACTGTGAAGAGCCAGTTGTTGAGGAGGGACCTGGTCCAAACGAAAAGTGGAATTTGTTGTTTGATGGGGCTGTCAATGCTAGAGGAAGTGGAATTGGCGCTGTCATTACTACTCCGAAAGGTGCCCACATGCCTTTCACCGCTCGTTTGACTTTTGAGTGCACAAATAATGAAGCTGAGTACGAGGCCTGTATCTTGGGTATTGAGCAAGCCATTGATTTGAGAATCAAGACTTTGGACATCTTCGGAGATTCAGCTCTGGTGATCAATCAAGTAAATGGTGATTGGAATACTCTCCAACCCACTCTGGTCCCCTACAGAGATTACACGAGAAGACTGTCGACTTTCTTCACAACAGTAAAATTGTATCATATACCTCGTGATGAGAACCAGATGGCAGACGCACTTGCTACTCTATCCTTCATGATCAAGGTAATTCGTTGGAACCATGCTCCCAGGATCGATGTGATGCGCCTTGACAGGGCCGCATATGTGTTTGCTGCTGAACTGGTAGTCGATGACAAGCCTTGGTATCACGATATCAAGTGCTTTCTGAAGAATCAAGAGTACCCTGCAGGGGCATCCAACAATGACAGAAAGACTTTGAGAAGATTGGCAGGCAGTTTCTTCTTGAACAAAGACGATGTGCTGTATAAGAGGAACTTCGACATGGTTTTGCTCAGATGCATGGACAGACACGAGGCGGACATGTTAATGCAGGAAGTTCATGAAGGTTCCTTCGGTACTCATGCCGGCGGACATGCAATGGCTAAGAAATTGTTGAGATCGGGTTATTATTGGATGACCATGGAATTAGATTGTTTCAAGTATGCTCGGAAGTGTCATAAATGCCAGATTTATGCTGATAAGGTGCATGTGCCGCCAAATCCTCTGAATGTGATGACTTCGCCGTGGCCATTTGCTATGTGGGGCATTGACATGATTGGAAAGATTGAGTCGACTTCTTCCAATGGGCATCGCTTCATCCTTGTTGCCATCGACTATTTCACCAAGTGGGTCGAAGCAGCGTCGTTCGCGAATGTCACCAGACATGTGGTTGCCCGTTTCATCAAGAAAGAAATCATTTGTCGCTATGGGATTCTCGAAAGAATCATTACTGATAATGGTTCTAATCTCAACAACAAAATGATGAAGGAGTTGTGTCAGAACTTCAACATTCAGCATCACAATTCTTCCCCTTACCGCCCTAAGATGAACGGCGCTGTTGAGGCGGCAAATAAGAACATAAAGAAGATTGTGCAGAAGATGGTCATCACGTAAAGAGATTGGCATGAGATGCTACCTTTCGCCTTCCATGGGTACCGCACTTCAGTACGTACATCGACCGGGGCAACCCCTTACTCCCTGGTATATGGTATGGAAGCAGTCCTACCTGTTGAAGTGGAGATTCCTTCTCTAAGAGTCTTGTTGGATGTCAAGTTAGACGAAGCCGAATGGATTCGGACAAGGTTCAATGAGTTGAGTCTTATCGAAGAGAGGCGAATGGCAGCCATTTGTCATGGGCAGTTGTATCAGAGTCGGATGAAGAGAGCCTTTGATCAGAAAGTGCGTCCTCGTTGTTTCCAAGTCGGAGATTTAGTGTTGAAAAGGATCCTTCCTCCTCAGACAGATCACAGGGGCAAGTGGACTCCTAACTATGATGGACCGTATATTGTCACCAAGGTTTTTGATGGTGGGGCCTTAATGCTTGCAACTATGGATAGTGAAAACTTCACTTCCCCTGTGAACTCAGACGCAGTTAAAAAAATACTTCGCATAAAATAGACCCGCTGGACAGTAAAAAGAATAGTCCAGGCAAAAATGGGCATCCCGACGAACCAAGAAAATGAAAAGTTTCGGACAAAAATTAGGGATTAAAAATGAAAAGATCGTACACCCGGTAAGTTGAAAACCTGAAAAGGCAACTTAGGCAAAAATGGGTATCCCGGTGGATTGAAAACCTGAAAAGGGCGATCCAGGCAAAAGTTAGGGATTAAGCGAATGACTGCGTTCTGAGTTAGTTCTGAATCTCATCTCATGTCGATGACTGGAAATTTTCGAAAGGTAGGAAACAGTCCAATCACCTTTTCAGAAGGCTGATCATCTGGAGGATCTTGAAGACGAGCAAGTCATAGCAGAATTGGAACCCAATAGAAATCCATTTCACATTGCCATTAGATTAATTTCTGTTTTTATCTTTTGTGCGATTACCTCTTTCCAGGGATTGCTTCCTGATGTAAATGCCTATTCAGAGGCCATTCAATCAATAAAATCATGTTATTCAGTATATCTCTATTTTCATTTTCATTTTACTGTTTTGTTTGCAAAAATGACGTCCGAATTTTTGATAAACATTGCATCATGACACATAAGGGATTTACAGGTACATGCTTAATAAACATTTAAAATTGCTGTAAATTTTAAGTGCTTTGGATCGTCTATTCAGAATAGATACCCTCGGGGCATTTCCTTAAAATCCCCTGCAGATGATCGTGAATATCTTCCCCAGTGAAGTCGCCAACAGACGAATCCGGTGTCTTATCCCTGCAGAGCTGATCAGAGTGTTGGATTCTTCAATCCCCAGCAGGTTCTCACCACTGTACTTCCCCAAGCGTTTGTTTCAGGACATACACTCCCCAGTAGAGTTGACAGTGCCAGACTATATATCCCCAGCGGAGTTGACAGTGCCAGACTGTATCTTCCTAGCAGAAGTGGCTGCTCCTTAGCGTTCGAGGCCAGATCGATAATCCCAATGCCAGATCCATGGTTTCTTTCCTTGAAGCAGAACCTCGGTACCGTATCAGTGTTTGCTTCCCCTGCTGAGTCATCTCTCGCAGATCGTGGTTGCCAGAACCACTATCGCTTTCCCCAACAGCAGGTTTTCAGTGTCGTTCTCTCCCCAGTTTGAATCTCGGCATTTCGTCATTGCTAGAACACCGTGTGGCGGGTCATTTCCCCACAAAATTCTTTGCGCTGTGCATCTCCAACAGCCTTGCCAGGGTCCAAAAGATGGTGATCATTTCCCCAGTAGATCCCCTTGCCTCATCTTGGCATTCTACCCAGCATTTCGCATCCCTGCATGTAGAATCATATTGCATTGCATCCTCCCAAATCGCGTAGCATTTCCATTTTCATGGAGCATTACGCCATTGAAAGATTCAAACATACGCACGTAAGCATAAAACATTCTCGGTATCCCAAGTGATAAGCTAGAAGTTGTTTCCAGTACTCAGACTGAAGATTGTTCATGACCCACCTTGGTTATCCCCAGCAAGTGTCATTGGCCCATGCGCCGCCTCTATTATCATTCCCTATTTCTGCCGATGCTGACAGGCATGAAGTTTTTCCGGTATTCAGATCGAAGTGGCGTTCAGGCCAATTTCCGATATTCAGATCGAAGTGGCGTTCAGGCCAATTTCCGATATTCAGATCGAAGTGGCGTTCAGGCCAATTTCCGATATTCAGATCGAAGTGGCGTTCAGGCCAGTTTCTGGTATTCAGACCGAAGTGGCGTTCAAGCCAGTTTTCCGATGTTCAGATCGAAGAAGTTTCTGACGTTCAGGTCGATGCAACTTGTGGCATTCATGCCAGTTTTCCGATGTTCAGATCGAAGAAGTTTCCGACGTTTAGGTCGATGCAACTTGTGGCATTCAGGTCAATTTTCCGATGTTCAGATCGAAGAAGTTTCCGACGTTCAGGTCGATGCAACTTGTGGCATTCAGGCCAGTTTTCCGATGTTCAGATCGAAGAAGTTTCCGACGTTCAGGTCGATGCAACTTGTGGCATTCAGGCCATGGTTATTTCTGTGTTACCATTTATTTTGGTATCCAAGTTAACATTCTTTTTCGGTATTCATACTGACTCTCACCGTACCAGACGGATTCTTCTTTCAAGACCACCTCTTTGCCGATTCTGACAGACATTGTTACTTCACTTCACTTCAGTGCAAATTTTTGGGCTTTTATTGTATTCAATCCCTTGATACCTCGAAAGTACGAAAGCAGCTGTCATCTTCTTTCCGGGTCTCCAGTTGATTGAATAGGGGCAGCTGTAATACCCCAAAATTTTTACCCTTCATTTTTCCTGAAAAAAAAAAGAAAAAAAAAACGAAAAAAAAAGAAAAAAAAAAGTTAAAAATAAACAAATAAATAAAATTAATTAAATAAATAAATAAAATATAACAAAAAAATTTTTTTTTTGGACTTGGGTCTCCCTCATTTGAGCCCACTACCCACGAAAATCAGTCTATAAATACTGAAGTTTCAGTAGAGGAAAACACACTTGGAGTTACACTGGGAGATTCACTGGAGAGAAAAAGGAAGAGAAGCAAAATACTCTGGGGTTTCCTTGAAACAAAACCCTGGACAAAACCTGGAGAGAAACCTGACAGAGAACTCAGAGCAGCCTCCAAACCCTGAAGGGAACTCAACTGAGAAGTTCACTCCGCCTCACACAAACCCTAGTATTACTTTGCAGATCCGGCCGTACCATTCAATCTTAATCAATCTCTCTCATCAGGTATGCCTTTGTTCCTATTACTTTATGCCATGAATTTGAATGCTATGAATGTATGAGGTAACATCAGGTTTTGTCCACGGGTTTATATTTGTGTATGAATATGTGAATAATGCCTTGAATGCTTAATCGTTTAATTTCTGAAGTGTATGCCACAGGGTTTGAGGTTCCTGAAACCATACTGTTATCCATGAAAAAAATGCTTATCGTGCTTCACTAACCCTTTTGTTGAGTTTTTGTGAGGGCTCACATGACTTTTGCAGGGATAACTTGCGTGGTTTTCCACTTTATTTGTGGGATACCCCCTGGAGGTTTCATTCCGATTACCTGTACTGACTCACTTTCTTTGATGGTGTTTAGCTTGGAAGGATCCCTAGGTTTCCCATTCCTTTAATTGCTGTAACTTCGGATCTTTATCTGTGTGGTAATTTTTTCCTTTTCTCGTACTTTATCGCTTTCTTAGCTGGAAGACCTCGATATGAGGCAATGTTTGAGCCCCTTGGTGGCATTTTACTTTGAGATACATGTTTTGTGTTTTGTATTCATATCCCCACATGTAGCGCGGTTCCTTCGTCAAGGACTGCCTGTTTGCCCTCGAGCATCCCAAACCCTAAAACCCAAAGCAACACGTTTACTCCTTCTACTACAGGCGAGTAAGTCTCCAAAGGTCGAGCATCCGGTAGATTGCGTAGTGACGTCGTTCGTCCAAAACCCAATCCATAACCCCGTAGTTAGCCGAACTACGGCTTGCTCTGATTCTCATTGCAGATGAGATACGTAGGCATAAGACGCGATGTCTTAGCGAGCACACATCCCCCAACCCATAGGTCAGCCGAGCTACGAAGACTCTGATTCTCATATTCAGATGAGATACGTATGCAGTGGATGCGACATCCGCGCGAGTCATTTCTCTTAACCTTTTTAGTAAATAAACACATTAGGTAAACCCACACCCTTTAGACGAAAAACCACAAAAGTGGATCCCGTAGAGTACTATGGATGCGTAGGGGTGCTAATACCTTCCCTTCGCATAACCGACTCCCGAACCCAAGATTTGGTTGCGAGACCCCGTCTTGTCCTTTCCTTTTTCAGGTTTACTTCGAGCGTTTTCTTTCCCTCCTTTGGGATGAATAACGCACGGTGGCGACTCTTCTGTCTTTTTCTTTCGCCGGTTGTTTTTTTTCGCGCACTGTATTTTTCAGGTTGCGACAATATTTGATTATGCTAATGCTGCTTTATGTAAAGAATTTGCTAAGTCTATACATGCATAATTTGAGATGATCTTATGGGAGAACTCAAGTTCTTTCTGGAAATTCAGATTAATCAAAGTCCAGAAGGAATATACATCTATCAGAGTAAATATACTAAAGAACTTCTAAAGAAGTTTGACATGTCAGAATGCAAGATAGCAAAGACTTTTATGCATCCTACATGTATCATTGAGAAGGACGAGGTAAATGCAAAGGTTGAGCAAAAGGTATACTGATGTATGATTGGTTCTTTCTTATACTTAATTGCTTATGGAACTGACATTTTGTTTAGTGTCTATTTGTGTGATCGCTTCCAATTAGATCCTAGAGAATCCCACTTAACAGCTGTTAAGAGGATCTTCAGGTGTCTAAAAGGTACTATTAACCTTGACTTGTGTTATATAAAATAAAAAGAGTACAAGCTAGTGGGTTATTGTGATGATGATTATGCTGCAGATAAACTTGAAAGAAAAAGCACTTTTGGAAGCTGTCAGTTTCTGGGAGACAACTTGATCTCATGGTCCAGCAAGAGACAATAAACCAGAGCACTATCAACGGCTGAAGTTGAATACATTACAGCTTATGGATGCAACACTCGGATGCTCTAGATGAAAAGCCAGCTAGAAGATTTTCAGATATATGAGAGTAACATTCCTATTCTCTGTGATAATATTTCTGCTATCTGTTTATTTAAGAATCCCATTTTACTTTCTATAGCTAAACATATTGAGATTAAACATCAATTTATACGTGACTATGTTCATAATAGGATTTTAAACTTAAAATTTATTGATATAGACCATCAATGGGCTGATATCTTTATAAAACCCCTTGCTGAAGATAGATTTGTTTTCATCCTGAAGAATTTAAAAATGGATTTATGTCCATAATGAAAAATATGATTATCTTAGAATGTTTAATTTCTCATAATGGTTTAACGAGACTCTGAGATATTTTGACTCTAAACATTTGAGTCTTCTAAAGTGAGAAGGTTTCATAAGTTCAGAAGTATTCAGTCATAACTTATTTGGTTAAACATTCTATCTTATGGACACTGAACAACTTTTGCATTAAATAGATGTCAATCACTTTTAGTTAGCTGAACATTTTTAAAGACAACTGTTTTAGAAAATTGAACAGCTTCTGAACAACTGAGTGACACATTAGGTGAACAATTTTTTTTGGATTAGGTAAATCTTCACGCTTTACCCCTTCTCAGATTTTGTGCATTATTCAAGATTTTATTCATGATTTCAAAACCCTTATATAAACTCACTTCACACATTTTGCTACATTCATTTCCCACACTTTCTCTCTTTTAAGCCTAAAAATCTCTCTACAATCCAAACTGTTGTTCTTCATCAACAATGGCTTCTCAACAACAACAAAAATCTACTCAACAAGAACAAGCTCAACAACAACTTGTTGCAACTGCTCAAAGAATTGCTTGTGGTCTGTCTCCGTCGTCACAACAACAACAAACTCCTCATCTCCTCCAAACCAGTTCTTCAAAATATGCTTTAGGATATGCTCAAGAAGTGTTCTTTGAAGAACCTTATGAAACTCCTGAACTCACATTAACTATTCCTGCAAACAAATTGGAAGTTCTTTGTGAACTCATGGTAGATTTTGAGAATCTGAAAGATAATGGTTTTGACCTTTTGAATGCTGTAAAAGTTCAAGGTTAGGGAAAGTATTTTGACCGTCTTCAAGGTCTTGTTTTATTTCACCTGGTTAGATAAATTTTTATTCATGACAAGACTTCAGTTTTCCAAGTTACTTCTTTTGTTATGGGAAAGAAGATTGTCATTACTGAAAAACTGATTGCCAAACTCGTTGGACATGAATGGTCTAGAACGGGATGTAATCAAATGGTGGAAATAAAGTGTGATCTGATTGAAATTTCAAAAGTGATTTTCACTTCTGGAGTTCACTCCAACAAGATCAAGGATCTTCTTCCTCATCTGGGGATCTGGGCAAGAGTTCTTCTAGGGTGTGTTCATCACAGAAAACCAACGAATTCTGCAGACGAGATCAATGGTGATCAACAATATGTTCTTTACTATATTACTTTTGAGAAGAAGGTGAATCTCCATGCACTTTTGTTCCAATATTTAAGGGACATGGTAAAAGAAACTAGAGATATAAGCAATAAGAAGAGGAATTAGATTCCCCTTGGAAGGTTGATATTATATATTCTGATGGAGAGTAAGTTTATAGACTCTCTAGCAGAAGCTCAGATCACCAAAGAGCCGGAACTCTAGGTTGTAAGGATGTTCAATGCTAGAAGTCTGAAGAACACGAGCCTTATATTTGAACTGACTAACAACCCTGCTGAAATTTCCAAGGAAGATATCTCCAATAAAAGGATCCCTGTAGAAGACTTTCTAATCTTCATAATGCACAATCCTCTGAATATTCTGATATACTACCTTGATAGATATCAAACACGTGCCAAAAATAGAGCTTTTGAACTTCCGAGGAAGATGAAGAGTTCTAAGAAGCATTCTGATAGAACTACTAAGAAGGCTAAGACTTCTAGTTCTGCTATGAGGACTTTGGACACTTTTGCTGAAGAACCCAGAGTTCCTATTACTACTGCTAGAACTGTCTTAAGTAAGTATGTTCCTTCTGAAACTCATTATCAATCTGTTGATAACAATTCATCTTTTCTATCTATCGCTATCCCTCCACCTACTAACAATCCAAATACTCTTGGTTCTATAACCAATCCTTGTCAAACAACTTTTATAACTGCTTTTGCTGAAACTGCTCAGCTTGAACAAGTTCATTCTAAAAATTTCTATCTAAAACAATTCATGTTGAACCACCAGTTTCTGCTCCCCAAACTATTAATCCAAATGTTACTATTCCACTTCCCACACCATCACCTTCTGAACCCTTTACACCTATTATCATACCTATACCTAAACCACAACTTTCATTCTCCCTTCTATCCCAACTTAGTCAACCAGAAAACCATAATTCACCAACTCTTTATGAACACCAACAACCAGAAAACACCACTCACTTTAACCCATGACTCTGACTCTAACGCTCTCATTGTAGAATATGATTATAATGATTTTGATTCTGAGTCAGATATTAATATCATTGTCATCCCTGATATAACACCTCATCTTTATTATGACCAAACCCCTTTTCAAACCAATATTCGTCCCACACCTTTGGATGAATTGTTGATGCAGTTTGAAAGTGAGGTTGTTTCCATATTAAAACTTCTCACTGAAGTTTGCACCTCTAATGCGAACCTCTCTGGAGTGTGTACTCTATGTAACAAATTCAGAAGATAGATTGACTTCATCTCTATGAAGTTGAAATTTTTGTGCTTAAAGGATACTCAAAGGAACTTTCATGCCAGACTCTCTAGTATTGTTGAACCTTTGCTTCAGAAGTTTCCTCTAACACTTCTTCTCCCTGCACCAAAAGTGATTCCTCCTCTTCAAGAAACTCCATCTGAACAGCTGAATCTTATTACTTTTGAGAAGACTTTTGAGGTTGGCAGTGTATTTAGAGTGGCGAAGACTCTAGTTTCGGAGAAGTCACTCTAAAGACATTAGAAGAGCTCAAGGTTGAGAATATTGTCGTAAGATAAATGTTGGATAAGCATGATGAAATTTCAAGGCTCAAGTTGGAACAACTAACAATATTGAAGGGATGTTTCAATCTATCTTATCCAGACTGCCACCCCCTTCTTAAATCTTAGTTTTTAAAACTTATTCCTTTCTTAGTTTAAGCTTTTATCTTTATGATTATGTATCTCATGCTTTTTTTTAATGAAATGAAATTATGTTTGGCTTTTACTTTGTCTTTTTCTTTCTTTTTGATTAATGACAAAGGGGGAGAAGAGTTATATGATTTTAACATACCTATTTTTGATTCTGACACCCAAACATATGTCTTTAATATTCTTATTTTTGACTCTGGTAACCTTTATGAGAACTTTGAATAAGTTCATCATGTTTCAAGTTAACCAAGATTTTCAATAGTTAAGACATTTATCAGAAGACATTAACCAAGCTGAAGGCTTTAACCAAGCTGATTTGAGTTCAAGTTAACCAGGCATATACAAGTTCTGAACTAGGAGAAGTTCGAAACCAAGTGTATACAAGTTCTAATAATAACTGGGCATACACAAGTTATGACAAATCAAGCTCTAATACAAGGCTGATAACCAGACTTTCTGATACTTAAAGCAAAGTCAATTATGAATTGAAATACTTCTGTAATCTGGCTTCTACATTATGGGAAGTTATTTCTTTCATGCTGATTGATATATTTTATATATGTTAAGGTTATTTTAAGTCTTAAATTCAGGGGGAGCTTGCGAATCTAACTCTGGAATTTTAAGATGAAAAATAATTTTAATAGTATAAAATTCAAGGGGAGCTTACAAACCTCACTCTGATGTTTTTATATGATTTAATCAAGTAAAACTTGTTCATCAAAATACATGTTTTTGTCATCATCAAAAAGGAGGAGATTGTAAGAACAAGATTTGGTTATGCATTTGACCTTTAGTTTTAATGATAACAATACATTATTTCTTAGAGAATAATTGTGTACCCTAATGGTTTTGTCTAGTGTGTAGCTTTTGCTAACATGTTCTGATTCTGAAGATTTGGCATGTGACATTATCATATTCTCGACTCAACACACTTTTACTCTGAAGAGATACAAAAGTGCGCTTTACAAGATTATGTCAAGTTCTGAAACGCTTTTAGACAACAAATCTGATGAACATTTATTCTAAAGCTTCTGACCGTGACTCTGGTAGAAGAATCTCTGAAGGTTTGTCAAGCTTTTAAGATTCTGCACTCTCAAGTTCTGAAGACTCTGAAGACTAGGTTCTGAGGAACTATGTCAAGACTATGAAGACCAATGTTATGAAGTTTCTCTCAACTAGACTCTTGATCCTTCTAAACATGCTTAAATATCATTTATTCATAAGCCTCTGAAGATTAGAAGTTAAGATCAAAACGTTTTATGTATGGAAAATAGTACACAGTACAAGATCAAATATTCCTTCCATTAAGCTAATTTTGTGGGCTAAGGATTGTACTATTGTACCCTTTTACCTTATATTATGCAAGGATACAACTGTATTTTGGTATTCCAATTCTACCGTCCAACGAATCTTTTCATTGCCTATATAAAGAAGACTTGGAAGAATGAACAAGTTGCTAATGCTCATGAAGCTAATTCACGTTACTACGCACAACACTTTTGTTGAACTATTATTATTGTGTATAGAGAAAAGAAAACACACATAGAGCTTTTGTTCATTATTGTGTGATAAATTCATTGTACTTTAATTTTTGTAATTTATTTTCTTTGAAGCAATCTTATAAACACATTTCTTATAATCTCATTGATTGAGTTTGAATTTCTTGAGTGATTAGGGTATAGTCAGAATTACTCAAGAAGATATTGACGGGTAGTCTTTGTGTGTCTGTAATCAGTTTGATTATAATGGACTAAGTTCTTGTTAATAAGGCAAAATCACATTGGCAGGTGGACTAGAGGTAACTTAGTTAACAACGAACTAGGATAAAAATAACAATTTCATTTATGTTTGTTCTTTGTTTATTGTGTTGGATTAAAAAAAATCATTTTTAGAAACTCAATTCAAACCCCAATTTTCGTGTGTTTTTTGCCAGCTTTAATGATGACTATGATTATTTATTATTTTTTAATTAATTAATAATTTTATTTAATTTTTTAGAAGTTTATTTGAAAATTATTTATTAATACAAATTTTAATATTTAAAAGAATAATTGTGGGCTTTAAGCTAAACCCAATTCTTCAGCCCACAATCGTACATCATAATGTTGGAAATAAACTCTTTTGTGTTTAGGAAAAGTGTGTGGGAATATTAGAGGCTTGAATAAAAAACTTGGTAGATAGGAGAATTATTTATGGAAGAGAGAACTTTGTATTTTTGCTTGATTCAAAATGTAAGACCCCAATTTTGGGCCCTAAGATCCCTCATGGCCCATATCATATCATATCATTGTCTCAAGGATCATTGCATGCCCTAGCTTCCCTCCTAGTGGGTAGATTGCCTTGTGGGTTGTTTCTTGATCACCAAGCATCCTTTGCATTTGTATATCTTTGCTTTTCAATGTTTACTAACCAAAAAGTACAAAAATATTGTCAGTCTAACCTTGTTGCTTGCAGTTGAAGCAATCATCAGCAATTAGGTCAAAGACAGTCAACAGTCAGTCAAAGCAATGGATGGTGGCCATTCTTGCAGAATTTGGGCACCATGATCAATAATCAAGAGTTCATACATCTTGGGACATCATTTGAAGTCAAGTTCTCAAGGAATTAGGGTTTGGAATTCATCGGAAATGCTTCAGTCATCCAAAACCCTAGAAAAGTCAAACTTGGTCAACTGTGGATTTAATCAGTGTTTTGATGGATGGAATTGATTTAAAGGAGCTCATTCATGCTTATATAAGCCTCATCTATCATGTCAAACCTCATCATGGAAGAAAATCAAGTCAACCAGAAAATTTCCCAAAATAGAAAGTGGACCTGTAATTTCAACTGCCAAAAATGGAAACTTCTTGATCTTAAACTTACATCATGATACAAGCTTCAAATGAATTTTTGCCCAACATGAAAGTTGAAGATATTGTTCTCCCATTTTCAAAAAGTCCAAGAACACCCAAATCCCATGTATGGTTTGCAAGATATGATCAATTCAATTTCAGAAATTTGTGAACTTCAAAGAGCCATATCTCATGAACCATAAGGCCAAATTTGGTGGGATTTTTTCCTACACACTCCATTTAACACCCTCTTTCCAAAAATTCATTCATCATCCTCCAAAACCCTACCATTCAAAATGGCATTTTTGGCCTTGACTTTATTCATTTCAAGTTTGACCAACCATTGACTTTTTGAATTAAGACTTTTCACACCATTTGGCCAATTGGGATTTGTTTCATATGGTATTTGCAATTTGCTCCAAGCCTAAAATCATGCTCATGCTATCATCATACTACTATTTTGACCAAAGGTGCAAAGTTGGCAAATTTTGCAAATGACTTCATTTCAAACACGGCAATGTTAGCAACTCAAGAGCAGACCAAAAACAGCATACACAAATGTTACTGGCAGCCTGTTTGAGGCCCATAATCGTGCAGCCATACACCCTCCACATTCACTTATTTCCAACTTAGCAAAAATGCAAGTGATTTCATTAAAGCTAATCAAGCTTACCATTCCCTAAACCAACTCTAAACAGACCAATAAAAGCAACTTTTCTGACATTTCCAACCCTAAGAAGCAGCAGCCACAGACCAAAAACACTCTGATTCTCTCACTCTTGCATTTTTGCATTTGAGATTTTTCTGGCCAAATCCTCAAAACCCTCGAGCAAGCCTTTGTTCCTCCATCATCCAAACATCATTTGGAGCCCTATTGCAGCATCATTTACCAACTGGAATTCCATTTTTGAACTCTGTCTTCTTCAAGCAACAGCCATGGCAAGTGTGGATTCAAAGTGGGATTGAGTTGCTCGAGCTAATTTTCTTCAAGCTCCCTTAATTACCAAGCATTGTCTTCACCTGTTTCAGCTCAACAACATCAATCTATCACTATTTCCAGTTTTTCTTCAAAAACAAGTAAGTGCCCGACCCTCTTCTTTCATCAAACCATGTTATGCTTTAGGTAGTTTACATCTTGCTGATTCCAACAAACTATAAATTACTTGAAATGGTTGTGTCATGGCCAAGAAATCTGGATTTTCATTTGTGTGTATGAATATGTTTTCAATCGATTTGGTTTGTTTAGGTTGATTTAATGAAAATGGATAGCACATTCATGTTGTATGTTGCATATTGATTCTATTGATGTGCTTGTTTGGTCATGCTGGGCATTTTGAAAATTCGAGTTGCATGATGATGATGAATGTATGCTGCTGCTTTTCAAACCCTACCCTGCCCAGAAAATCCATGTGAAATATGTTGTATGCTGTTGTTTGGTTGCTGTCTGAACATTAATGCCATGCTGTTACCATACTATTGAAATGTCGATTGATGGTGAAACATGATGATGATGAATGTATGCTGTTGTTTCTAAAACCATAGAACTCTGCCCATGAAATCCCCATGATTATGTTTGGTTTGTTGTTAGTGATGTTGCATAAGGATGTTACTTCATGGCCATGCTTGATTATTGTTGATTCTGTTTATGTTTGGTTGTTCATGATTGGTGTTTGGATGTTGAAATTGATGATACCCTGTAGCTGCAACCTTAAACTGTCCAGAAATTTTTCATGCTCGTGTTTGTTAGTTGCTGGATGATGTTGCCTGTACCAATACCATGTTGCTCGTTTGCTGATCGAATTTTGTTTGGATGTTGATGAACACATGAACCATGCTGCATAAACCCTAGGGTTTTGTTAAACCCAGAATTTGAATGTTATTGGCCGAGTTTACTGTTCCATTGGGTTTGGACCAATGAGAACATTTCAATTGCCTTGCCCAAAACGCAGCACTTCAATAAGTGACCGCGGGAATTACATTTGTGCCATCGGTTGACCATTGTTTGACCCCATACCATGCTATCTTGTTCATGCTTCATCCAATTTATTCCTCAACTTGCCAAATTCATTTTTAATTCATTTCAACTCCAAAAATTCTGATTTTTTTTGCATCATGTCCATGAGAGTGTCTAGTATTTGATTGTGATTTTTAATTAATTTTCCATTGGCTGGATTTTAATTGATAATTATTTTCTTGACATGTATGCACAATTGATACCTATTTCCATTTCTTTTGTGAAATAATGATGATGCATCCTTTGGCTCTGAAAATTTTTGTGGTAAAACTAGACTCATTCATCTTCATTTTGGTATAAAGATTGTGCATTTATCATTTGTGGTTTGCTAGTTATGATTTTTTGAACTAGGGTGTGACAATTTGTGTCACACCAATGATGTGCATTTTCTTGATTTTTGTTCACACACTTCCTGGCCTCCAAACAACTTGAAATTTTTCATGAATGATCTCTTACATGTCTAATTTGTGTATGAATTTTCTGGGAATTAATCATGTTGTTTTCCATTTATTTGAGAATTTTCTTCCATGCTTAGTCATTTGTTGACTTTTTGTGCTACACATTGCCATTTCATTTGGGAAATCCTCATACCATATTGAATGATCATGAAATTTCTTATGTGATAACTAGACACCTTGAGCTTTGCATTGGTGTTAATCTCATTCATTTCTCTTCTGTTTTCAATTTGATATGATTTTTTGAAGTTGACCCTTGTTTGTTGACCTTCATTGTGCATGCTTGAATTTGGTTTGACTTCTTGATTTTAATTGACTGCCTTCCTCTCATCCAAATGCAATGAAATTTGACATGCTTGCCATGCTAGATGTTAGGATTGAATGTGATTTATTTGTTAATTTTTGAGATTGTTTGGGTTGACTTTTGACTGAAGTCTTGCTGTTGACCTATTTGTGCTTCTTATTGCCATGCTTTGCATTCTTTTGTGCATGAAATGACAATGATGCATGATTTGATTGTGAATCCAATTGAGATTGCTTCTTAAATGTTTGAATATGAATTGGGTTGACTTTACTTTGCTGTTTTGACCTTTTCTTTCATCTTTGACCCTAGGCTAGTCCTAGTGGTCTTTTGAGCTTACAATTGAGCTATTGTTTCAGGTTAAGCACCAATGCCTCAAAGATCATTCAAATTTGATTGAGTTGGATTATATATATCATGTGCTAACCCTTGTTTTGTAGGTGTGACTCATATAGTTGAGTCTTGTGCTTTGCACATTGGTCCCTCTGTGGTTGACTGTTGTTTATCCATTCCTTTTGTTTTAAACTGTTGAACTGTTTACTAATTGGTTTGACTTTTTTCAGGTACTTTAGTTGCTTAAGTTCTTTGAACTTGCTTTGCTTTGCTATTTAGCAATTTGCTTTGAGGTATAATTACTTCTTCTTCATGTAGTCTGGAGACCCGGTCTGTTATTTGACCGGGCAAATTGTCTGAAGTCCTCCTTAAGAGGCAATGCCTGTGTGTGTTTAAAATTGTCCCAAGCAGGAAAAGTCCTTCAAGTAAGGCAATTGGTAGATCAAAGGGATAAGTAGCCTATCCCCTACTATTCAGTGAGTCCTCTCCTTGCTCCCATTACATGGTTGAAGCATTGAGATAAAAACCCAAAATTTATCGAGTCAATAATGTGGAAAGAGCTCCATCTTTCTGAGCTCCCACACTTTCTTTGATGCTCTCCCTGATTAGGGATAGAAGCAATGAGGCACACCCCTCATCTCCTTTTCATCTGCTTCACCTTAGCCTCTCAATGGCAAGGTTAAGAGCGACACTTTACCTATTACAGTGGACTTTCATAGTCAAACCTTCTTGTATGAGCCCCCTTGTTTGGCTATAGAGTGTGCTGTTTGATATTCATTGATTGATTGATTGCTTCATATGCACTCGTTTGCTTGTATGTTATGCATTTATCATCATCAATTGCCATTAATGCACAATCATCTCATTTGTCTTTGTGATATTGTCATTGTTGTTTGCCCATTGAGGACAATTGTAAGTCCATTGCTTTGGCATTTGCTCCTATGATATGGAAGGATAGAGTGTAAGACCTCATTGGTCACTCATATCTTCTGTTTTATCTGTTTGTATGTGAGGATACAGTTATAAGCCCCTGTAAGTTGGCATCTGTTGTCCTGTGATCATAATTTGATCTGTTTGATTTGTATGAGAGGTTGCAATTATAAGTCCCTGTAAGTTGGCATTTGCATTCCTGTGATCATATTGTTGCTTATGTTCTTGTATGTGAGGATCCATTGTAAGTCCCTGTAATGTGGCATTGGATTTCCTATGAGCATCTGTGGAGTTGACTTAAGTCCAGATGATTTGGCAGTTGACTTCCATTTTTCCTTTCTTGTTTTCTTCTGTGGAGATTAGTGTAAGTCCATTGAGTGGCTTCTGATATCCTTTTCTGTTTTAGGAGACTGGTGTAAATCCATCTATTGGTATCCGGTATCCACCTTTTGCTTCTTTGTTTGAGGAGATTAGTGTAAGACCATTGAGTGGCATCTGATATCCCGTTTTATTTTAGGAGATTGGTATAAGCCCAGTGATTGGCATCCGATATCCGCTTTTGTTGACTTTCTTGTTTGTTTGTTATTATCCATTGCTATTCCAAAGGACACACTTGAATCATCCTCCATATGATTTCAAGAAGTGAACCTTCTAAGAAGTTTTACAATTCCATCTCCATCCATTCATCATTCATTATGTCTTAAACCTTTTCACACATTACTTTCAAACTTGACATAGATATTGTGCAAACATTTTCATGTTTTCTAACTAAAAACCTGGACCCAAGTCCTTGACTTTTTTTTCAAACTCCATTTCATAATACTTCTTTTGAATCAATCTTAATCATACTCCGACTTCACTTTCATAATCACAATCAATTAACTTCACTCATTCACTTGTTTTGGCTTTGTCCATTGTTAATCTTTTCATGCATTAGCCATAGGTTTCAATTATCTTTGTGGTTGATGTAAATCTTGCCTATCCTTAGTGAGTCGACAGTAAGACTTCCGTACTGAAAACAGGGCTAACCCCTCTAGTACGTCGAAGCTATCCTCGCATGGTGGATGTTGTTTTTGGTCGAGTTTTCTCCCATTGATAATGAAAAGCCTCAGTGCTTGTGTTTAAAATCAAATCCACCAACTTTTGGAAATCTTTTAGCCGAACTACGGCGTTTTGATCCTTACCTTTGATGGAAGGTACGTAGGCAGCGGGTTCATCCGTTCAAACCCAATAACCCAATAAAAAATGTATATTCTTTTCTCATCATCCCAATCATGTTTGCACAATCTTTATGTCATAACAAATAACAATCTTTTACAACAAGTGTGAAAAGGGCTCCCTAGGAGTACCTAGGACGTAGTGGGTGCCTAACACCTTCCCATTGCGTAATTTACCCCTTACCCAGAATCTCTGATCTTTTTATTAGTTTTCTACGTGTAAAACTTCTTAGGCTTTTGTTCGCTTTTTAGCCAGTCCTTTGGATAAATAAAAGTGCGGTGGCGACTCGAAATTTCAATGTATCTCTTGCTTATGATTTAATCGATAGATCATATAGCGACGAATACACCGCTACAGAAAAGTGGCGACTCCACTGGGGATATGACCAGAATCCTTGGTGGTATTGCCTACTTTTCACCCTTGTTGTGATATATTATTATTTGTTATTTGACATATTTTTGTACAATTTGGGATCACTGTATTGATTGTAATGTGTGAATTGCTTGATATACAATTGCTGTTTGCTTTGGTGATCTCTGTGAGATGAGTTCTATACCCGAACTCGAGTGCACTCTAGGATAGGAGAATGGCATAGTCTTGTTGACTGGTGTGGAGTATTCCTTAGCCAGTTGACTTGCGAGTCCATTCACTTGGTGGAGGTCATGTTGAACTAATAATGTCACACAAGTTATTTGTGGTTAGGCATTATTCCTTCAATCATGTGCCGCAGAAGCCAAGGACCTTAGTTTACCAAACCCATCTTGGCCTATTTTTAGGACCGTAGTGCGGAGGTCGTTCAGATGTCAGTTCTGATACGATTGTTACGCGATACTACACTCATAAGAGTTTCTCTTGAGAATATTCTTGGAATACGAGTATTCGTTCCTCCGATAATATTCGAGAGATGGAACGATGATTATGGGACCCTCTGATAGAACATGTCTGGCAGGTTTAAACCCTAGTACACTCCCTTTGGGTGGTTCTTAACCGAGACTCCATGCTCGTGACTCTCAACAAACCCGTGATTCGTGGTTGAGTCGTTCAAACATTGTTAATATCAATGGATCCCGGATCAGGTGTAAAACCTAAATCCACCAAAGCGGCTGGTTGATATTAAGAATGTTTGAGCCGGTTCATGTACCGTTAATATCAATGGAACTTGGGTGTCGATAAGGTGAAAACCTAAATCCACCAAAATGGATGATTGATATTAGGGATACATAGAGCTTTCCCACGACCTTTGTGTGGTGTGCTTTGCTTGATCCTTGAGTGTGTTTGTTGCATTCATGCATTCACGCATTCATCTGCATCCATGTCATCAGAAAAAGAAAATTTTCAAGGAACTCAAAGGAGTTTATTTGCAAAAATTTTCAAAACATGAAAAAACCGGGAAATTTTTTTTCACCTGATATATCTGATGAGATATTCTCATGTATGATCAAAATGCTTAAATATTTCAGAGTTTGCAAATAAAACCCTCGAGTTCCTTTGAAATAAAAACAAGCATATGCATAAACACTTCATGCATCATTTGCATAAGCAGGTGTTTTGTTCCGGTCTCCCGTCCTGTGGTCTGACCCTGCGATCTTCATTTATTTTGAAGACGCACTTCGCCGGTATTATACCAGAGCCAATTCTGCCAAATTGATGGATCATCCTGAGCTAGAGTTGTGAATTCAGAGAGGATTTTTTGCCAGCCTTAGTGCTGTTGATGGATTTATTCCTGGTTAACCGATCCCGGGCTGGCGTAGGCTACTGTTCTGGGGCACTTAAGGAGCAAGGTTTGTTCACAAGTGGAGGATTCATCCCTGATGATCAACCTGAAGAGGAAGCTGCTACTTATCTTGGAAGAGGATGCAGAGGACCTGAACAATTTCATCATTCCTGGTGGTGTCTGCCACAATTGGGTCGCTGTGGATGTTCCTACGGTCATTCATAAGTCAGCGTGATTTGTTCACTTTGTTCAAAACCCTTCTCCCATGCCAAAAGGAGAAGTGATGACATTGTTGGCAGCATTTAATACAATGATGTTTTCATTCAATTAATGCATTGTCAAACATTTGTTTTTCTATTTGTTTTCACTTTTTGCTTTTCGCATGAAATCAGTGATCACAAAAAAACCCTGAAAAACAAAAATAACATTTTTCATCTGCATAAATGATTTGCTTGTTTAAAATTCTGAAGCTTTTCATTATCAAGAATCATTATGCAGGGATTTCTAAACCCATTGAACATAATGATCCAACGCCATCTCCTAATCTTGAAGTCCTTGTATCTGAGGCAGAGGAAGATGATGTTGAAGGGGATTCCTGACGAGATTACCCGCCTTCTTGAGCACGAAAGGAAGCTCATTCAGCTGTATCACGAGAATCAGCAAACCAGTCAAACTGGGGCATTGCAAATGCAATCAAAAAAAAAAAAAAAAAAAAAAAAAAAAAAAAAAGAGGGTGAAAAAAGAAGAAAAAATCAAAAATCAGAAAAAATTTCAAATTTTTTCCAAAAGAAAAAAGAAAAATTATACCCTCAAGTCCCTAGTTGACTGATGCTGAATGGATTCAGAGTCGTTACGACCAACTGAACTTGATCGAAGAGAAGCGTTTGACTGCCATGTGCCATGGTCAGCTATATCAGCAAAGAATGAAGAAAGCATTCGACAAGAAGGTCAAGCCTCGTGTGTTCCGAGAAGGTGACCTCGTGCTCAAGAAAGTTTTGTCTTTCGCGCCCGATTCTAGGGGCAAGTGGACTCCAAACTACGAGGGTCCATATGTTGTTAAGAGAGCCTTTTCAGGCGGTGCTTTGATGCTTACAACAATGGATGGGGAGGATTTCACTCGTCCTGTGAATTCAGATGCAGTTAAGAGGTACTTTGCCTAGAGAAAAAAAAAGTATATGCAAATGAAAAAACAAATGAAAAAACAGAATAGCTCGCTAAGTTGAAAACCCGAAAGGGCGGCTTAGGCAAAAATGAGCGTCTCGGTGGAGAACCCGCAAGGGTAATCCAGGCAAAAATTAGAGACTTGAAAAAGAATGATATATTCGCATCCCGCTAGATTGAGTACCTCACCCTGGGGCAATCTAGGCAAAAATTAGGGATTTGGCAAGTAACTGCATCCTGACAAGACTTTCTGGTTCATCAGTCGTCATTTCGTCAGAAGATCCTCGATTCGTCGTCAACTGAAGCTTCGGATACATCGAGATTCAAATTGGTAGAGAAAGGATCATTATGTTCAATGTAGCCCTCTTCCAATATATATCACTGATTTCAAATTTGTACAGATCTATGGAGTCTTGCCATTTGCAGACTACCATTCCATCAAATCAATTTGAGCTTTTTATCCAATTATTTGCACTCTTATTTGTTTCAATTCAACAAATGTTTTGCATGTTTTAAATTGATAAAATGTCATTGTTTTAAACAAAACAAATCTTTTCAAAATCATTTTTCAAACAAAGTGAACATTCACAAGATTGAAAGGATACTCAAGAATATCTCAGTGCTCTCCCGAGGGTGGCATGATTCCCAACAGGTAAGACATTGGTTCATACTCCTGGTTTGGTTGTATCTTCTTTCTTCAGATCTTTGTTGAGGTTGTTCCTCAAGCAAAGTTGTTGTTGGGGTTGTTCCCCGGTATAGTCGCAAGCAGAGTGTTGTTGAAGACTTCGTTTTCTCCAGCAGCAGTTCTCCCCAGCATGGGTGTTTTCTTGTGAAGTTTCGGCGGTTGATGGTTTGTCATCTTGGTGCCCCGTTACTTTCTCCAGTGGGTCGTATATCCCCAGACTTTATTTGTCTCCTCAGCACAGTCATGAGTATAGCCATTGACTGATACTCCCCTCGGAGTCGCGAGTAGAGCTGTCATTAATATCCCCACCAGAGTTGCAAGTGGAGTTGTTACCTCTTTTCCCCATGCAGTGTGCCAGCAGGATTTGTCTGTTTCCTCAGCACGATCGCTTTCTTTTTGAAGACTTGGTAAGTCAGTGGTTTGATACCCGGTACTTTACCTTTCCCCCCGGCGAAGTCGTCTGTGGATTGGTTGCTATCTCTCCATCAGAGTTTTTCTCTTCAGCAGAGCAGGATTTATTTCCCTACTCAGTGATTGTTTGGGTTGACATCCCAGTATATTGCAACCACCTTTTCCTCAGCTTAGTCTGCAGAGTGTTTGTTGTGGCAGTTTTGCCTGTTGAATACTCCTTTCAATCCCCAATATGGTCGGATAATGGCTCTAGCCTCCCGAGAACGGATTGATTTCCTGACTGTTTGTGATCCCCAGTAGAGTGGCTGGTATTGCAGAATCTACTTGTTGTGATCAATTTGCTGTGTTTATTCTCCCCAAGTGGAGCGGTTTGAATCTACTTACTTGATCTGTCCTCCCTCAGTGGTTTTGTTCCCCAAGAGAGTAGCCGACAGTTTTCCCCAGTAGAGTTGCTTATGCAGTTAGATTCTATTTGGATGATATCGTTCTCCCTCAGTGGGTTGTTCCCCAGTGGAGTTATGTGGATTTGCTTCTACATCAGTTCGTGTAATGCACCTTTTGTTTCTCAGTTGACACTGGGATCCCCTGCAGATATCTTGGGTTTTCTCTTGTTCCCCTACAGATTTGTCTTGGTGGCTGTTTCGCCCGTTGTGACTTTCTGTACCCTGATTGGGTTGTTTCCTGATATCTCTGATCCTCTGCTTCTTCAGCAGTACCTGCAGATCTTTGCTTTACAGCACGTGGATCTCCGCAGATTGGCTCTCCAGCTGGTTTTTCCCCTGGAAGTATAATACCGGACGTTTGTTCCTGAACCTGTTTGTGTTAGAATTGTCTGTTTTGTCAGCATTCATCAAACATAAATCACGCATATTCATGCATATTCATAAACATTCAGATATTCATGTTGCATTTTTCGCCATATATCTTTTGTTTGTCGTGTCTCCTGCAACGGGTAATATAGATCTCTTTACAGATCTCCCCAAGCAGATGTCGGGTGTTTATAAATCTCTCCATATAGAGTCAACCCCATAAGCAGAAAATGTTGTCTTTCCTTCTGCAGTTCCCCACTGAGATATATCCTCGTGGACGACGGTTTCTTCCGTTTCCTCCCAACACATATATTGGGATGGATGTTCCTATTTGAGTTATATCCTCATTAGGACGTGTCTTGATTCAGTCCGTCTTTTCGGATTGTTCCCGAATCGGCTTTTGTCAAAAGTCTTGTGCTTCCCAGTGGGTTGTTCCCCCAGCGGAATGTTTTTGGGCCTCTACCCTCATACCGGTAGTTATAAGTCCTATTTTTCCTGGCTTTCCTAACAGAATTTGTGGTTACACACCCTTTATTCTCCAGCCAGAGTTTTGGTTTTCTACCTATTACCCGGTAGTTGTAAATCCTATTTTCCTGCTCTTCAGCAGTTTGTGGTTTGTTATAAACCCTATTTTGGTTTCCCGTGCGGATTTGTGATTTGTTCTATCCCCACGCGGAGTTTTTGGTCTTCTACCCCGTATTCGGTAGATGTAAACCCTAATTTTGTGGTTATCTTCATCTAGTCTTTGATGTTGATTTTCCTTTTCTCGGATAAGTTGCTCAGATCAGCACTTATATCCCTAGCAAGTCTTTTGTGGATAATTGCCGTATGCTTGCAATTTATCCCTTTGAGTTGTCTTTCGTTTACCCGGATGCTTGGTATCGATTGTCTCTCGTTTTTGGATAGTCACCTATTATATACCCAGTAACCGGTATCTCTGGTGTCTTTTCCTTTCGAGTATATTATTCACGGTCTGCCGGTAATGAATAATATATCTCATGCGCTCTTTAGTTGGAATCCTTTGTTGATTTTCCCCAACTGAGCAAGATTCGTATTCTTTGTAGAATCGAATAGCCATCCTTTAACCAGTTTGTGTTCCGGATGATGAGTGTTTTGGAAGTGAAAACCAATTCACGTTTCGGTAGATCACCTATTATATACCCAGTAACCGGTATCCCTGGTGTTTCTTACCATGCGAGTTTATTATCTACGTTCTGACGGTAATAGATAATATATCTCATGCGAGTATCTTATCCACGGTCTGCCGGTAATGGATATTATATCTCATGCACTCTTTGGGTTTGTGTCCCCAGTTGAGTAAGATTCGTTTTCCCGTTGTGGATTCGAATGCCCATCCTGTAAGTTGTTTTGCTTTTTCAAGCCCTCCTTTCGGATGATGAGTGTTTTGGAAGTGAAAACCAATTCACGTTTTCGGTAGATCACCTATTATATACCCAGTAACCGGTATCCCTGGTGTTTCTTGCCATGCGAGTGTATTATTCACGGTCTGCCGGTAATGAATAATATGTCTCATGCGCTCTTTGGTTGGAGTCCTTTGTTGATCTTCCCCAGTCGAGTAAGATTCGTTTTCCCGTTGTGGATTCGAATGTCCATCCTGTAAGTCGATTTGCTTTTTCAAGCCCTCCTTTCGGATGATGAGTGTTTTGGAAGTGAAAACCAATTCACGTCTTCGGATTTTATCCTATAAACAACCCAGTAACCGGTTCAGGATAACTTTCCTTTCGAGTATATTATTCACGGTCTGCCGGTAATGAATAATATGTCTCATCTGAGTATTCTATCCACGTTCTGACGGTAATGGATATTATATCTCGTACGCTCTTGAGTCAATCTTTTGATTGTTTTCCCCTCAGAGTAAGATTCATTTTCCTTGTGGAATTGAATGTCCATCCTATAAACAAGTTTGCTTTTCTAGCTCTCTTCAGGATGATGAGTGTTTTGGAAGTGAAATCCAATTCACGTTTCGGTCGGTCACCTATTATATACCCAGTAACCGGTATCCTTGGTGTTCCCTCCTTTCTGCTCCCTATTATGACCTCGGTCCCCCTGTGGAGTCAGATTTTCATGTTGTTTTGTTACCCTTATGCCTGGTAACAACTCATTTTCTTTGGTGTTTCCTCAGTGGAACTTCTTTTTGCTTCTCCCCCAGAAGTCAGTTTGTGTCTCTCCAACGGATTTATTTTCCTTTGGAATTTTTTCTTTTCCCCAGTGTGAGTCCTTCACTCCCCAGTGAGTTCTCCTGTCTGTTTTCTGTTACCCTAATCAGAGTCGTGTCTTGTTCACGCTGTGTCAGTTTTGTTTATCCCCGTAGAGTCTTGTTAGAGTCTCTGTTCCTGGTGAGTGTACTACTCCGATGGATCGTCTTTTCTTCTGTGTGAATCATATTCCCCACGGAATTTTGTCCTTTGCATGCATACATTTGCATCATGAGGTCTCTTAGGGACCAAAATTTGTCTCATTACTGTTATTTAAGCCCATTCTACCGCGTCGAGATGAAGATTTCTAAACTTCACTTCTCCGGCTAGAATGACCTTAAATAGGGGCATCTGTAAGACCCCAATTTTGGGCCCTAAGATCCCTCATGGCCCATATCATATCATATCATTGTCTCAAGGATCATTGCATGCCCTAGCTTCCCTCCTAATGGGTAGATTGCCTTGTGGGTTGTTTCTTGATCACCAAGCATCCTTTGCATTTGTATATCTTTGCTTTTCAATGTTTACTAACCAAAAAGTACAAAAATATTGTCAGTCTAACCTTGTTGCTTGCAGTTGAAGCAATCATCAGCAATTAGGTCAAAGACAGTCAACAGTCAGTCAAAGCAATGGATGGTGGCCATTCTTGCAGAATTTGGGCACCATGATCAATAATCAAGAGTTCATACATCTTGGGACATCATTTGAAGTCAAGTTCTCAAGGAATTAGGGTTTGGAATTCATCAGAAATGCTTCAGTCATCCAAAACCCTAGAAAAGTCAAACTTGGTCAACTGTGGATTTAATCAGTGTTTTGATGGATGGAATTGATTTGAAGGAGCTCATTCATGCTTATATAAGCCTCATCTATCATGTCAAACCTCATCATGGAAGAAAATCAAGTCAACCAGAAAATTTCCCAAAATAGAAAGTGGACCTGTAATTTCAACTGCCAAAAATGGAAACTTCTTGATCTTAAACTTACATCATGATACAAGCTTCAAATGAATTTTTGCCCAACATGAAAGTTGAAGATCTTGTTCTCCCATTTTCAAAAAGTCCAAGAACACCCAAATCCCATGTATGGTTTGCAAGATATGATCAATTCAATTTCAGAAATTTGTGAACTTCAAAGAGCCATATCTCATGAACCATAAGGCCAAATTTGGTGGGATTTTTTCCTACACACTCCATTTAACACCCTCTTTCCAAAAATTCATTCATCATCCTCCAAAACCCTACCATTCAAAATGGCATTTTTGGCCTTGACTTTATTCATTTCAAGTTTGACCAACCATTGACTTTTTGAATTAAGACTTTTCACACCATTTGGCCAATTGGGATTTGTTTCATATGGTATTTGCAATTTGCTCCAAGCCTAAAATCATGCTCATGCTATCATCATACTACTATTTTGACCAAAGGTGCAAAGTTGGCAAATTTTGCAAATGACTTCATTTCAAACACGGCAATGTTAGCAACTCAAGAGCAGACCAAAAACAGCATACACAAATGTTACTGGCAGCCTGTTTGAGGCCCATAATCGTGCAGCCATACACCCTCCACATTCACTTATTTCCAACTTAGCAAAAATGCAAGTGATTTCATTAAAGCTAATCAAGCTTACCATTCCCTAAACCAACTCTAAACAGACCAATAAAAGCAACTTTTCTGACATTTCCAACCCTAAGAAGCAGCAGCCACAGACCAAAAACACTCTGATTCTCTCACTCTTGCATTTTTGCATTTGAGATTTTTCTGGCCAAATCCTCAAAACCCTCGAGCAAGCCTTTGTTCCTCCATCATCCAAACATCATTTGGAGCCCTATTGCAGCATCATTTACCAACTGGAATTCCATTTTTGAACTCTGTCTTCTTCAAGCAACAGCCATGGCAAGTGTGGATTCAAAGTGGGATTGAGTTGCTCGAGCTAATTTTCTTCAAGCTCCCTTCATTACCAAGCATTGTCTTCACCTGTTTCAGCTCAACAACATCAATCTATCACTATTTCCAGTTTTTCTTCAAAAACAAGTAAGTGCCCGACCCTCTTCTTTCATCAAACCATGCTATGCTTTAGGTAGTTTACATCTTGCTGATTCCAACAAACTATAAATTGCTTGAAATGGTTGTGTCATGGCCAAGAAATCTGGATTTTCATTTGTGTGTATGAATATGTTTTCAATCGATTTGGTTTGTTTAGGTTGATTTAATGAAAATGGATAGCACATTCATGTTGTATGTTGCATATTGATTCTATTGATGTGCTTGTTTGGTCATGCTGGGCATTTTGAAAATTCGAGTTGCATGATGATGATGAATGTATGCTGCTGCTTTTCAAACCCTACCCTGCCCAGAAAATCCATGTGAAATATGTTGTATGCTGTTGTTTGGTTGCTGTCTGAACATTAATGCCATGCTGTTACCATACTATTGAAATGTCGATTGATGGTGAAACATGATGATGATGAATGTATGTTGTTGTTTCTAAAACCATAGAACTCTGCCCATGAAATCCCCATGATTATGTTTGGTTTGTTGTTAGTGATGTTGCATAAGGATGTTACTTCATGGCCATGCTTGATTATTGTTGATTCTGTTTATGTTTGGTTGTTCATGATTGGTGTTTGGATGTTGAAATTGATGATACCCTGTAGCTGCAACCTTAAACTGTCCAGAAATTTTTCATGCTCGTGTTTGTTAGTTGCTGGATGATGTTGCCTGTACCAATACCATGTTGCTCGTTTGCTGATCGAATTTTGTTTGGATGTTGATGAACACATGAACCATGCTGCATAAACCCTAGGGTTTTGTTAAACCCAGAATTTGAATGTTATTGGCCGAGTTTACTGTTCCATTGGGTTTGGACCAATGAGAACATTTCAATTGCCTTGCCCAAAACGCAGCACTTCAATAAGTGACCACGGGAATTACATTTGTGCCATCGGTTGACCATTGTTTGACCCCATACCATGCTATCTTGTTCATGCTTCATCCAATTTATTCCTCAACTTGCCAAATTCATTTTTAATTCATTTCAACTCCAAAAATTCTGATTTTTTTTGCATCATGTCCATGAGAGTGTCTAGTATTTGATTGTGATTTTTAATTAATTTTCCATTGGCTGGATTTTAATTGATAATTATTTTCTTGACATGTATGCACAATTGATACCTATTTCCATTTCTTTTGTGAAATAATGATGATGCATCCTTTGGCTCTGAAAATTTTTGTGGTAAAACTAGACTCATTCATCTTCATTTTGGTATAAAGATTGTGCATTTATCATTTGTGGTTTGCTAGTTATGATTTTTTGAACTAGGGTGTGACAATTTGTGTCACACCAATGATGTGCATTTTCTTGATTTTTGTTCACACACTTCCTGGCCTCCAAACAACTTGAAATTTTTCATGAATGATCTCTTACATGTCTAATTTGTGTATGAATTTTCTGGGAATTAATCATGCTGTTTTCCATTTATTTGAGAATTTTCTTCCATGCTTAGTCATTTGTTGACTTTTTGTGCTACACATTGCCATTTCATTTGGGAAATCCTCATACCATATTGAATGATCATGAAATTTCTTATGTGATAACTAGACACCTTGAGCTTTGCATTGGTGTTAATCTCATTCATTTCTCTTCTGTTTTCAATTTGATATGATTTTTTGAAGTTGACCCTTGTTTGTTGACCTTCATTGTGCATGCTTGAATTTGGTTTGACTTCTTGATTTTAATTGACTGCCTTCCTCTCATCCAAATGCAATGAAATTTGACATGCTTGCCATGCTAGATGTTAGGATTGAATGTGATTTATTTGTTAATTTTTGAGATTGTTTGGGTTGACTTTTGACTGAAGTCTTGCTGTTGACCTATTTGTGCTTCTTATTGCCATGCTTTGCATTCTTTTGTGCATGAAATGACAATGATGCATGATTTGATTGTGAATCCAATTGAGATTGCTTCTTAAATGTTTGAATATGAATTGGGTTGACTTTACTTTGCTGTTTTGACCTTTTCTTTCATCTTTGACCCTAGGCTAGTCCTAGTGGTCTTTTGAGCTTACAATTGAGCTATTGTTTCAGGTTAAGCACCAATGCCTCAAAGATCATTCAAATTTGATTGAGTTGGATTATATATATCATGTGCTAACCCTTGTTTTGTAGGTGTGACTCATATAGTTGAGTCTTGTGCTTTGCACATTGGTCCCTCTGTGGTTGACTGTTGTTTATCCATTCCTTTTGTTTTAAACTGTTGAACTGTTTACTAATTGGTTTGACTTTTTTCAGGTACTTTAGTTGCTTAAGTTCTTTGAACTTGCTTTGCTTTGCTATTTAGCAATTTGCTTTGAGGTATAATTACTTCTTCTTCATGTAGTCTGGAGACCCGGTCTGTTATTTGACCGGGCAAATTGTCTGAAGTCCTCCTTAAGAGGCAATGCCTGTGTGTGTTTAAAATTGTCCCAAGCAGGAAAAGTCCTTCAAGTAAGGCAATTGGTAGATCAAAGGGATAAGTAGCCTATCCCCTACTATTCAGTGAGTCCTCTCCTTGCTCCCATTACATGGTTGAAGCATTGAGATAAAAACCCAAAATCTATCGAGTCAATAATGTGGAAAGAGCTCCATCTTTCTGAGCTCCCACACTTTCTTTGATGCTCTCCCTGATTAGGGATAGAAGCAATGAGGCACACCCCTCATCTCCTTTTCATCTGCTTCACCTTAGCCTCTCAATGGCAAGGTTAAGAGCGACACTTTACCTATTACAGTGGACTTTCATAGTCAAACCTTCTTGTATGAGCCCCCTTGTTTGGCTATAGAGTGTGCTGTTTGATATTCATTGATTGATTGATTGCTTCATATGCACTCGTTTGCTTGTATGTTATGCATTTATCATCATCAATTGCCATTAATGCACAATCATCTCATTTGTCTTTGTGATATTGTCATTGTTGTTTGCCCATTGAGGACAATTGTAAGTCCATTGCTTTGGCATTTGCTCCTATGATATGGAAGGATAGAGTGTAAGACCTCATTGGTCACTCATATCTTCTGTTTTATCTGTTTGTATGTGAGGATACAGTTATAAGCCCCTGTAAGTTGGCATCTGTTGTCCTGTGATCATAATTTGATCTGTTTGATTTGTATGAGAGGTTGCAATTATAAGTCCCTGTAAGTTGGCATTTGCATTCCTGTGATCATATTGTTGCTTATGTTCTTGTATGTGAGGATCCATTGTAAGTCCCTGTAATGTGGCATTGGATTTCCTATGAGCATCTGTGGAGTTGACTTAAGTCCAGATGATTTGGCAGTTGACTTCCATTTTTCCTTTCTTGTTTTCTTCTGTGGAGATTAGTGTAAGTCCATTGAGTGGCTTCTGATATCCTTTTCTGTTTTAGGAGACTGGTGTAAATCCATCTATTGGTATCCGGTATCCACCTTTTGCTTCTTTGTTTGAGGAGATTAGTGTAAGACCATTGAGTGGCATCTGATATCCCGTTTTATTTTAGGAGATTGGTATAAGCCCAGTGATTGGCATCCGATATCCGCTTTTGTTGACTTTCTTGTTTGTTTGTTATTATCCATTGCTATTCCAAAGGACACACTTGAATCATCCTCCATATGATTTCAAGAAGTGAACCTTCTAAGAAGTTTTACAATTCCATCTCCATCCATTCATCATTCATTATGTCTTAAACCTTTTCACACATTACTTTCAAACTTGACATAGATATTGTGCAAACATTTTCATGTTTTCTAACTAAAAACCTGGACCCAAGTCCTTGACTTTTTTTTCAAACTCCATTTCATAATACTTCTTTTGAATCAATCTTAATCATACTCCGACTTCACTTTCATAATCACAATCAATTAACTTCACTCATTCACTTGTTTTGGCTTTGTCCATTGTTAATCTTTTCATGCATTAGCCATAGGTTTCAATTATCTTTGTGGTTGATGTAAATCTTGCCTATCCTTAGTGAGTCGACAGTAAGACTTCCGTACTGAAAACAGGGCTAACCCCTCTAGTACGTCGAAGCTATCCTCGCATGGTGGATGTTGTTTTTGGTCGAGTTTTCTCCCATTGATAATGAAAAGCCTCAGTGCTTGTGTTTAAAATCAAATCCACCAACTTTTGGAAATCTTTTAGCCGAACTACGGCGTTTTGATCCTTACCTTTGATGGAAGGTACGTAGGCAGCGGGTTCATCCGTTCAAACCCAATAACCCAATAAAAAATGTATATTCTTTTCTCATCATCCCAATCATGTTTGCACAATCTTTATGTCATAACAAATAACAATCTTTTACAACAAGTGTGAAAAGGGCTCCCTAGGAGTACCTAGGACGTAGTGGGTGCCTAACACCTTCCCATTGCGTAATTTACCCCTTACCCAGAATCTCTGATCTTTTTATTAGTTTTCTACGTGTAAAACTTCTTAGGCTTTTGTTCGCTTTTTAGCCAGTCCTTTGGATAAATAAAAGTGCGGTGGCGACTCGAAATTTCAATGTATCTCTTGCTTATGATTTAATCGATAGATCATATAGCGACGAATACACCGCTACAGAAAAGTGGCGACTCCACTGGGGATATGACCAGAATCCTTGGTGGTATTGCCTACTTTTCACCCTTGTTGTGATATATTATTATTTGTTATTTGACATATTTTTGTACAATTTGGGATCACTGTATTGATTGTAATGTGTGAATTGCTTGATATACAATTGCTGTTTGCTTTGGTGATCTCTGTGAGATGAGTTCTATACCCGAACTCGAGTGCACTCTAGGATAGGAGAATGGCATAGTCTTGTTGACTGGTGTGGAGTATTCCTTAGCCAGTTGACTTGCGAGTCCATTCACTTGGTGGAGGTCATGTTGAACTAATAATGTCACACAAGTTATTTGTGGTTAGGCATTATTCCTTCAATCATGTGCCGCAGAAGCCAAGGACCTTAGTTTACCAAACCCATCTTGGCCTATTTTTAGGACCGTAGTGCGGAGGTCGTTCAGATGTCAGTTCTGATACGATTGTTACGCGATACTACACTCATAAGAGTTTCTCTTGAGAATATTCTTGGAATACGAGTATTCGTTCCTCCGATAATATTCGAGAGATGGAACGATGATTATGGGACCCTCTGATAGAACATGTCTGGCAGGTTTAAACCCTAGTACACTCCCTTTGGGTGGTTCTTAACCGAGACTCCATGCTCGTGACTCTCAACAAACCCGTGATTCGTGGTTGAGTCGTTCAAACATTGTTAATATCAATGGATCCCGGATCAGGTGTAAAACCTAAATCCACCAAAGCGGCTGGTTGATATTAAGAATGTTTGAGCCGGTTCATGTACCGTTAATATCAATGGAACTTGGGTGTCGATAAGGTGAAAACCTAAATCCACCAAAATGGATGATTGATATTAGGGATACATAGAGCTTTCCCACGACCTTTGTGTGGTGTGCTTTGCTTGATCCTTGAGTGTGTTTGTTGCATTCATGCATTCACGCATTCATCTGCATCCATGTCATCAGAAAAAGAAAATTTTCAAGGAACTCAAAGGAGTTTATTTGCAAAAATTTTCAAAACATGAAAAAACCGGGAAATTTTTTTCACCTGATATATCTGATGAGATATTCTCATGTATGATCAAAATGCTTAAATATTTCAGAGTTTGCAAATAAAACCCTCGAGTTCCTTTGAAATAAAAACAAGCATATGCATAAACACTTCATGCATCATTTGCATAAGCAGGTGTTTTGTTCCGGTCTCCCGTCCTGTGGTCTGACCCTGCGATCTTCATTTATTTTGAAGACGCACTTCGCCGGTATTATACCAGAGCCAATTCTGCCAAATTGATGGATCATCCTGAGCTAGAGTTGTGAATTCAGAGAGGATTTTTTGCCAGCCTTAGTGCTGTTGATGGATTTATTCCTGGTTAACCGATCCCGGGCTGGCGTAGGCTACTGTTCTGGGGCACTTAAGGAGCAAGGTTTGTTCACAAGTGGAGGATTCATCCCTGATGATCAACCTGAAGAGGAAGCTGCTACTTATCTTGGAAGAGGATGCAGAGGACCTGAACAATTTCATCATTCCTGGTGGTGTCTGCCACAATTGGGTCGCTGTGGATGTTCCTACGGTCATTCATAAGTCAGCGTGATTTGTTCACTTTGTTCAAAACCCTTCTCCCATGCCAAAAGGAGAAGTGATGACATTGTTGGCAGCATTTAATCAAGTTATGTCTACAATCTCTTAAGAAAAGACTATGTTCTTTCAAGTGGATGTCATAGCCTTTCTCTAATAATTGTCCCAAGCTCAAAATATTATTCTTCATGTTAGGAACATAATAGACATTGGATATGAATTGATGACTCCCATTCTTTAAGCGTATAAGAATTTTACCTTTGCCTTTGACCGGTATCTTTGAGTCATCTCCAAATGAGACATTGCCAGTTGTCGCTTCATTGATCTCTACGAACATGCTTCGATCGCCACACATGTGATTGCTTGCGCCAGTGTCGAGGTACCATTTGTTTCTTTTCTCTTCAACTTGGTTTTGGCACGCGAGCAACAAAGTTTCTTCTTCTCTGCCTTTTTCTTCTACAAAGTTAGCTTTCTCCACAACTTTCTTCGAGAATCTACACTCAGATGCATAGTGACCGATCTTGTTGCAGTTGAAGCACTTGATTTGTGATTTGTCACACCTCGACCATGAATTTCCTCTTCCACGACCTCTTGTTTCTTGTGGATTCCAACTTCTTTCTCCATTATTAGAGTAGTTGTTGTAACTGCCTCTTCCTTCTCCTCCATGTCCTCGTCCACGCCCACGATCTTGGCCACGACCTCGTCCTTTTTGGCTCTTGTAATTCGCATAATTTGCTTCCTTTATGTTGAGTTGTAGTAGTTGCTCCATAGCCTCCTTTTGTTTAATTTTTCTCTTTTGTTTTTCTTCGTATGCTTGTAAGGAACCCATGAGTTGCTCAATAGTCATGGTCTTTAAATCCTTGTTTTCTTCAATGTTGGTAACAATGAAGTCAAAACTTGGATTTAAAGTGCGAAGTATTTTCTCCATGACTTTTACCTCATCAACATCTTCACCATTTCTTTTAAGTTGATTGACTACAGCCAATACTCGAGAAAAATAATCAGAAATTGACTCGGACTCTTCCATAAATAAACGTTCAAAATCACCTCTAAGAGTTTGAAGACGAATCTTTTTCACCTGTTCCACTCCTTTGTTGCAAGTTTGAAGTTTGTCCCATGCTTCTTTGGTCGTCGTTGCGTTGGAGATCTTCTCAAATGTATCTTCATCCACCGATTGATAAATGAGGAAGAGAGCTTTCTTGTCTCTCTTTCTTGACTCCCTCAATGTCTCCTTTACACCTTGACTTAGTGAGGCTTCATCTTGCTCATTGAAGCCTTTCTCAACGATATCCCACACATCTTGAGCTCCTAGTAGCGCCTTCATCTTGATACTCCAATTGTCATAGTTGTTCTTTGTGAGCATTGGCATTTGAAAAGGGAAACCTCCATTCGCCATTTTTTTTTGGACCTTGAAGCTCTGATGCCACTTTGTTGGAAATAAACTCTTTTGTGTTTAGGAAAAGTGTGTGGGAATATTAGAGGCTTGAATAAAAAACTTGGTAGATAGGAGAATTATTTATGGAAGAGAGAACTTTGTATTTTTGCTTGATTCAAAAGTGTTGGATTACATCTCTATTTATAGTACTCTAAGGAGAACTCTAGACACACTAATTCTAGAGAGTTCTCAACTCTAGATATTCAAAGAGTATTCTAGAAAATATTACAATCTTAAGAAATATCTAGACACTCTAACTACTACAAGACTTTTCTAGAAACATTATCCAATATAAGCTAAGCCCAAATAACTAAGTCCAAAATCAAATAAAATTAGGCCCAAATCAAGTTTAATATTTCAACATCCCCCCTTAAACTTGATTTGTGACTCCAAGCATATTCCTTAGCTTCACGAAAGTTTCCAATTTGAGTGGCTTGGTGAAAATGTCGGCAGCTTGATCTCTAGACATCACATACTTCAACTTCACCTTCTTCTTCTCGATGCATTCTCTTATGAAGTGGTAACGAGTGTCGATGTGCTTACTTCTTTCATGAAATACAGGATTCTTTGCCAAAGCAAGTGCTGATTTATTGTCAACACATATTTCGACGGGATCTTCTTGTGGCATTTTTAATTCTTTCAACAAATTCCTTAGCCAAACTGCATGACAAACACATGATGTGGCAGCAACATACTCAGCTTCACAAGTTGATAGTGTGACGATAGGTTGCTTCTTTGACATCCAAGTGAAAGCAGTATCACCCATGAAGAACACAAAACCAGTAGTGCTTTTTCTATCATCCAAGTCTCCACTCCAATCACTATCACTATAGCCAATAATCTCATAATTATTAGAAGAGTAATAGTGCAAGCCAAAGTTTGTTGTACCTTTAATGTATCGAAGGATTCTTTTTGCCGCCTTGAAGTGAGTTGTTGTTGGAGCTTCCATGTAGCGACTTACGACTCCTACAGCATAGAGAATATCCGGCCTTGTACTTGTCAAGTAACGCAGACTTCCAACCAAACTTTTGTTTGTAAAGAGTTGGATCAACAAACTCTCCATTTTCATGCTTACTCAACTTGTTTCCACATTCCATCGGGGTGCCAACTGGATTGGCATCATCCATCTTGAACTTCTTAAGGACTTCTTTGGCATAACCTTCTTGGGTGATAAAAATTCCTTTGTCTTCTTGCTTTACTTCGATGCCGAGATAATATGCCATGAGCCCCATGTCTGTCATCTCAAATTCATTTGACATGTCTTTCTTGAACTCTTCGAACATGCTTAAATTGTTCCCTGTGAAGATCAAGTCATCAACATATAAGCACACAATCAAAATATCTCCACTTTGCGCTTTAATATAGAGTGCATGCTCATATGGACACTTGATGAAGTTCTTGTCTTGAAAGTACTTGTCGATTCGAACATTCCAAGCTCTCGGTGCTTGCTTGAGTCCGTACAATGCCTTCTTCAACTTCAAGACTTTTTCTTCTTGCCCTTTTACTTCATAGCCTTGTGGTTGCTCGATATAAACTTCTTCTTCGAGAAAACCATTCAAGAAGGCCGACTTCACATCCATTTGATAGATCTTCCATTCATTTTGGGCTGCCAAAGAAATGATCAGTCTAATAGTTTCAAGACGAGCAACGGGGGCAAATACCTCATCATAGTCAATTCCTTGTCTTTGACTATATCCTTTCGCCACCAATCTTGCTTTGTATCTTTCCACGTCTCCTTTTGCATTCTTCTTCGCCTTGTACACCCATCTTACTCCAATTGCTTTGTGTCCTTGTGGAAGTGTAGTAAGTTCCCATGTATCATTCTTCGTGATTGACTTGATTTCTTCTTCCATGGCGTCTCTCCACTTTACATTTTCAACTGCTTCTTGATAGCTTAGAGGCTCGCAATTACCCAAAAGGCAAAAAAGGTTAATGTCATTTATGTTTTCGGTTACCTCATAAAGCTCTTCAATACTCCTTAGTCGTGGTGTCCTCTCACTTGAGCTTGTTTCATCCAACCTTGGTGTCGGTGAGGCCGGTGGTGTAATATTTTCTTCTATCATTGGTTGTTCCATTTCGTCTTCTTCTTCAAAGTAAGGAAGAAAATCGTACCTGTCTTCTTGAAGACTCCAATCCCAACAATCTTCTTCTTCGAACTCCACGTCACGACTTATGACGATCTTTCCACTATTTGGATTATAGAGCTTGTACCCTTTGGAGCTTGAGTCGTAACCGACGAATACATACTTCTCACTTTTATCATCGAGCTTTGTTCTCCTTTCATCAGGAACGTGAGTATAGGCAATGCTTCCAAACACTTTGAGGTGAGAGATCCCAGGCTTCCTTCCACTCCACGCTTCTTGTGGTGTCTTCTCATGCACGCTTCTTGTTGGGGAACGATTTGTCAGATAAACCGCACATGCCACTGCTTCGGCCCAAAACTCTCTCGGCATCTTCTTGCTCTTAAGCATGCTTCGCACCATGTTAAGTATGGTCCGATTCTTTCTCTCTGCTACTCCATTTTGTTGTGGTGATCTTGGCACTGTTAGTGGGCGGCGGATTCCATGGTCTTCACAATATTTTTGGAACTCATTTGAAATGAACTCTCCTCCTCGGTCAGATCTCATGGCCTTAATGGAAAGACCACTTTCTTTCTCCACAAGGGCTTTGAACTTCTTGAAGTTTTCAAACACTTCTGACTTCTCCTTCAAGAAATAAACCCAGGTTTTTCTAGAATAATCATCAATAAAGAGGAGAAAGTATTTACTCTTACCAAAAGAGTTTGGATTGATTGGTCCACAGACATCAGTGTGTATGAGCTCTAGCGGTTTTGTCGCTCTTGACGTTGATTCCTTTGGAAAGCTTTTCCGAAATTGCTTCCCAACTAGACATCCTTCACATAGTTGGTCTGGGTGGTTTATACTAGGCAAGCCTCTCACCATTTCCTTCTTTGACAAACATTTTAGACTATCGAAGTTGAGATGTCCGAATCGTAGATGCCATAGCCACGAAGAGTCGGTATAGCAAGTCTTGAGACACTTTGCAACATCATTTTGAATGTTCAAGAGGAACATTCTATTATTTGACATAGGCACCTTAGCAATCAAGTTATGTCTACAATCTCTTAAGAAAAGACTATGTTCTTTCAAGTGGATGTCATAGCCTTTCTCTAATAATTGTCCCAAGCTCAAAATATTATTCTTCATGTTAGGAACATAATAGACATTGGATATGAATTGATGACTCCCATTCTTTAAGCGTATAAGAATTTTACCTTTGCCTTTGACCGGTATCTTTGAGTCATCTCCAAATGAGACATTGCCAGTTGTCGCTTCATTGATCTCTACGAACATGCTTCGATCGCCACACATGTGATTGCTTGCGCCAGTGTCGAGGTACCATTTGTTTCTTTTCTCTTCAACTTGGTTTTGGCACGCGAGCAACAAAGTTTCTTCTTCTCTGCCTTTTTCTTCTACAAAGTTAGCTTTCTCCACAACTTTCTTCGAGAATCTACACTCAGATGCATAGTGACCGATCTTGTTGCAGTTGAAGCACTTGATTTGTGATTTGTCACACCTCGACCATGAATTTCCTCTTCCACGACCTCTTGTTTCTTGTGGATTCCAACTTCTTTCTCCATTATTAGAGTAGTTGTTGTAACTGCCTCTTCCTTCTCCTCCATGTCCTCGTCCACGCCCACGATCTTGGCCACGACCTCGTCCTTTTTGGCTCTTGTAATTCGCATAATTTGCTTCCTTTATGTTGAGTTGTAGTAGTTGCTCCATAGCCTCCTTTTGTTTAATTTTTCTCTTTTGTTTTTCTTCGTATGCTTGTAAGGAACCCATGAGTTGCTCAATAGTCATGGTCTTTAAATCCTTGTTTTCTTCAATGTTGGTAACAATGAAGTCAAAACTTGGATTTAAAGTGCGAAGTATTTTCTCCATGACTTTTACCTCATCAACATCTTCACCATTTCTTTTAAGTTGATTGACTACAGCCAATACTCGAGAAAAATAATCAGAAATTGACTCGGACTCTTCCATAAATAAACGTTCAAAATCACCTCTAAGAGTTTGAAGACGAATCTTTTTCACCTGTTCCACTCCTTTGTTGCAAGTTTGAAGTTTGTCCCATGCTTCTTTGGTCGTCGTTGCGTTGGAGATCTTCTCAAATGTATCTTCATCCACCGATTGATAAATGAGGAAGAGAGCTTTCTTGTCTCTCTTTCTTGACTCCCTCAATGTCTCCTTTACACCTTGACTTAGTGAGGCTTCAGCTTGCTCATTGAAGCCTTTCTCAACGATATCCCACACATCTTGAGCTCCTAGTAGCGCCTTCATCTTGATACTCCAATTGTCATAGTTGTTCTTTGTGAGCATTGGCATTTGAAAAGGGAAACCTCCATTCGCCATTTTTTTTTGGACCTTGAAGCTCTGATGCCACTTTGTTGGAAATAAACTCTTTTGTGTTTAGGAAAAGTGTGTGGGAATATTAGAGGCTTGAATAAAAAACTTGGTAGATAGGAGAATTATTTATGGAAGAGAGAACTTTGTATTTTTGCTTGATTCAAAAGTGTTGGATTACATCTCTATTTATAGTACTCTAAGGAGAACTCTAGACACACTAATTCTAGAGAGTTCTCAACTCTAGATATTCAAAGAGTATTCTAGAAAATATTACAATCTTAAGAAATATCTAGACACTCTAACTACTACAAGACTTTTCTAGAAACATTATCCAATATAAGCTAAGCCCAAATAACTAAGTCCAAAATCAAATAAAATTAGGCCCAAATCAAGTTTAATATTTCAACACATAATGTGTTTGTTTCACATATATATATATATACATATATATAAACACTAATATTTTTTATTGAATAAACGATGTGTGACTTCAACCATATTTCTCTCAACATTTTCTACATCCTTGTCCACCTCCTGGGAAATGGATCATAACCCATATCCCCTTCCATTGTATGTCTGGATGCCTTCACAACTAACATATCATATATACTCCTATATAACCATAAAAAAATTGCAAGCAACAACCCCATGTTTGTTGAACCCTGTCCCTCTTGTATGCATCATTTCAAATCAAAACTCAATGAAATAAAATGTATTCACATCAAACATATCAGATATACTAATATATAATCATATTTTTTTTTTTAAGCAACTGCCCCATGCTTGTTAAAGACTCTGGCTTCCATCATTTCAAATCAAAATCAAGGAAGCATTTAGGCCCTAATCAAGTCAAGCATGACGCTCAACCTTTACATTAAAGGTCTCCATAAGATTAACATCAAATTAAGTTAAATCCATGTGATACTAAATTATGATTACTACTACTAATACAAATTTAACATTATAGAAACTAGAGAATGAGAGAATCAAAGTCAGACAAACACAATAAACTTTGATTAAATAGATCAAAATAAAATTGAAAATCAATCTGATTATCGATAAACCTTATACACCATAAAAAAGGGCAGAAAGGGAAAAAAATAAAAAAGTAAAAAAAAAGACAGTGTGTTATTCTAAACAGCAAAACTATCGAAGAAACTCAAAGTTTTAGTAAAAATTAAGAAGTAACACATACATTTGCAGGCCAAGCAGGGAAGCCTTTCACTTTAGCAAGCACGAGATCGTCATTTTATGTATGGCCTGTTTTTTTTTTTTGTCTAACACATCTTGTTTGCTTGACATCCAGCCACCACTTCGTTCTACTTCCTTCACCCACTGTTTGTATTCCTCTTCAAGTGGAGCAGATTTCCAGGGTTATATTTTTTGTCATAGTAAATGGAAAATTCCCAGGACCAATTTTGTATGCAAGAGAGGATGACACTCTAATAGTAAAGTCATTTCTAATGCTGGGTTGAATGCTTCAAAAAGTAGTTGGAGATTGTATTTATAGCTTTGATTATTTAATTATTAGGGGATAAAATTTGTTTATCTTATCATTAGGGGATAAAAATACATTTAAACTATTTAATTATTATATTGCCGTGTGAACATATATATTTATATTAAATATTAATTATATGAAGAAAAAATAGTGCACTATTAAATTCTAATTATATTAGTTATTATTGTATTAATTAAAAAGACTAATTAACTTTTAATTAATTAATTAATTAAATAACTAATTAGATATGAAATTAAATATTAGTGGAGATATATGGCTCACTTCAAAATCATGGTAACCCTAATTGGCATTCATCTATATATAGGCTGGCTCTGCATTCATCCTATGCACATAATTTTGCGTTTCAGGATTAACCCGTAGAAAGTTAACTCAAACATATATTCCATTTGGCAGCTGAAATGAGAAATAATGCTTATGCGTGTAAATTACTTGGTCGAGAACAATCTCTGAACAATAAAACATGGGAAGATGAAACCCTAGCTTTTGCAGATGATGACGAGGATCACCGTAAATCCTTAGAGAAAGCAAGGCGACTAGCTCTCAAGAAACAGGAGGAGAAAGGAGCATCTGGCCCTCAAGCTATTGCTTTACTTGCCGCCTCAAATCCTAGTAATGAGACTGTCGATGATCAAGATTCTACCGCTGGAGAATCAAGAGAAAATAAGGTGGTCTTTACCGAGATGGAAGAATTTGTCTGGGGCCTTCACATTGATCAAGGTGAGTGAGTTTTTATATGATTATGTTTTTTTTCCCAACATAAACAAGTTCTTACTATCTTGACGTTGCTTTTCTATTTTTCAGAAGCACGTAAATCAGAAGGTGAAGATGTTTTCATGCATGGTGATGAAGAGGCAAAGAAAGATGAGGCTGGTGGGTGGAGTGAAGTCAAAGAAACTGAAAAAGACAAGGAAGTGATAGTTCCTGATCAAAGTATGCATGAAGTTGCTGTAGGGAGAGGACTGTCAGGTGCATTGAAACTGCTTCAAGATCGAGGAACACTTAAAGAAAGCATTGAATGGGGTGGCAGAAACATGGATAAGAAGAAAAGCAAATTGGTTGGGATTCTAGAGGATGAAGGAAAGGAAGTACAGAATAAAAAAGAGATTCGCATTGAGAGGAGAGACGAGTTTGGGAGAATTTTGACTCCTAAGGAAGCCTTTCGAAAATTTTCTCATACGTTCCATGGCAAGGAACCTGGCAAAATGAAGCAGGAAAAGCTCAAGCGAATGAAGAGTTCAGATACACCATCGTTGTCTGTGGAGAGAATGAGGGAAGCTCAAGCTCGTATGAAGACACCCTATCTTGTTCTCAGCGGTCATGTTAAACCAGGGTATGTTTTTAACTTCGCAGACTTTTTACTTTTGAAGTTTTGATAGAAATAAAATAAATGCTTACATTGGATGTGAACTAGATACTAAGATTAATACTTGATTTTGTGATTTTCTGATAAAAGTTTGTGCTATAATGGGGGCATTCTTTTTACATCAAAGACTATTTCCTATCCTCCATGACATTATTTTGGACCAATGCATCTTTATTTTCAATATGTATTACGTATGAGTTATGACACCATATAAGAATCCATATCTTGATCTATTGTCTACAGTAAGAAGCAACTATACACTAGATATAACTTGATGATTTTGGGCTAATGTAGTTTGAGAATTGTTTCTTTATTAGGACTCACTAAAATCAGTTAGCATATCCAACATTAATGCCTATAAGTGGTATGTTGTATTCAAATCTGAATACTACAACAAGGAGAACAGCCACCACCACCAAGCCTTTTTCCACTAGGTCATAATGCATGAGCCATACAATGTCATAATGCTTTATCATGTATTGAGTTTAAAGAATGATCATTTACCTTTTTACTTTGAATTTCTGTCATGTTTAACAGGTTAAGTTGCATCAGCAGTTATGGTTAAACCTGTCATGCCTGTTGGATAAGTTTATAGGCCACCAATATGACAGTTGCATTATCTGGTTTAGGATTTTTATAGGCTAAATTGAGAGCTTTATTAGACTTCACAAGTCCGAGAACTAGCCTTCATATAATGGCTGCATCTCAACATTGGCATTATTTACGTTGAATTTCGCTTCATTTTGACACACTGCAAAGAAGAATTTTTCATAGAGATGTTGATTAAAATATTTACCTTGCTTTTATGCTATTTAATATATGCATACTTTGCTTTATGAGTTCTGAGTTTGAGTTTTTTTTGCATATTCCCCTTTTAGAACATGTTTTTATCGTTTCAGGTTGAACACTTTCCGGGAATCAAGAGGAAAGCTGAACAATCAAACTTCGATACCTCAAAAAAGGCGAAATCTTGATCCTCAGTCTTGTAACAAAAAGCATTTCAAGCTAAAATCTGTACAAGGTTGCGAATTGAATTGAAAATTTAATGACATGAGGTTGAGGAATCCATAGAACTCACATTGTACATTGAGAAAAGAGGGTGAAGAATCCACAAAACTTAGATGAAAACTATTTTAGATGAAAACATTATTTATGAATGGAATAGTTTTTTTTATAGGAGTAGAATCGGGTAGTAGTATTTTTTTTTTTGCCAAATCAATGAGTATTTAATGTTCCTATAATGGCGATGTACCAGTTCGAATGGTTTTCCGGGTTCCTCCATCTCTCTCTATCGGCTTTGTCTATGGTTAAATTTCAAATTTAAAAGTTTTTTTAAAATACTGAAAAATTGAGTTGTTTTATTTTAATGTCTGTCAGTTGACTATAATGTTGGGCGGGGGAGGATTTGTATTCTAAGTGAAAAAGAGTGAGAGTTTTTATTTTACTAAATTTATTATCATATTTTTTAAGCAGCACAATATCTTAATACTTAAATGGAAATACAATATGTCCATGTAAAGAACAATGGAATAGCATTGCAATCCATCAATTACTCGTACCTTCAGATGAATTTTCGAAAATACATGTAGAATTTGGAAATTGAAATTCAGACACATTAAGCACAACAAATTCAATCTCAAAATCACGTAAAATACAAGTTAAAAATAAGTTTAAGAGATTGAAATTCGAATTCATCCTAATTATAACAAACTAAATCTCAAAATCACGTGAAGATACTCTTATTTAAATGTGTTCATAGTCTTTTTCTCTCAATTTCATTACATTTGAAACAACTTCTCAACTTCTTTCAAGAATAGAATAGAGTCCATACATCTAAATCTAGCATTTTTTCAACCTTGCTTTCAATATATATTTTTGGTCATTCAAACTAGACACTTCATCAACTTCTACTCATTTCCATTCAAACTAAGCACATTCATCTCTTGCATTTAATTCCTCATATCCTTGGTTTTATGATTTTTAATGCATGCTTCTCCACTAATAGCTTAATAGAGTATATTTAAGCTACATTATGTTACATCAATAGAAATGTAATTCCTACTTAAATTTGGTATGCATTTGGGTCATTTGAGAGTTATGATTGATGTTTGGTCTGAATTCTCCTTTCTGCGTATAATTCAATTTTTAAAATTCAAACCCTCATTACAAATAACAAAATTCAGATTTCTCATTTTGTCATTCATTTCTTAATTGTGCTTGCTTATACATTGTTTTTATTTCTTTGATTATGATATGCATTTTCGAGTTTGATTATAGAAAAATGACTATCAAACAACAATGATACATACATGATTAGCTTCCCGAACATGCTTCAGTGCGCTAGGAGAGAACTAATTCGACGTGAGTTGTTAGAGAATTATCTCATGCTGCTGAGGGATTCTCTTCTCGTTCTCATGTATCTCCGCTCATAACGAAGCACTCGTTGCTCCCGTTCATGCTATTGTACATGCATATGATCCACATCATGCAGTCGAACCCGATGTTGATGCATTTGATAGTTTTCCGGGAGGCCCCAAAGATATTTCACTACTTCTTTTATATGCATATCATGCTGCTAGGCACATGTGGGAGAGAGATGTAACATAGTTTTTAATTTACTCATTTAAACATCAATTTTATACTAGTTGAATTGTCTAACGTTGATGTATTTTTTTGCAGTAACATGAGACCTTGAAATGTATAAATCATGATAGGAAGATATCAAAGCTTCCACACCCAGAAAAGTATTGGTTTCATGATGTATTGGAGATATATGGGTTGAAGGACTTTTGTAGGAAATGATGTGGTTATATTGGTCATCGTTTATTGTCTATATTTGTTGAGATATGGCGCGCAAAGACAACATCATTTCATATTCCGATCAGTGAGATGACATCACCTTTGATGATGTAACGTGCCTCCTACATCTTCCGATCAAAGGAGGATCGTTGGATCACTCTAGATTAGTATACCTGAGACACTCGATTTAATGGTGACACAATTAGGAGTTAATCCAAGTAAAACCCAAAGTGAGATAAAAAATACTAAAGGATGTCATGCTTGATCTATCAGAAAGTTATATTGACAACTTGAATGCAAATGTGGATGTTATGAGTGATTATGCACATGTTGCCTATCATGTAGTGTGTTCATTGAGAACATACTTCCTATTTTTGGTTGATAGAAGCATCTTCGTGGACAAAACTCTAACTTATGTTGACATTGCCTACATTGAATACTTCATGGAAATGGACATGATTCACGAGTACAATTGAGAGGCCTCTTGTTTGGTGATAACGCGAAAACGCATCAGATAATTGCCTTAATTTACACTCAGAAATCGCATCATTTCGATTAATATCCAGATTTTTGCGCAAGTATTTGTGTTATTTTTGCAGGTATTTGAATCTCCATGCATTAAAGAGCAAAATGAAGAAAAGGAAGAAAAAGAAGAAGAAACAAGTAAAAAAAAAGCATAGAAAAACCAGAAGAGCAGAAAATGCAGATTTTGCTGATGTGACGATCGCCACACATTCATGACGCTCGTCACGACCCAGACTGTGACGACCGTCACAGGCCCATGACGAGCGTCACGCGGCCACAAAGTGCGCTTTGAAGCAGTCAACAACAGGCACCCAAATGTGCCTAAATCTCCTTCAAGAAACTTTTCCCACGAATTCCTCTCTCAAGACCAAATTTTCCTTGATTTTCTCAACTACCAAGACCTAATGGACACTATATAAAGGACTCAAATGGGAAAAACTGGAGGGGCCTACTTTGATATTTACGCTCTGCAATTTAATTTTCAGCTTTCTAGCTTTCAGCATTTCTTTCTTTCCAGCAACCTTGTTTCCGTTGCCTTATTGTATTCGCCATTCTTTTTGTAGTTTCCCTTTTCCAGTTAGTTTTCCAGTTAGCCAAGGTAGTAGTTTCCTACACTGGGGAACTACTACACTCTATTTAATTTTAGTAGTAATCTGTATTGAAGAAGCAAAGCCTACCGACTTGTGGATGACTGCTCAAGTGCTCCAAGAATCGATATACTCTATACTTCGATCTCCAGGTTTTTATTGAATTATTATTGTTATTGCCCATTTATTGTTATAAGCATGTTTGTCGCAATGTTGATCTGTGTATGCCTTGTGTCTGTTTTATTTAATATGTCCGACTAAACTACCGGTATCGGTATGTAGCAACTTAATTTGATGGGATTTAATAATAACCGGTGAAAACCCTTTTTCTCAAATAACCTTTTAGGCTGAAGTTTTTAATTTAAATTTAATTAACTTTATCACAAAAGCATGAAAAGCTATTTAATACGATTTTGCCACGAGAGTGGGAAATTAACTAAGGTGAGAATCAACAATCGCGAGAGCGTGAGGCTCGAGCTGGATAGTAAAAATTAGGCATTGAGTTTAAAAACAGCGAGAGCACTTTAAAAACAATTAGAACTTATTTATTTTCAAAAAGTAATTTTGACTTCAAATGGGACAGCGAGAGCGTACATTCTGACTTAAAGTTATAGGCCGAATCAACAACCACGACAGTGTGAGATAAAGTCTTTTAAATAAACATTTTCTACTAAGAGATATTTGGCCTTTAAACTATTCACCGGTGACTTATCGAATCCCTGACGATTAATGCGCTGCATACTGATTCCTTCCCTTAATTCTTTCTTAAAACCGAAAATTCCCCCTTAGATTTACTATATTACCCCCGAACTTCTACTAATCAATTCCCTTAGCTAAACATAGTGACGTTAGTAGCACTAGTTTGACCATAGGTCTCTGTGGGATCGATATCTTTTAAAACTAAAGCGACTAGACTGTGCACTTGCAGTCAAGTACCTGACAGACTATATTTTATATATAGCCACAACAAGCATCAAATTTTTGGCGCCGTTACCAGGGACCTGTTTTTAGTCGAATAGTGCGATTCTTTCGTTGCACGGTATAAACTAAGGTAAAAACAAAAACTAATCTTCTCTCCTTTCTTTCCCTGATTGTATGCCAAGTACTCGCTCACAAGGCGATAACTTAGCACCACCAATCCCTGAATTAGAGCGTTTCGTATACGTGAGACGCCGAATACACGAATATCAACAAAAGTATGGTATTCCCGATATCTCCTTTCCTTCTAAATCAGAAGAAAAACCAAACATGGCTGAAGAAGAACCCCAGAATCGTCCTCTTAAATTCTATGCTACCCTATCTCAACAAGAACCTCACAACAGCATTGATGCTCCCGCTATTAATCGAAACGATTTCGAGCTGAAACCCTCATTCTTATCAGCCGTCCAACAACATCAATTTGCTGGAAATCCAACAGACGATCCTAATGAACACCTGACTAAGTTTGTGCAGTACGCGGATATTGTAAAAGCGAATGGTGTATCTCAAGATGCGATAAGACTGCGCCTTTTTTCCCTTTTCACTAAGAGACAGAGCTTGGGCTTGGTTGCAATCCTTGCCCTCCAACTCCGTTACAACATGGGAGGAACTGAAGACCATCTTCTTATCCCGATACTTCCCGCCGAGCAAAACTGCTATGATGAGAGCTCAAATCAACGGATTCAGGCAAAAAGATGTGGAATCTCTCTACGAAGCGTGGGAGAGATATAAGGACATGATGAGAATATGCTCACATCACGGTCTAGAAGACTGGGTGATCATTCACACGTTTTATAATGGGCTTCTGTATAACACAAGACTTACAATAGACGATGCCGCGGGCGGTGCACTTATGGATAAGCCATACACTCAAGTCTATCAACTCATTGAAAACATGGCCCAAAACCATTGCCAATGGGGAGGTGAACGAACTCCAGTGGAAAAGTCCCAGACTAAGGGTGGAATGTACGAAATCAGTAGCCTTGACCATGTTCATGCGAAGGTAGATGCCCTTGTCCAAAAATTAGATAACTTGACCATACCACCCGCAGCCACCGTGGCTGCTGTAACTCCAAACTGTGAGCTATGTGGAAACCATGGACACATTGCACAAGAATGTCAAATATTAGCAAGAGTCCCAACCGATCAAGTAAATTACACACAAGGAAATCCCTATTCGAATACTTACAACCCTGGTTGGAAAAACCATCCCAATTTCTCGTATAAGAATAACAATGCCCTTTATGCACCTGGCCAAGCACCAGCTGTTCCGCCTGGATATCAAAAGCCAGCTAATAATGCTCCTAACATGCCTAGGAAGTCAAATCTCGAGTTGATGATGGAAAGCTTCATAGCTACTCAAGCTCAAACAAACAAGGACTTCTTGAACCAAAACATACATACTAGCGAGCAACTTAAACAACTAGCGAATAAAGTAGACGCCTTAGCCACCCACAATAAAATGCTTGAAACACATATTTCACAAGTGGCTTAACATCAAGCGTCTATAGCCGCTCCAGCTGGAACATTTCCTGGACAGCCGCAACCTAATCCAAAGGGACATGCAAATGTCGTTATATTGAGGAGTGGAAAAGAAGTAGACAGGCCCGTAGATCCGAGACTCCAAAACCCTGCCATGTACCAAAAACCAGATAAAACCTCAACTGAGAAGGTGAATGAACCAAAGGAAACAGAAGATAATACCCAGGAGGCCGAAGAGAAAGAGAAACCTTATATGCCTCCACCTCCTTATAAACCACCCATTCCGTATCCTCAAAGACTCAAAAGTTCTAAGACTGCGAATCAATTTAGGAAATTTGTTGAGCTTCTGAAGCAATTAAACATTATGACACCCTTTACAGAAGCCATCACACAAATGCCCTCATATGCCAAATTTCTTAAGGAAATCCTATCCAATAAGAAAAAGATTGAGGATGACGAAACAGTTACACTTACTGCAGAGTGTAGCGCCATAATCCAGAACAACATGCCTCCCAAACTAAAAGACCCAGGTAGTTTCTCCATACCCTGTGTCATTGGAAAATTCGTCATAGACAAAGCTCTATGCGACCTAGGAGCCAGCATTAGCGTAATGCCCCTAACCATTTGTAGAAGGCTCAGTATGGGAGAATTAATACCGACAAAGATGTCCGTTCAATTATCTGACCGCTCGATTAAATACCTTGTCGGTATACTAGAGAATGTCTCAGTTCGTGTAGGACAATTTTACATTCCTACCGATTTCATAATCATGGACATTAAAGAAGATGCCAGTACACCTATCATTCTAGGAAGGCCATTCTTGGCCACCGCCGGAGCCATAGTAGACGTAAAGAGAGGTAAGCTAACATTCGAAGTTGGAGAGGAAAAGGTTGAATTCATCTTAACCCAATTCTTACAAGCGCCAGCTATAGACGACAACTGTTATCTGCTTGATGTCATAGACAAATGCGTGAGGGAAATGGAGATGGAAGAAACCACGTATTCTGAAATAATGAAAATCCAAATCCCTCCAATCCTTGAAGACAATAATTGGCATGAACCATACCAAAACGAAAGTCTAAGCGAATGTTTAGCACTTACACCCGACCACATGCCATGCCCAAAGAAACCTGACTTGGAATTAAACACTACCAAAGAACCTAAGATACGAATTCCTAGACACTGAACTGAAAAGACCAGTAATAGTCAACGCTGACTTAGGACAGATGGAAACCGAGAAACTATTAGATGTCCTAAGAAAATATCCAACAGCGTTAGGATATAACATCGCCGATCTAAAAGGAATAAGTCCTTCGATCTGTATGCATCGTATTATGCTGGAGGAAGGCTGTAAAACCTCTAGAGAGCACCAGAGAAGGATCAACCCAATCCTAAGTACCGTGGTCAAGGATGAAGTAAAGAAACTTCTAGACGCTGGAATCATATACCCGATCTCAGATAGTCAATGGGTTATCCCCGTTCATGTAGTACCCAAGAAAGGAGGTGTTACAGTTGTTAAGAACGAGAAAGGCGAATCCATCGCACAAAGAGTAGTGACTGGAAGTAGAATGTGTATTGACTATAGAAAACTAAATAAAGCCACTCGTAAAGATCATTTCCCTCTACCTTTCATTGATCAAATGCTTGAACGACTGGCTAAGCATTCTCACTTCTGCTATCTAGACGGTTATTCAGGATTCTTTCAAATCCTAATCCATCCTGACGACCAAGAAAAGACTACCTTCACATGCCCTTATGGTACATTCGCCTACCGACGAATGCCATTTGGCTTGTGTAACGCTCCCGCAACATTTCAAAGATGCATGATGGCAATCTTCGCAGATTTTATAGATGACATCATGGAAGTCTTTATGGACGATTTTTCTGTCTGCGGTCAAAGTTTTGAAGGATGTCTATCTAACCTCGAATTGGTACTCGAAAGATGCGTGAAAGTAAACCTTGTTTTAAACTGGGAGAAATGCCATTTTATGCTTCAACAAGGAATTGTATTAGGTCACGTGGTATCTGACAGAGGAATTGAAGTGGACAAAGCTAAAGTCGAAATTATAGAGAACCTTCAACCTCTGAAAACTGTTTGTGAGATAAGAAGCTTTCTAGGACACGCCGGTTTCTACCGACGTTTTATTAAAGATTTCTCAAAAATAACCAAGCCACTTACAGGATTATTAATGAAGGACACTGACTTCATATTTGATGAAAAATGATTAACAACGTTCAACCAACTGAAAACATCTTTAATCACCGCACCCATAATGCAACCACCTGACTGGAGATTACCATTTGAAATCATGTGTGATGCGAGTGATTACGCAGTGGGCGCAGTACTAGGACAAAGGAAGGATAAGAAGCTTCATGCTATTTACTATGCAAGTAAAACGCTTGATCCTGCCCAAATGAACTACGCCACCACTGAAAAAGAACTCCTAGTTGTCGTGTTCGCATTGGACAAATTCCGTTCTTACCTGGTGGGGGCGAAAATTATCATCTATACCGACCACGCTACTATTAGATATTTGTTAAGTAAGAAGGATGCTAAACCAAGACTTTTAAGATGTATCCTGCTCTTACAAGAGTTTGATTTAGAAATAAAAGATAAGAAATGTACTGAGAACGTAGTAGCAGACCACTTATCTCGTATCGAAGGGAACACGCCCAAACAAATCCCAATTAATGACGATTTCCCTTACGAATGACTCATAGCCCAAATGGAAAGTGATATGTCTGAACTGACATTAAACGATATAGAAAAAGAAGAACCCGTGGAAGAAGTACACGTGAATGCAACTCTGCCATGGTATGTTGACTTTGTCAACTACCTAGCCGTCGGAGCACTTCCACCGGACCTATCTTATCAACAAAAGAAGAAGTTCTTTCATGACCTAAAACAGTATTACTGGGATGAACCTCTTCTTTTCAAAAGAGGGACCGACGGTATTTTCCGTCGATGTGTTCCTGAGGATGAAATCGATGATATAATCTCTAATTGCCATTCCGCCCCCTATGGAGGGCATGCAAGTACCTCAAATACCTGCACTAAGATCCTGCAATCCGGCCTATTTTGGCCTACCCTATGGAAAGACGTCCATAACGCGGTTATAAAATGCGATCGGTGCCAACGCACTGGCAACATCTCAAGACGCGATGAAATGCCACAAACAGGAATCTTAGAAGTCTAAGTCTTTGACGTATGGGGGATTGACTTCATGGGACCCTTCCCAGCTTCTTTTGGTAATAAATACATACTCGTTGCTGTCGACTATGTCTCAAAATGGATCGAGGTTGTAGCCTCTCCAACAAATGACACACGAGTAGTAATCAAGCTATTCAAAAACATTATCTTTCCCAGAATCGGTGTGCCGAAACTAGTAGTTAGTGACGGTAGCTCCCACTTCATATCGAATATATTTGGAAAACTCCTTCTGAAGTACGGAGTCTGACACCGCGTAGCAACACCGTATCATCCACAAACCAGCGGGCAAGTCGAAGTCTCGAATCGGGAAATAAAACAAATTCTTGAGAAGATTGTAGGAATATTCAGAAAGGACTGGTCATCCAAACTAAACGAAGCTTTGTGGGCCTACAGGACGACTTACAAAACCCCGATAGGAACCACACCCTTCAAACTAGTTTATGGTAAATCATGCCACCTCCATGTAGAATTGGAACACAAAGCGTATTGGGCAATTAAAACCCTTAACATAAACTACACTTCCGCAGGCGAGAAACGGATTCTGGACATCCACGAATTAGAAGAGCTCAGATTGGACGCTTACGAGAATGCCAGGATCTACAAAGAACAAACCAAAAGATGGCATGAAAAACACATCTCTAGGAAGGAGTTTAAAGTCGGCGACATAGTGTTGCTATTTAACTCAAGACTTAAACTCTTTCCAGGAAAACTCAAATCTCGGTGGTCTGGTCCTTTCGAGATCACGAAAGTTCTCACTAGTGGCGCGATAGAAATAAAAGGTAGAAATAGTGACCCTTTTGTAGTAAACGGGCAGCGTTTAAAGCACTATCATAACATAGAAAACATAGACTATTCGAACAGTCTCAGACTCATAGAGCTGCCCGCTCGACCCCAAACCTAGTACAACGCGACACTACTGTCGAACTTCCAACATTAAACAAAGTGCTTGGTGGGAGACAACCCGCCTCTTTTTTCTTTTCGTTATTTTTCTTATACTTTATTTTTCCCTTCTTTAATTTTCTTCTTTATTTTGTTTGCTCCCCCTTCTTGATTCTTCGCAGTCACTCTTGTTGTTTCTAGTAACTAACTAAGACATATTGGATACTGACTAACAGGAAAATTACTAATTAGTTTGTTAATTACTTTCATCATGCAACAACCAGAGACAGTTTTCAGAGGTAGAGTTCAACGCATGCGGTATGATTATCTAGCCCGGAAGAATATGGCATTGACCATCTATTATGATGGACCGACCATGGATAAATTAGGCATCCGAGATAGCATCCTATATATGTTTAACCAGCTTGGGTGGGAGAACGCAACCATTAAGAGACGGTTTGTCACGTACCGTGAGCTAACTTTAGAATTCCTGAGTTCCCTTGTATACATCCCTGAACATGGTTACGGACTTAACAAAGGGTTGATATCCTTTAGGTTATTTAGCATGGACTTCACCTACACCCGTCGAGACCTTGCTGACCTCCTAGGATTTCCTAGTGGCCCTTTCGTCTTTACTACCCGCCAGGAGGACCTTATCGATGACATTGATCTCGATGACTTATGGGGTTGCATATCCGGATAATCCAACCCAAACCCGAATGAGATACACTCACAAAAGATCCACAACCCTGTTATCCGTTATTTTCATAAAATACTAGCCCACACCTTATTTGGTAAGGAAGAGAATAACACCTTAGTGTCCCGCGATGAACTCTTCATCCTGCTGTGTGTCGTATCAAGGTCGACACGTCAATATAGTGACATTCATGATGGAAAGATTTGTCCACGTTGCTAAGAATAACCGTACCCCACTAATCATAGGTGGCCTAGTTACCATGATAGCAGACGCTATAGGACTTGTACGCCCACTTTATGAGCTTGTACCTTTTGGAAACATCCGCCCAATGGATATCGAATTCTGCTTTGATCGCAGAATCATAGGAAACATTGGGACGGATACCTTTGATTATCTAATTAATAATGAAGTGGTTCGACTTTTCACCTTGCCTAACCATGAGAAAACTAGTGTTCACAACCGAGACAACTGGCTCTTTGACTTAGAGGAACACCCTATCGACCCACCTTCACCTCCCGCTACACCGCCCAAATATGAGTGTGTTAATGACCCTATCCTTAAGGAAGAATCTGACCCTGAAACACCTCCAAACTATTATAACATTGCTGAATTGGTTCCTCCATTTTGTGCTGATAATCATGCCATGCTCATCACCCGTCTGAATACTTTCCAAGCTGACATCACCATTGTGAAAGAAGAGATAAAGCTCATACGCTTTGATGTCCTAGGCCTGATGGATATAGCCATTGAGCAGTTTCATTATCTGAACGAAGTTGTTGCTGCATTGGGACAAAAACGTGGCTGAAACTTCTGACCACTGATTTCTCCTACTCGCACTAAGCAATGAGGACACTGTTTTGTTTTGTGTGGGGAGAGAGCACTTTTATTTATTGCATTACTTTTGTTCTATTGTTTTCATTAGCTATGTTATCGCTACATTTTTTTCTATTGTTTTCATTTGCTATGTTATCGCTACATTTTTTTCTATGTTACATCTAATTTCAATTCGTTAATTCAATTGCTATTTATTTATTTCTACATTTTTGTTGTTAAATTAAAAATTGCTTAGCTATTATTTATGCTACTATCAAATTCTGCTGCAACCTGTGTTAGAGGAAATTTTTGAATTTAGCGTGTGACGACCGTCACTATAGGGTGACGTCCGTCTCGCAGACGTGACGACCGTCACAAATCTGGAACGATCGTCACACACATGAAAGTGACCGTTACGAGCAAGTAACCGTTGCAGACGAGCATTACGCATCTGTTGCGCGTGACAACCGTCACACCCCTGTGACGACCGTCACAAATTCCAGAGAGCTCGCCTATAAATGCAGGCGTTCTTTCTCCTTTTTCCTCACCAATTATCACTCTCTTACTTTCTGATCATCATCTATTAAATTCTTCACTATTTTCTTCGAGTGCGTAACTCACAAACCTTCCACCTCACCCACCAACACCAAAAGTTTCATCCAACTCATCAAATGGCCCGTCAAGAAAGAGGCACTCCTGACCTATCAACTGTCACATTCCGTGATGGAGAAGTCGATGAACGCCAAAGAAGGAACTACCTCAAGTTCTACCAGCGCTCCGTTCAAGCCACGAGGTATGTGGATCATGAATGCCTAAGGGATTTAGGACTTTTGGAGGGTGTGGAATGGATGCTAGCTGCCTCCAGCCTGACGCAGCTCTGTACACACTGTAACACCCTTCTAAATACCCCAATTATTTAATTAAAACAACAGCATATAAATCAATATCAGAGTAATCATGCACCAAGGGTGTCACATAATACTTCACATAATTCACCGTAAAAATCAGTCATGCTCATTATTTAATCCAACATAAACACTTCTTTAAAAATTCGCAGCGGATAGAAACATTCAACATCTGTAATATCTTAAAATTAACATTTATTCAACAAATAAAACATCCCGTCCCGATGTTACATCTATCAGAGCATGACCCACTAAAACCACTCTAGACTTCAAGCACTAGCTTCTACTCAACTCACTGCTCGTTACCTGAAAAATATAACTGTAAGGGTGAGTTCCTCAATCGATATAACAAATATTATAAATCATCATGTTATGTTAAGTAACTTTACACGTTAATCACCCACATCATATCATGCATTCGGTAGCAGCATATTCAACTCAACATCATATTCAAACACAACGTAAATGCAACTCAAATGAGACTCGACTCTTCATGCATGTGGTACCATTTGGAGTAAAACTCCCAACTTAAAATCATTGCCAGTTTAGTGGGCATCAAGGCATAAGCCTTCAACTTTCAACTTAAAATTTTTGCCAATCCAGGCCAACGTGGTGTGAGCAAAAGCCCCATAATTTTTGCCAATCCAGGCCAACGTGGTGTGAGCAAAAGCCCCGACTTAATGCATATGAATGTATATGGCATGTACGACTTGAAAGTTCCACAACATAATAACAACGACAACATAACAGCTTTTTCAGCAACAACAACTTAAAAATCAACTTTGGCTCATCAGCCTACAACTCAGCATTTTCAACAAAACAACTTATATTCAACTTTGGCTCATCAGCCTACAACTTAATATTTTCCACAAAACAACTTATCAACATATTTGCATCAACATTTCGCAACATAGACTCCACGAATTTATTTATCACAATTGGATACAATAGGCCAATCACCAATTACACTTACATCATAAAAATCAACCATTTTTACATACTGCAACAGTGTTAACCGGTTAACGCCCTGGGTTAACCGGTTAACGCAGGACAACTACATTTTCTGGCAAAACGCAACAGTGTTAACCGGTTAACACCCTGGGTTAACCGGTTAACGCAGGCAAAACAACACATTATCACAAAATATAACAGTGTTAACCGGTTAACGCCCTGGGTTAACCGGTTAACGCAGGCAAAACAGCAGTTCCTGCGCTAACACAAGGCAGAATGCAGAGTTTCCGCATTTTCCGCCGTTGGAGGACTTCCGGACCTCCGATTCAACTTCCGTAAAAAGCTATACGCTCAGAAATTCACAATACACTCAAACACAAATTCAATTTCAGCTTTAATACAACTTATTCAACATAATTTCTCAGCATTCTAAATCCCAATTAGGGTCAATCGACGGCTTATCACTACCCATTACATGTTAATCGATAATACCCATTAAACGACGATAAACCCCCCTTACCTTAACAATCCGGCAACTCTTCGAGCTTCAAGCTTTTCCGTTCTCCAACCTTTGCTCTACAGCTCTTTGCCCTTTTCCTCTTCTCTGCAGCTTCTCAGTTTTCACGTAAAAACCTTTTCCAAAAAATGAAAACCTTTTCTCTTATTCCACTTATATATTTTCCAATAATAATTATTATTCCAAAATAATAATAATAATAATCCAATACTTCAATTTATTTAATTAAATTATTAAATATATTATTAACTTAATTAAATAATTCTTTTACTTTATTTGGGGTGTTACAACTCTCCCCCACTAAAAGAGTTTTCGTCCTCGAAAACATACCTCAAACAAATAACTCTGGATAGGACTCCTTCATCTGACTCTCCAGTTCCCAAGTCACATTGCCACCTGCTGGTCCTCCCCAAGCTACCTTCACTAAGGCAATCTCTTTACCCCGCAACTGCTTCAACTCTCGATCCTCGATCCTCATAGGCGATGTTTCAACAGTCAGGTTATCTCTCACCTGTACATCATCCACTTGGACTACATGCGACGGATCATGAATGTACCTCCTCAACTGAGACACATGAAAAACCTCATGCAAATTCGCAAGTGACGGCGGTAAAGCGATACGATAGGCTACCTCTCCTATCCTCTCTAAAATCTGATAAGGACCAATAAATCGAGGTGTCAACTTCTTCGACTTCAAAGCCCGACCAACACCTGTTATCGGAGTAACACGAAGAAACACATGATCTCCCTCTTGAAACTCAAGTGACTTCCTCCTCTTATCATGATAACTCTTCTGACGACTCTGAGCAATTCTCATCTTCTCCTGAATCATCTTAATCTTTTCCGTAGTTTGTTGGACAATTTCCGGTCCGACCACAGCACTCTCACCGGACTCATACCAACATAACGGTGTCCGACATCTCCTACCATACAAAGCTTCAAACGGCGCCATACCAATGCTCGAATGAAAACTATTGTTGTAGGTAAACTCAATCAACGGTAAATAACAATCCCAACCACCTCCTTTTTCCAAAACACAAGCTCTCAAAAGATCTTCTAATGACTGAATCGTCCTCTCAGTCTGACCGTCAGTCTGCGGATGATATGCAGAACTCAATCTCAACTTAGTTCCCAAAGCTCTCTGCAAACCTTCCCAGAACTTCGATGTAAATCTAGGATCTCTGTCCGAAACAATACTCGACGGAATACCATGCAAACTTACAATCTTCTCAATATACAACTCAGCCAATTTTTCTAACGGATAATCCATTCTAATCGGAATGAAATGAGCCGACTTTGTTAATCTGTCAACAATCACCCAAATAGCTTCAAAATTCTTACTTGTCCTCGGTAAACCAGAAACAAAATCCATACTGATACTATCCCACTTCCACTCTGGAATAGCCAACGGTTGCATTAGCCCAGACGGCTTCTGATGCTCAATCTTTGACTTCTGACAAGTCAAACAAGAATAGACAAAACTCGCAATTTCTCTTTTCATTCCCGGCCACCAAAATAACTTCTTCAAATCATGATACATCTTCGTAGCTCCAGGATGAATACTCAGACCACTACGATGTCCTTCCTCAAGAATACTCTTCTTAAGCTCGGTAACATCCGGAATACACACCCGACTACCAAACTTCAAAATACCATTCTCATCAACTCTGAATTCGCCACCTTGACCTTGATTCACTAGAGTCAACTTATCAACCAAAAGCATATCAGATTTCTGACCCTCTCTGATCTCATCCAGAATACCACTTGTCAACTTCAACATTCCCAATTTAACACTATTGTGAGTACTCTCACACACCAAACTCAAGTCTCTAAACTGTTCAATTAAATCCAATTCCTTAACCATTAACATAGACATATGTAATGATTTCCGACTCAATGCATCAGCCACTACGTTTGCTTTACCCGGATGGTAATTCAACCCAAAGTCATAATCCTTCAGAAACTCTAACCATCTTCTCTGCCTCATATTCAGCTCTTTCTGATCAAACAAATACTTTAAACTTTTGTGGTCACTGAAAACCTCAAATCTTGACCCGTACAAGTAATGTCTCCATAACTTCAGAACAAACACCACAGCTACCAACTCTAAATCGTGCGTCGGATAGTTCCTCTCATGAACCCTCAGCTGTCTTGAAGCATAAGCTATAACCTGCTTATTCTGCATTAACACGCCACCCAAACCCAACAATGAAGCATCGCAATAAACTTCAAATGATTCCGACGAACTCGGTAATATCAGAATAGGAGCAGTAGTCAACCTTCTCTTTAGCTCTTGAAAACCTTCTTCACATTTTGAGTCCCAAACAAACGCTTGCCCCTTTCTAGTCAACATCGTCAACGGTAACGCCAACTTAGAAAATCCCTCAATGAACTTCCTATAATAACCAGCCAAACCAAGAAAACTTCGAATCTCAGCAACAGACTTCGGAGCTTCCCACTTAGATACCGCTTCTATCTTAGAAGGATCAACAGCCACACCACCTCTTGAAATCACATGACCAAGAAAACTCACCTCTCCTAACCAAAATTCACACTTGGACAGTTTAGCAAATAACTTCTTTTCTCGTAGAATTTCTAAAACCACCCTCAAATGCTCAGCATGCTCTTCTTCAGACTTCGAATACACTAAAATATCATCAATAAACACCACAACAAACTTGTCTAGGTACGGATGGAAAATCCTATTCATATACTCCATAAATACTCCAGGCGCATTAGTCACACCAAAAGGCATTACAGAATACTCATAATGTCCATACCTTGTTCTGAAAGCAGTCTTCTGAATATCCTCTGTTTTCACACGGATCTGATGATACCCAGATCTCAAATCTATTTTACTGAACACACTTGCACCAACCAACTGATCCATCAAATCATCAATCCTCGGCAAAGGATACCGATTCTTGATCGTCACTTTATTCAGTTGCCTGTAGTCCACACACAACCTCATAGTACCTTCTTTCTTCTTAACCAATAGCACTGGTGCACCCCACGGTGACACACTCGGACGAATAAATTTCTTATCCAACAGATCTTCCAACTGACTCTTCAATTCAGTTAACTCAACAGCAGACATACGATACGGAGCCATCGATATCGGTCTAGTACCAGGTACCAAATCAATCGAGAACTCCACTTCACGCTCTGGCGGTAATTCATTCACTTCTTCCGGAAACACATCAGGAAAATCACACACCACAGCTAGATCGCAAATCACCAGTTTATCCTTAGCCTCCAAAGTCGCTAACAGCATAAACAACTCTGCCCCCTCAGCTACTGCCTCATTCACTTGCCTTGCTGATAGAAACAAACTCTTTCCTTCCTCACTCTCAGGAAATATCACAGTCTTATCAAAACAATTGATAGAAACTCGGTTAAACACCAACCAGTTCATACCCAGAATAACATCAATCTGCACTAGTGGAAGACACACTAGGTCCATCCCAAAGTCCCTACCAAAAATGCTCAAAGGACAATTTAAACAAACCGAAGTAGTAGTCACTGAACCCTTCGCAGGAGTATCAATTACCATACTACCAAACATCTCAGATATCTCTAACTTAAGTTTCACAGCACAATCCAAAGATATAAAGGAATGAGTAGCACCTGTGTCAATAATAGCTACAAGAGGAAAGCCATTAATATAACACGTACCTCGGATCAAACGATCATCTGCAGAAGTCTCGGAACCCGATAAAGCAAAGACCTTGCCTCCTGACTGATTCCCTTTCTTCGGCTTCTGACACTGACTTCCAATATGCCCTTCTTCTCCGCAATTAAAACAAATCACTTCCTTGTGCTTGCAATCAGCTATTGCATGGCCAATCTTACCACAGCGAAAACACCTCTTTACTTCAGCAGTGCATACATTACTCTTATGACCAGCCTGACCACACTTGAAGCAAACTATACCAGTAGGAGCACCTCCCCCACTAGCTCTCTGAGCCGGAGCAGCTCTCTGTCTCCCTTTTCCAGCTGGAACATCATACGGCTTGCCACGGTTTTGATGTTGCTTGCCTCTGCGGTCACTGACAATCTTGTAATGAGCATTATTGTCTTCTTCAAATATCCTGCAGCTATCAACCAAGTCAGTGAAAATGCGTATCTTCTGATACCCAACAGCCTTCTTAATTTCAGAGCGCAATCCATTTTCAAACTTGATGCACTTTGAAAATTCAGCACCCGCACCAGTGTAATGAGGATAAAATTTGGACAACTCCACAAATTTCGCAGCATAATCAGTGAACAGACATGTTTCCTTGCTTCAGCTCAAGGAACTCAATTTCCTTCTTACCACGGACATCTTCCGGGTAATACTTTCTCAGAAATTCCCTACGGAATACATCCCAAGTAATGTCTTCACCTGCCACGGTCAACTTCTCGTGAGTCTCTAGCCACCAGTCATCAGCTTCGACTGCTAGCATGTGAGTACCATACCGAACCTTCTGAGCTGGAGTGCAATCCATAACACGGAAGATTCTCTCAATCTCTTTCAACCATCCCAAGGCTGCATCTGGATCATGCTTCCCTTTAAACACCGGCGGATTCTCTCTCTGAAAAGTCGCCAAGCTACGTGACCCAGCATCACCACCAGCATTTGGCAAGTTCTGCACAGCTTGTGCCATTGCTTGCATTGCGGCAGCCATTGCAGCGTCATTCCTTCCAGCCATTTCAACTTATCAATACAATACAACTTAACGTTAGATTAATAACAATTACACAATTGTTAGACAGTAACGACACGACAACTGGCCGGACAGACCGACCTGCTCTGATACCACTAATGTAACACCCTTCTAAATACCCCAATTATTTAATTAAAACAACATCATATAAATCAATATCAGAGTAATCATGCACCAAGGGTGTCACATAATACTTCACATAATTCACCGTAAAAATCAGTCATGCTCATTATTTAATCCAACATAAACACTTCTTTAAAAATTCGCAGCGGATAGAAACATTCAACATCTGTAATATCTTAAAATTAACATTTATTCAACAAATAAAACATCCCGTCCCGATGTTACATCTATCAGAGCATGACCCACTAAAACCACTCTAGACTTCAAGCACTAGCTTCTACTCAACTCACTGCTCGTTACCTGAAAAATATAACTGTAAGGGTGAGTTCCTCAATCGATATAACAAATATTATAAATCATCATGTTATGTTAAGTAACTTTACACGTTAATCACCCACATCATATCATGCATTCGGTAGCAGCATATTCAACTCAACATCATATTCAAACACAACGTAAATGCAACTCAAATGAGACTCGACTCTTCATGCATGTGGTACCATTTGGAGTAAAACTCCCAACTTAAAATCATTGCCAGTTTAGTGGGCATCAAGGCATAAGCCTTCAACTTTCAACTTAAAATTTTTGCCAATCCAGGCCAACGTGGTGTGAGCAAAAGCCCCATAATTTTTGCCAATCCAGGCCAACGTGGTGTGAGCAAAAGCCCCGACTTAATGCATATGAATGTATATGGCATGTACGACTTGAAAGTTCCACAACATAATAACAACGACAACATAACAGCTTTTTCAGCAACAACAACTTAAAAATCAACTTTGGCTCATCAGCCTACAACTCAGCATTTTCAACAAAACAACTTATATTCAACTTTGGCTCATCAGCCTACAACTTAATATTTTCCACAAAACAACTTATCAACATATTTGCATCAACATTTCGCAACATAGACTCCACGAATTTATTTATCACAATTGGATACAATAGGCCAATCACCAATTACACTTACATCATAAAAATCAACCATTTTTACATACTGCAACAGTGTTAACCGGTTAACGCCCTGGGTTAACCGGTTAACGCAGGACAACTACATTTTCTGGCAAAACGCAACAGTGTTAACCGGTTAACACCCTGGGTTAACCGGTTAACGCAGGCAAAACAACACATTATCACAAAATATAACAGTGTTAACCGGTTAACGCCCTGGGTTAACCGGTTAACGCAGGCAAAACAGCAGTTCCTGCGCTAACACAAGGCAGAATGCAGAGTTTCCGCATTTTCCGCCGTTGGAGGACTTCCGGACCTCCGATTCAACTTCCGTAAAAAGCTATACGCTCAGAAATTCACAATACACTCAAACACAAATTCAATTTCAGCTTTAATACAACTTATTCAACATAATTTCTCAGCATTCTAAATCCCAATTAGGGTCAATCGACGGCTTATCACTACCCATTACATGTTAATCGATAATACCCATTAAACGACGATAAACCCCCCTTACCTTAACAATCCGGCAACTCTTCGAGCTTCAAGCTTTTCCGTTCTCCAACCTTTGCTCTACAGCTCTTTGCCCTTTTCCTCTTCTCTGCAGCTTCTCAGTTTTCACGTAAAAACCTTTTCCAAAAAATGAAAACCTTTTCTCTTATTCCACTTATATATTTTCCAATAATAATTATTATTCCAAAATAATAATAATAATAATCCAATACTTCAATTTATTTAATTAAATTATTAAATATATTATTAACTTAATTAAATAATTCTTTTACTTTATTTGGGGTGTTACACACACCGCAGCCAACCTACGAAGCGCTGACCCTGGAATTTTTAAGTTCCTACTCATACATCACTCCACCTGGCGCTACCCAATATCTCACCGGTGTAGCCACATTTAGAATGTTCGGCACCGAGTAATCCCTTAATCAAACCTTGATTGTGAGAATGCTTGGTTTCCGACATGGAGAAGGAATCCACTGCTGCATCCCAGAAGGATGGTCAGAGATAGCATTCCAAGTTTGGCACAACCTCACCAACATGAACGCAACGAGCTGGGATACGCTTAACGCAACATATATTCACAACCCAACCATTAGATACTTTCACCGAGTCCTGGGGCACACAGTTTTTGGAAGAGTCAGCAACCACAAGGTAAACTCCAAGGAACTTTTCCTTCTCCACTGTGTGTTTGCCCAAATTGCGTTCAATGTTACTCCTTTCTTACTAGCCAACATCTAGGCTGCTTGCATGAGAGGCAGCCAGGCATTTTGTTGTGGGGGAATTATCACCTCCATAGCATTAGGCTTCAACCTGGGAGATAGGCTAGCCAACTTACCAGCCCTGGAAGCAGAATTCCTCGACATCGACTACTATCGTGCCTCGCACCTAATCAAAGCAAGAGATGATGGGAAATATCATCCTGTTGTCAGAGACAAGACAGTACGGAGCATCATCATGCCTCACAGGAACCGCACAGATCCAAGAGAAATGACAAATTGGACTTTTGATCTGGAGGCCCCCGAGCCAAATGATGGAAATCCTGGTAATGGTACACATGAAGTCGAAGAGGAGCTTGACAGAGGCATGCCTCAACCACCTCAAGAGCATGTTGCATAGACCTTCTCCCGAGGACAACGAAGAAGAGAACAAAGACCCGCCTCCATTGAAAATATCTACGTCGAGATGTTGAGACACAATCAAATAATGGAAGACCGCCAAATAGAAATGATACAAGCGATCCAGCAAATGCAGCGGGATCAGCACGATTATGCTCACTGGCATGATTAGGGGATGGAGAAACTTTCAGACCAGATGAGTGCCCTGACCTATCGCGTAGATGCCATCCAGGAGTACACTCAGCACGTAGGATTGGATCCTGCCCAGCGAGGACGAGGTGAGCGTGCAAGAGCAAGAGCCAAAGCACGAAGAAGCCAGCCGCGTAATGATGAGCAGTGATTTTTGTTTCTTTCCTTTTTACTTCTGTATATTGTCGCATTTAGGACAACGCATTATTTAAATATGGGAGGAAATCCTTATCACTCCTCTACTTGTTTCTATTGCTAATATTTTCAAGCAATACAATTTTTTTTGCTTGTCCTTTTCAATCATTTACACATATTTTGGCATAACAAAAATTTTTCCTTAAGATTAAATGCATACCCTACGAGTACATAGGTTGTCCCGCGGAGGCTTTTTCATGAAAACTGAGAAAGATCTAACAAGATTGATACCGTCCCGACACCCTAGACCCCTTATTTCTACGAGATCAGTTTGAATAACCATTATAATGACACCTTAAGTCTCCATCCTAGATTAACCCCTAGTAGTTTATACTAGCAGTCAGCACCGTCTCAAGCGCAAACCACGTGGAGAGCCGATGAATATAAGTGTTTGATGCCTACAAATCAAGAAACTCCTTCATATTGTTGCCATCAAGAAATTGATAAAAGAACCATATAAAAGGTTGCAAAGTTGTGTAAAAAGAAGGAATAAAAACCCCAGTTGGTTGGTCCAGAGGTACCTGGTACTGGACTCGGTAGGGCGAACTATGATTCGATCCCCCACAACCTTCAAAAAGGGGATATATAAAGGGGTACCACACTAGTGTACCAGACCCCCGTGCTAAGAAAAGGATCAAAGTCACTAACTGGCTACTTCACTAAGTGCGTGCGGAGGCAAAGGGCTTAATCTGATTGCGCTAGAATAAAACCGGGTGAAATAGAAACAGAGACACTAGGTCGAGCTATAATAGCATGATTTGAACTGGCTTGGGTAAAAGAGAGATCTATGATAAAGCTGAAAGCTCGTGTCGTCATAGTATCTTTGGTGTTTTACTCAATATCGGACATCCTAATAATCCACCTGACAACCACGTACAAACGGGTAATGTATTCACGTTTAACTTTATTTTTCAAATTGTATTTGCTTGAGGCCACAAAATGCGCTTTGAAGCAGTCAGCAACAGGCACCCAAACGTGCCTAAATCTCCTCCAACAAACTTTTCCCACGGATTCCTCTCTCAAGACCAAATCTTCCTTGATTTTCTCAACTACCAAGACCTAATGGACACTATATAAAGGACTCAAATGGGAAAAACTGGAGGGGCCTACTTTGATATTTATGCTCTGCAATTTAATTTTCAGCTTTCTAGCTTTCAGCATTTTTTTCTTTCCAGCAACCTTGTTTCCGTTGCCTTATTGTATTCGCCATTCTTTTTGTAGTTTCCCTTTTCCAGTTAGTTTTCCAGTTAGCCAAGGTAGTAGTTTCCTACACTGAGGAACTACTACACTCTATTTAATTTTAGTAGTAATCTGTATTGAAGAAGCAAAGTCTACCGACTTGTGGAGGACTGCTCAAGTGCCCCAAGAATCGTTATACTCTGTACTTCGATCTCCAGGTTTTTATTGAATTATTATTGTTATTGCTCATTTATTGTTATAAGCATGTTTGTCACAATGTTGATCTGTGTATGCCTTGTGTCTGCTTTATTTAATATGTCCGACTAAACTACCGGTATCGGTATGTAGCAACTTAATTTGATGGGATTTAATAATAACCGATGAAAACCCTTTTTCTCAAATAACCTTTTAGGCTGAAGTTTTTAATTTAAATTTAATTAACTTTATCACAAAAGCGTGAAAAGCTATTTAATACGATTTTGCCACGAGAGTGGAAAATTAACTAAGGTGAGAACCAACAATCGCGAGAGCGTGAGGCTCGAGCTGGATAGTAAAAATTAGGCATTGAGTTTAAAAACAGCGAGAGCACTTTAAAAACAATTAGAACTTATTTATTTTCAAAAAGTAATTTTGACTTCAAATGGGACAGCGAGAGCGTACATTCTGACTTAAAGTTATAGGCCGAATCAACAACCACGAGAGTGTGAGATAAAGTCTTTTAAATAAACATTTTCTACTAAGAGATATTTGGCCTTTAAACTATTCACCGGTGACTTGTCGAATCCCTGACGATTAATGCGCTGCATACTGATTCCTTCCCTTAATTCTTTCTTAAAGCCAAAAATTCCCCTTAGATTTACTATATTACCCCCGAATTTCTACTAATCAATTCCCTTGGCTAAACATAGTGACGTTAGTAGCACTAGTTTGACCATAGGTCTCTGTGGGATCGATATCTTTTAAAACTAAAGCGACTAGACTGTGTGTCGCAACGCGAAAAACAACCGGCGGGAAAAAAGACACAAACAGAGCCGCCACCGTGCGTTATTTATCCCAAAGGAGGGAAAGGAAACGCTCGAAGTAAACCTGGAAAGGAAATGGTCTTACGACCGGAGATTGCAAGGATCGGGAGTCGGTTACGCAAGGGGAAGGTATTAGCACCCCCTCACGTCCGTCGTACTCGACGGGATCCACGCTCAGAAAAATAGAATAAGGTTGCCAAATAACTGCTCAAAAGAATGCACGCACACTGGAATAAAACACAGATGGAAGAAGAGGGGAACGGGCTCGCTAGGATATCGCATCCTATGCCTACGTATCTCATCTGGAATGAGAATCAGAGCTACCGTAGTTCGGCTAACGCACGCCAAAATAAAACACAACACCAAGACGCTGAGACGTCAAAAGAAACTCGCAAATGGAAACAGACTTCCAATGGCTGGTCTTACGTCCGACTCCGAACAAAAGAAACACCAACAGGAAACTGAATGCCAATCGCTGGGCTTACATCAGACTCCACAAAACAAACAAACACACACAGGAAACCGACTGCCAATCGCTGGACTTATGTCAGACTCCAAGCACACACAAGAGGGTTGAAAAAGAAAAGGGCGCCCGGAGAGATCTGCTCATCTCCTGCCTACGTACCTCATCTGGTATGAGGATCAGGGCGACGTAGTTCCCCTTAATAGGGAAGAAACTTCTATCCTAACCAGAGACTGGGAAATGACAAACTAAAAGGGAGACTGACTCGAGCCTAATAGTTATCATGTAATCCATAATAGTCCTAGGTTGAGGTTTCTAACAAGAGCGTGACTCGCACAGGCAGTGAGTCAACTCGAGTCTATCTCTACGTATGTCAACTTCCTCAAAAGTTGATCATACAACTCCTACAGAAAGGAGATGAGAAGCTAAGCAGATAAACAACAAAAGCAGTCAGCACACACTATACACAATCAAGAAGGCTCAAGCAAGGTTGGGCTTTAGTCAAGGGGTCATATCGACCTTGACAAACAAGCCAAATACTAGAATGGGTAGTCAGGCTCTTAACCTCTAACATTGAGAGTTAGGGTGAGCAGATGAAATGGAGATGAGGGTTATGCCTCATAGCTTTTAACCCAGGCCTGGGTGAGCTTGACTCAATGAAAGTGTGGGAGTCCAGAATGTGGGACTCTATTCCACATGACTTGACACAACAAGATTTTGGGCTTTTGTTCAAAGTGCATCAACACAGGGTGTGAGCAAGATGAATGACACAACTGAATAGCAGGGGGTGGATTGCACACCCCTTTTATCTGCCAATTGCCTCTTAAGAGGACTTAACCTGCTTGGCGCAAAAGTAAACAACCACAAACATTGCCTCTTAAGGAGGGCTTCAGACAGGTGCCTGCCAATAACAGCAGGTTTTCCAGACTACATGAAGAATAGGGATTATACCTAAGTGGTATGCCAACCACAAGCAAAGCAAAGCAAAGTTCAAATGAACTTAAAGCAACTTAGGCACCTGTGTAAACAACTAAACAAATCAGTACAGTATTCAAACAAACAGACAACAGTCAATCAACAAACAGACAATCACAATGTACAACATATAAGCCATAAGGCAAACTCAAATGAGTTATCATCAACCTGCAAAACAAACAAATGTTAGCCATCAATAGCAAATATCAACATTCAAATGATGAAGCAACATCAACCATGGAGGTTAGGTGCTTGGTCCTGAAATTCAAAGCTCACATGTAAGTCTAAACCACTAGGTCAAAGCCTAGGGTCAAAGGTGAAGAAAAAATTCAAAACAGGGGCTGAAATTCAACACAATTCAACTTCAAACACATATTAACATGTCCAAAAAAGGATCACATCAAAATCATCAAGCAAAAGCATTTCATGTGCAAAGGAAGTCAAAGACAATTGCAAAGCTCATATTTGGACATTGAGAATGAAAATTCCAAATCAAAACAGAAAAGATTCAAATAATTCTGGAAAAAAATCATGAGCATTCAACACATCCAACATGATCAACATACAAAAAATCGGAAGTACCAAAGATCATTTGGCATGGAAATTAAATTGCACAAGTTGAACAATCAAATGTGTGACACAAATTGTCACACCATGCAAACATGTGTGTAAAATAGAAATGGTAAATGAGAAAAATACCAAACCAAGCCTAAAACATCCATTAACATGTCAAGAATCATCATGTAAAATTTCATGTCCATTGGATTAAAATCAAGCATTTCACAATAGAAAGAGCAAGGCAAGGTCACAAAAGCACATATGCACCTCTTCTAACACAATTCAAAATCCAGGCATGGTAAAAATCAGGAGATCATACCAAAAAAAACTAGACATCACAAGGATCAATCTACAAAAAATTTTGAATTATTTGGATTAATATTCAATGAGATATGAATTTTAGAAGTTGGTAAAAAAAATGTGAAATAAAAATGGACATGTATGTGAAATATGGAGGGAAATGAATAAATTGAAGTGCAATTTGAAAAAATGTCGTGCGCCAGGATCGAACCAAGTCCATTTTCAAATGAGGCGCGCGCCAATGTGAAACGTAGCCGTTTTGAGCCAAAACCCTAGCGCACCACTAGCGACGGAAAAACGGACGCTAGGATGAAGATATCTTCCTCACGGAGATGAAGATGAACAGTATGAACATTCAAAGCCAAATTTCCAGAATTTTCCAGAATTCCACAAAAATTATACCAAATCAAAGCTCATGCAATGGAGATTATAGATCAATCAACATCTAATCCTAATTCAACATAACCAGAGAGAATCGAGCAAAATAAAAATGGTGCATCAAACTTGAATCACACATAACTCACTCAATAATGCACTATTTTTCATGAAATTTCCACCAGATTCATCAGTGTTAAAAGATCTACACAAATATGTACATAGATTTGAGAATTATGAAGGTCGAAAAACCTACCTCTTGAAGAGCAGGTTCTGAATTCGCACGATTCACAACTTGTAACGATCCAAATCAGCTCCAGAATGCTTGTGATGATGTTTGATGAAGAATTTGAAGCTTGGAAACGTGTAGATCTAGCTCACCAATCAACTTCCATGGCAATGTTCTTGAACTTCAACTGCTTGATTATGGCTCCAATTCTTCAAACAAATGTTGGATTCACACTCAATCACACTCACTGATCATGAATCTTCAACAAAAACAAGGTGTTATGTTGAAGAAATTTGAATTTAGCTTAGGAGAAAATTTTGGAGGGAGAGAGAATTTTGAGATCTAGATCTAGAATTCTCATCAATTCTGTTATGATTATGAGTATATATGCTTCACTAATCCACTCTTAATCCAAATTAGGCATGGTTTAGTTGAAATTAATCAAGATAAGGTGCATGGCAAAAAATGACAAATTGGAGGGTGTGTGAAGCATGCACACGTGAACAGTAACCATTACCAGCTCAAATGCACTTAAAATCATTTTCTTAACACATTGGCAATGGTAAAAAGTTCATGTAATGCACCATTTTTAAATTTTGCAATTTCCCTCCAAAATAGGCATGGATGTGCAAATGATCATGTGATAACATTATATGCAATGTGATGATTGATTTGGAAACTTCATGACATGAGAAGAATTTTAGAAAAAGAGGCACCAAATTTGGAGTCATGAGTCAAAAGTTATGTCCTTTTGAAGTTCCATGCATCCTTGGCAATGATTAGATCATATCTCCTCAACCATTCATCATAAATTCATGATCTTGGACTTTTTGGAAATGGGAGAGAGAGATCTTCAACTTTCATGTTGGACAAAAATTCATTTGAAGCTTCTTTGATGATGCAAGATCAAGTTGGATTTGAACCAAAAACTTTCCATTTTTGGAAACTTCCAATTATTTGTAACTTTCCATTTTTGGAAAGTTTTGATCTGGCCTCAAATTCTTCAAGATATGCATTTGTAATGATGAATAAGCCTCTTTGAAACTCATTTCTCCCCCTCCTAGACCTCAGTTGACTTTTATGGTTGACAGATGACTTAGAACATGCACAGATGACTTTGAGCCTCAACCACTTGATGAAATGGCTCCAAAATGAAACCCTAGCTTGTACAAGTTAAATAACATCATATGATGATCTCCTTCTCAAGAAAGACCTCATCTCCTTGAAAATCCCTGACTGGTAGAATGCAACTGATTAGGGTTGACCAGAGGTCAAAACCCTAATCCCAAAGAATCTGAGCATGAACAATGAGCCCCTTGAGGATGACATAACCATGATGATGATGATATACACTTGCCAATGAGATAATTCTCAAACTCCTTGAAGGACCAAGAAAACCCTAATTGAAGCACAAACCCTCAGATGATTAGTGATCCATTTATGAGACCCTCAGGCTTGCATCTCTTAACCTCTCCATCTTCTGAGAAAGACTTAGGAGGATGACTTGTTTATTCTCACATGATATGCAATATGTAAATGCCTAATGTCCTAAAAAATGAAATGCAATATGCTAAGCTAGTCCCAAGAAAGGAGGGCAAATTTTGAGGTGTTACAGCTGCCCCTATTCAATCCACTGTGAACCTGTCGATATGAACAGCCTCGGCTTTCAGATGATCAGGATGAGGAGTGATTGAATACCAAGAACAGACGAACAATTTGCACTCCGTTGGGAAAATAATTAACAGTGCCTGTCAGAATTGGCAAAGAAGCAATCTCAAAAGAAGAATTCGTCTGGTACGAAGAGAGTCGGCCTGAATATCGAAAAGAATGTTGACCTGGATACCAAAATAAATGGTAACACAGGAACCACCATGGCCTGAACGCTGCTCATCAGTCTGAATACTGAGCGTCAGAATATGAGAGTATTAATGTCGGTCTGACCACCGAGAGATTGGCCTGAATGCCCCTTCGGTCTGAATACCATTTCGGTCTGAATACCACTTCGGTCTGGACACCGGAAACCTGGCCTGAACGCCGCAAGCTGCATCGATCTGAACTTCGGAAGCTTCTTCGATCTGAAAATCGGAAAGTCTGGTCTGAATACCCACCTCGGCCTGAACACCGGAAACCTGGCCTGAATGCCGCAAGATGCATCGATCTGAACTTCGGAAGCTTCTTCGATCTGAAAATCGGAAAATCTGGCCTGGATACCCATCTCGGCCTGAACACCGGAAACCTTGTCATGCCTGTCAGCATCGACAGAAATAAGGGACAATGATAAATGAGGCGGCACGCGTGCCAACGACCCATGCTGGGGATAACAAGCCATGAGCATGCTATCCTCTATTCAACCCTAACAAACGAACAATTTGCGCTCAGCTGGGGATTTTCCTCTTTCTCCTTTTCTTTTTGGGCCCCGAGACTTCTTTGATTTTTATTTCCGTCTCCGCCCGACAGAAATCCTTCCTCCAATATCGCACTACTGGGGAATATCGTTGATTCAAAATCACGATGCCAAACTCCTCAGAGTAACATCTTCACCATCCGGCTAAACCATTTTTCAAACGGTAACCACGGCTTTGAGACTAGCTTATGCTTGCAATGCTGATGCATGATGATTTTTTTAACGTAATGCTCCATAATCATGGAAATGCTACGCAATTAGCTATGCAATATGCTATGCTTATCTAAATGATGAATGCATAAAAAATATCCCTCTCAAGGGACTCTTCTGGAGAGCTCGAGGCACTCTGCTGAGGAACTCGCTAACGCTCCAACCTCCACCCTGCTAGGGAATAGCACTGCTGCTGGGAAAAAGACCACCCTCACCAGGGATAACCTCCTCTGCATCCGACCCGCCTAGGGACTCCGCTGGGGAAGAAACCACCAACACACTCTGCGGGGAAAACAGCAATCTTGGGCTTGCTGTTGAGAAAAAGCTAGCAACGGACACCTCCGCTGGGGAAAATAGCAATCTTGGGCTTGCTGCTGAGAAAAAGCTAGCAACGGACACCTCCGCTGGGGAAAACAACAATCTTGGGCTTGCTGCTGAGAAAAAGCTAGCAACGGACACCTCCGCTGGGGAAATAGCAATCTTCAGGCCTGACTGCTGAGAAAAAGCTAGCAACGGACACCTCCATTGGGGAAATAGCAATCTTCAGGCCTGGCTGCTGAGGAAACACTGATCTCAAACCTGCTGGGGATATAACCATCCCAACCCTGCTAGGGAAGTCACAGACCTCGAATCTGCTGGGGATAATAATTCCGCCTCTGCTTGGGGAAATAAGGAAAGTTTGGCACAGAACACCCGTCGACTTGTCGAACCCTGGTATTCAACATCTAAACCCAGTGTCAGCTTTCCACTTTTGAGAGCTCCCAGACTCGTCTGGACTTTTCTGATTCATCACCTTGTATTCTCGACCTCTCCGTACTCCACGGAGATCGAACTTCCTGGATTCATACAAACTTTCCAGTCCTTAGACTTTGAAGAATCTTCTTGATTACCCTCAAGGATCGTCGCACGTCTTTCGTCGTCTTTTCACCGTTCTTCTATTCCTCTTGTCCCTGACTGGACTCCACGGGGATCTTTTGTCACAAACTTCACATCACAACCTGCAAGTGAGTGAAAATATCTAACAGCACCTGCAAAAGAGATCGTTAGATAAAAACGTGCCCCAGGCGTGCCAAGATTTCAACACCTGGGTCACTCAACCTTCCAAATAAGATTTCAAGCTTTCAATCTTATAAACATGCATTGGAAGGGACCTGTATGTCTCAAAATGCAAAGATTCTTTATCAAAATAACTGGATGTTTTTGCAATCAAAGCGGTAATGAAAACAAAAATAAAATTATTTGACTGAATATGCATTTTATTGATTGAAAAAGTGTGGCTCAAAACCGAGCAATACACAGGAAGCAATACCTGAAAAGAGGTAATTGCGCACAAAAGGAAAAATCTATCCTAATGGCAATGTGAAACCGTGATCTCATCGAGTTCCAACTCGGTTACACCCCATATGTGCTCAGACTCTCCTTGCTTTCTGCCTTTTGAACAAGACGCTTCCGACTGATCCCTGCTGGGGATTATCCATGTCTCATATCCAAAGTACAAACGATCATGTTGGACGCAGTTGTTCGTTTCAATCCCTCTTTTGCCTGGACCGCCCTTTCGGGTTTTCAGTCCACCGAGATACCCTTTTTTGCCCAAGCCGCCTTTTCAGGTTTTCGACTTGCCGGGTGTACAATTTTTCTTTTATCCCTAATTTTTGCCCAAACCTTTTTCTTTTTTTTTCTTTTTTTTTTTTTGTTCGCCGGGATGCCCATTTTTGCCTGGACTATTTTATTCTTTTCGTCCAGCGGGTCTCTTTATACGAAGTATTTTTTAACTGCGTCCGCATTTACAGGGGATGGAAAGTCCTCGCCATCCATGGTCGTTAACAACAAGGCTACGCCAGAGAAAACCTTCTTGACCACGAATGGTCCCTCATAATTGGGTGTCCATTTGCCCCTTCGATCATTTTGAGGAGGAAGGATCCTTTTCAACACCATATCGCCTTCATGGTATACCCGAGGTCGTACCTTTCGGTCAAAAGCACGCTTCATCCGCTGCTGGTACAATTGCCCATGGCAAATGGCCGCCAGCCTCTTTTCCTCAATCAGGCTCAACTCTTCGTACCGAGTCCTTATCCATTCAGCCTCTTGCAACTTCACGTCCATCAGGACTCTCAAAGAGGGAATTTGAACCTCAACTGGTAGCACGACTTCCATCCCATACACAAGTGAGAAAGGCGATGCCCCAGTAGAAGTACGCACTGAGGTTCGATACCCATGCAATGCAAACGGCAACATCTCGTGCCAATCTTTATAGGTCACAACCATTTTCTACACAATCTTCTTAATATTCTTATTGGCTGCCTCAACTGCCCCATTCATCTTCGGACGATAAGGAGAAGAATTGTGATGCTCGATCTTGAATTCCCGGCACAGCTCTGCCATCATCTTATTGTTCAAATTAGAACCATTATCAATAATGATTCTCTCGGGAACCCCATATCTGCAAATGATGTCTCTTTTCAGGAATCTGGCGACGACCTGCTTTGTCACATTGGCATAAGAGGCTGCTTCCACTCACTTGGTGAAGTAATCAATAGCCACTAATATGAACCGGTGCCCATTCGAAGTCGTAGGCTCAACCTTTCCGATCATATCAATGCCCCACATGGCAAACGGCCACGGAGATGACATCAAGCTCAACGGATTTGGAGGCACGTGCACCTTGTCAGCATAAATCTGGCATTTATGACACTTCCGCACGAAATTGAAACATTGGGCCTCCATTGTCATCCAGTAATAACCTGCCCTCAGCAACTTTTTCACCATTGCATTTCCACTGGCATGGGTACCGAACGACCCCTCGTGAACCTCTTTCATCAACTGGCTTGCTTCTCTGTCATCAACACATCTAAGCAAAACCCAATCAAAACTCCGCTTGTACAAAACCCATCCTTGTTCAAGTAGAACACATGGCCAACCTCCGCAGAGTCTTTTGGTCCTTCTTGGATACTCCCTCAGGATACTCTTGAGTTTCCAAATAGCGCTTGATATCGTAATACCACGGCTTCTCATCGTCAGGCGTTGTGTCAACAGCAAACACATAAGCCGGTCTATCCAGACGTCCCACCTCAATACTAGGGAACTGATTCCACCACCGCACCTTAATCAAGGCAGCCAGAGTAGCTAAAGCATCTGCCAAAGGATTCTCCTCTCTAGGCACATGATGTAATTTCACCTTGGTGAAAAACGTCAACAATCTCCTCGTATAATCCCGGTATGGAACTAAATGAGATTGATGCGTATACCATTTTCTGTTAACCTGATTCACAACCAAAGTTGAATCTCCATATATAACAAGGTTTTTGATCCTCAAGTCAATCGCCTCTTCGATCCCCAAGATACAAGCTTCGTATTCAGCCACGTTGTTGGTGCATTCAAATGTTAGCCGGGCAGCAAAAGGAATATGAGATCCTTTCGGCGTAACCAAAACAACACTAACTCCACTACCATTCACGTTAACGGCCCCATCAAACATCAGAATCCATTCGGATTCAGGGTCAGGCCCCTCCTCCGGGATTGGTTCCTCACAATCTTTCGATTTGAGAAACATGATGTCCTCATCAGGGAATTCAAACTTCATTGGTTGATAATCCTCAATGGGTTGCTGGGCGAGGTAATCAGACAATACACTCCCCTTGATTGCTTTCTGAGAGGTATACTGGATATCGTATTCAGTCAAAATCATTTGCCACCTCGCAACCCGTCCGGTCAATGCTGGCTTCTCAAAAATGTACTTTATCGGATCCATCTTGGAAATCAACATAGTGGTATGAACCAGCATATACTGCCTCAGTCGGCGAGCAGCCCATACCAAAGCGCAACAAGTTTTCTCGAGCAGTGAATATCTCGTTCCACAGTCGGTAAACTTTTTGCTAAGGTAGTAAATCGTATGCTCTTTTCGACCAGACTCGTCATGCTGCTCCAATACACACCCCATGGACCCCTCGAGGACCGTCAAGCACAGAATTAACGGTCGTCCCTCCACAGGAGGCATCGGAATCGGAAGCTTCTGCAAATACTCTTTTATCTTTTCAAATGCCGCTTGGCAATCATTATTCCACCTGACCGTTTGATCTTTTCTTAACAACTTGAATATAGGTTCACACGCGGCTGTTAGATGAGATATGAACCGTGAAATGTAGTTCAATCTACTTAAGAAACCACGAACCTCTTTCTCTGTCCTCGGTTCAGGCATTTCTCTTATTGCTTTTACTTTAGCAGGATCAACCTCGATTCCTCTTTCGCTTACTATAAACCCCAGCAATTTACCGGACCGCACTCCGAAAGTGCACTTATTCGGATTCAACCTCAGTCTGAATTGTCTCAACCGGTCAAACAACTTGGCCAGATCCACCAAATGCCCCTCTTCCGTTTGGGACTTTGCTATCATGTCATCAACATAGCATTCAATTTCATGATGAATCATATCATGAAACAAAGTCACCATGGCCCTCTGATAAGTAGCACCGACATTCTTGAGACCGAATGGCATCACCTTATAACAAAAAGTGCCCCACGGTGTGATGAACGTTGTTTTCTCCATATCATCTGGCGACATTTTGATTTGATTATAGCCAGAGAAGCCATCCATGAAGGAAAACACCGAGAACTGAGTTGTATTATCTACCAACACGTCAATGTGAGGTAACGGAAAATCATCCTTCGGGCTAGCTCTGTTCAAATCCCGGTAGTCCACACACATTCTCACCTTCCCGTCCTTCTTCGGCACCGGCACAATATTTGCGACCCAAGGCGGATAATTGGTAACAGCGAGGAAACCAGCATCCAACTGCTTCTGCACTTCCTCTTTAATTTTCATTGCCATCTCAGGTCGATTTTTGCGCAACTTTTGCTTTACTGGAGGACAATCTGCTCTCAACGGTAGCTTGTGCACAACGATATCGATATCCAACCCTGGCATATCCTGATAAGACCAGGCGAAGATATCAACATACTCTTTCAACAGCGCTACCATTATGCTCTTAACATTCGCCTCTAAAGCAGCCCCAACTTTCACTTCTTTCCTGACCTCGTTGGTACCCAGATTCACAACCTCGACTTGCTCTTCGTGCGGTTGAATCACCTTCTCCTCTTGTTTCAACAGCCTGGCTAATTCTTCCGACAGTTCACAATCTTCTTCACCTTCTTCTTCGGCATGATAGATCGGATTGTCGAAGTCATATGAGGGTGTAACAGAATTGTTATCAATGAGATCCGGAGAATGATCGCATCTGCATGAATGTTGATTCATGCATTGCTTTAGAACCGGAGCGAAGCAAATTAAAATGAAAAACGAAAACAAACATTGCCATTTTTATTTTTGTTTTTATTAAACTGCGAAAATAAATGAAAAACAGGGAAGACCGCTTTTAATGAAAAACATCCTTTTATTAATGATGTAAATTTTGCAAAATGAAACACATGAGGTGTCCCTTACAATGAACCATTACGTTTCGGGCAAAACATATGGTTTTCATGCAGACAGAATTGAAAAACAGGAAATATTACTCTTCACGTAGAGTGACAGTGATGATCTTTTTGGCCTTCCAGTTCCGGATCTCCATCCCTGGTACGCACCGTTTTATCCACTGATCAAGCTCACAGTCACTGTCGACCTCTTCACCCACCGCACAGATGCGATCTGGATCCAACATTCCAACACTGGTGAACGTGAAGTTTTGGCGACGACCCTTGTTCTGCCCAGACGAGCCTCGGCCCGACTGATAACCAACCCCAAATCTATCTTTCTTGCGGTGATGTCCATCATCTTCCCCCAACCTGGAGCTTCTCCGTTCTTCACCACCTCAGCAGCCTGCTTGTACGAAGAAATGGACGACTTCTCCCCTTTAGCAAAAATAGCATTCTCCACCCTAACGGTTTCAAATGCTTGACTTGGTGTTTCCCATATCTCACCGTCCATTTCAACATACTTGAACGATGATAGGTGGCTGACGAAGATATCCTCCTCTCCACAAACGGTGACGACCTGCCTGTCCCAGATGTACTTCAGTTTCTGGTGCAAAGTCGAAGTCACTGCCCCAGCAGCATGGATCCATGGGCGACCCAACAGGCAACTGTATGCCGGCTGAATATCCATAACATAGAATACAGACTTAAACACCTCGGGCCCAATCTTCACCGGGAGCTCCACTTCTCCAAATACAGCCCGCTTTGAGCCATCAAAAGCTCTAACTATTAGGTCCGTGGGTGTCAAGATCAACCCTTCGCAATCCAGTTTCGCTAGGGCCTTCTTTGGCAACACATTTAGTGATGAGACGGTATCAACCAACACGTGCGAAAGTGTCGCATCCTGCGAAAAATCAACCGGGGAGGCTCAAACAAAAACACAACACAGAGCCGCCACTGCGCGTTATTTATCCCAAGATAGGGAAAGGAAACGCTCAGAGAAACCTGGAAAGGAAATGGTCTTGCGACCAAAGAGAAAGGGTAAGGGAGTCGGTTACGCAAGGGGAAGGTATTAGCACCCCTCACGTCCGTCGTACTCGACGGGATCCACGTCCTAGAATAAAGAAAAGGTTGCTAAACATCACACACACACACAGGGAACGCAGGTGGGGTTAAGAGAAGGGAGCTCGATAAGGTATCGCACCTTATGCCTACATATCTTGTCTGGAACAAGAATCAGAGCCTCTGTAGTTCGGCTTACGCACGCCAAACAACACAAAACATACAAACAAGCAAGGGTGGCAAACATGGAGCCCGACAACCACTGGATGGAATTACGTCAGCATCCGAACCAAAACACGCACAAAACGGCAAACGTGGAGCCCGACAACCAATCATTGGACTTAAGTCGGCATCCGAACCAAAGCATACACAATCAGATAACAAGTAAACACACGTAAAAAAGAAAAAGGTTGCCCGGAGTGGTCTCGCACGACCACCTGCCTACATACCTCGTCTGGAACGAGGATCAGGGCGATGTAGTTCCCCTCAAGGGAAAGAAAGAACATGCAAACTAGTAGGGAGTCGGGAACTCGAGCCTACAAGTCATCAAGCAAGCCAGAAGAGACGCTGAGACGTCAGAAGAAACAGCACACACAGACTAACAGGGAGTCGGGAACTCGAGCCTGATAGCTGGCAAACAAAACACACGCAAAAAAAAGAAAAAGGTTGCCCGGAGTGGTCTCGCACGACCACCTGCCTACATACCTCGTCTGGCACGAGGATCAGGGCGATGTAGTTCCCCTGAAAGGGACTGAATTACTAACCAGAAACCGGGGAAAGACACACTACTAGGGAGCTGGACTCGAGCCTAGTGTTGTCATGCATCGTTTACCCTAAGTTCGGTTTTCTATCCTACTTGCATAAGCAAACTATTCCTATCCAGGAAAGAAGCCAGCACACAAGCATACAGCATAATTCAAGCATACATCAAATGAGAACAAGCATCTCAAACAGATATCCACACAGCACGCACTATAACCAAACAAGTGGCTCACACAATAGGTTTGACTGCCGAAGCGAGTCGTCTGTACGGGCTGGGTTTGCTCTTAACCTTGCCATTGCGAGGCTAAGGTGAAGCAGATGAAAGGATGAAGTGAGGATGAGACCTCACAGCTCTTATCCCTAACCAGGGAGAGCTTCTGACAAATGAGCATGGGTCCAGAATAGGGGAACCCTTCTATACTCGAAGACTCTGACACAATGTGCACTGCACAAGATCTTGGGCTTGGATCTCAATGCTACAACCATGTAATGGGAGCAAGGAGAAGACTCACAAAATAGTGGGGGATAGACTGCTTATCCCTACCTTCCACCAATTGCCTTACTTGAAGGACTTTTCCTGCTTGGGACAAAATGTAAACATACACAATCATTGCCTCTTAAGGAGGACTTCAGACAGTTTGCCCGGTCAAATAACAGACCGGGTCTCCAGACTACATGAAGTTAGGAAGTTATACCTCAATGCAAGTTGCTTAAGCAAAGCAAAGCAAAAGTTCACAAGGAACTGAGCAACTAAAAGTACCTGGAAACAGTCAAACACAGTTAGTATTCAGACAGACAAACCATAAACAACAAGTGTTCAATCAATCAAACTATACAAAGCAATGCACAACAAGGCAAGCTCAAAGCTCAAGCCTAAGCTTCACAACCTACAAAACAATGTTATGTTAGTATACAAACATCAACAACATCAATTGCATTTAACTTGATTCATTCTCCATGTGCATTATGCTTTTGATCCTGAAAAATCAAGCAAACATTAGCAACTAGACCACTAGGCTAAGCCTAGGGTCCAAAGGCAAGAAAAATTCCTAAACAGCAAGGTATTCACCAACCAAAGTCAAATTAATATCAAACAAGAACCAACACAATTAATCCCATATCCATATCATTCATCATGTTCATTTTAAGCACAAAACAAGGCAAACTAGTTCAAATGAAACACCAAACATACAAACAGAACTATTGCATTCAAATCCATACCAAAACAATTCTAAAAATTCTCAAATAATTTACACCTAAACAGGGGATATTCAAGGTCTACCATGTCAAATTTTAGCCTAATTGGGCAAATGGAACCATGTCAATGAAAATCAACAAAAACAGACACAATTACATGCTCCAAATCACAACATCAACACATGAACTCACTTCAAAAATTCATAACTCAATGAAAACAAAAAAGAAATGGATGAGACCAAAACAGGGATGTTCTATCATGTGTCTACTACAAGCATATCAAATTTCATGATTATTCAATACCATATGAGCATTTCACAATGAATCTACCAACCTATGCCACACAAGCTTGCACATTTGACCAACAGAAATGAAAAATCACAATCAATTTGAAAATGCAATGTAAAATTCCACAAAAATTCATACAACATCTCAACATGTTAATGATTCACCATGCAAAATTTCATTTCATTCTAACAAGTATAGACCACTCAAAAAAATCCAGCAAGTTGACATAATGAGGTGTGACACAAATTGTCACACCTAAGTTCCAAAATTTGCTGCTCAATGACCAGGTATCAAAAATTCATGAAATTTACATATAAATGAACATCAGCCAGTCCACAATCATCACAAAAATTTTCAAGCATTTATTTTAGAATATGAGGATTTCATGAACAAAATGGTAAAATGTATCAAATGTGAACACATGTGAAATAAGCCTAGGTCAAATGATATTTTTACCATGCACAACTTTGACCAATAGGTCAAAAATCATCTACAGTCAACAAGGAAGTCAAAGAAACAATCCTCATATTTTTCTGAATTTTCTATAATTTTTTATGAATTTTTTAACATGTTAATGAATTTTTAGAATTTTATGTTAATTAATTAAAATTGCCAAGGGCAATCTTGTAAATAAACCGCGCGGGGAGGGAAACACGGTATTTGAAATTTTGAACAGAATTATGGATCTAGAGCCTAAAATTCTCAGAACTGCATTGTCTCTCTCGCGCGCCATTATCACGTCCATCAACGGTAGCTTCGACTTTGCTCATTTCTTCACCAAAATTAACAAACTAATAACCGTTGGAAAGGTCTGAATGTGAGGATCTCAAATACGTAATCAATTCATCCTAATTCTAACTATACAATTCAGATCGAACAATTTAAGTTTTGCATTCAAACCTACAAATCAAGATATCTTGCTCTACAGTTCATCATTCACAAATCTAAGAGTATCATGATGCTCTACATGAAACAAACTACACAAAGCATACGACAATTTGGAAAACCGTGACATTCGAGTTTTTGGAATACCTGAAGTGCATTGCTGTTCTTGGTGATCTTTGCGCTCTATTTAATGAAACAGATGAAGCATAGGCTTGTGGAAGTAGGATGCAAAGCTTAGATTCGATGGAAATCGCTTCTACCGCGCCAAATCACAATTCACCATGGAAGAGTGCACTTTGGACATTTGAGTTTTGGAGCTTGATTGATGATGAGATGCAAAAACAGATGTAGAAGATGATGAGAGGAGATCAATGCAACAAGAATCCTCGAATTTGAGCAAGAATTGAGGAAGATTTTTGGATTTTAAGTTCTATGTGTTCTTGAGCAAAACTTGAGAGAATGAAGAGTTTTAGATCTGAATTTTGGTGAAATGAAATTTTGTTATGCTTAGAAAGTGATTAAGATTATATACCAATGCTTAATTACCACCTAAACATGTTTAATCAACCAAATGCATTTGTTAGTGAAATGGTAATTTTCCAAGTGAGGGCAAAATTGAACTTTCACATGCCAGCTCATTGCCACCTGTTTGACAGCTCACACACCTTCCAAATGCCATGTGTGAGCTGTCTCCATTTGTCTCATGCTCATTGGATAAGCCATTCTCAATTTCACTATGTATTTGCATTTTGTCCATTTTTGCCATTTCATTTTTCAAGCCAAATCTCAAATTACAAGCCTTAGGCATGAAGTGATGATTCCAACACATTTCAAATACCGTTCATGAGGTGTTGCAAAAATCCCCACTCAAAAATTCCAATTATTTTGAAAGTTGGACAATTTTGCCCTTGGTCCAATTTAACTGTCCAGTTGAAAATTGACTTTTTGCATTGACCATTTTTGGAAAAATCCAATTATGCACCATGAAAGTACATGTCAAATGGAGTTTGTGCATATAAAGAACTTGCAATTTGGACAAACCATGTGGAAGTTATGGCCTCCTGATTATGGGTCATTTTTGAATTTCACCGAGCCATAACTTTCCAACCATACATGGGAATTTCAAGTTCTTGGACTTTTTGGAAAGGTGAGAACAAAATCTACAACTTTTATGTTGAACAAATTTTCATTTGAAGCTTCCTTGGACACGTGGCTTTGAGGTCCAAAACTTTCCATTTTTGGAAACTTCAATTACAAGTCACTTTCTATTTTTGGCAGTTTTTGTCCTGACTTGATTTTCTTCATTCTTAAGCTTTGAAATGTCATATAACACTTGTTCCAACATAAATGAAGTGTATCCAACTCATTTCCACCTCCAAATCCATCAGATCATGTACGGTTGACCACAGTTGACTTTTCAACTGATAGATGAATCTGGCCATGCCTAGATCAAATTAAGCCCCAATCTTCAACTGAAATAGCTCAAAGGGTGATACCCTAGCCTCAATAAGCACAATATAATCACAAAATGAACCCCATAACCATCAGAAACCTCATCTCCTGATCCAGCCCTGACTGGCCCAATGCAGCTGATTAGGGTTGACCAGTGGTCAAAACCCTAATCTCAAGGAATCCTGCTTCAACACTTGATGATAATAAACCATGATGATGATGATGTACCATTGCAATCAAGATGAAGACCAGCATCCATTGAGAATCACGAAACCCTAATTTGAACTGCCCCATCCTCAGATGGCCATTGATCAGTCAATAAACCCTAGGCTTGCATTTTGACTTCCTCATCTTCTGATCAAGACTTGGGAAGATAGCTTGCACAATGTAACCATATGATATGCAATATGCAATGCCTAATGACCTAAAATGATATGTACAATGTTAATGCTAGTCCCAAGAGAGGAGGGCAAATTTTGAGGTGTTACAGCTGCCCCTATTCAATCCACTGTGAACCTGTCGATACGAAATAGCCTCGGCTTTCGGATGATCAGGATGAAGAGTGATTGAATACCAAGAACAGACGAACAATTTGCACTCTGATGGGATAATAATTAACGCCTGTCAGAATCGGCGAAGAAACAATCTTGAAGAAGAACGTCGACCTGGATACCAACATAAATGGTAACGCAGGGATAACCATGGCCTGAACACCACACATCCGCTCGGGATTGTTATTCTCTCTTCTTTTTTATACTTTTCTTGAACCCCGAAATTTTTTCTATTTTTTCATTTTCATGAACCCCGAAATTTTCTCTTGCGCGAATGATCCTCGGATCACTGCATTTGAACCCCGCTCTCCTGTTTGCCAAATAATGAACCCCATTCTCCGATTTGAACCCCAGTCGCCTGACGATGACTCGCAATCGTCAATATGAACCCCGTTCTCCAGAAAATGCCGCAACATTTCCTTTTCTCCATTTGAACCCCAGAACATGCCTCAGCATTTCTTTTCTCCATTTGAACCCCGTTCTCCAATCTCTCGTGATAATTCCGCTGGCAACGCCGGAAATAACACCAAACACCACTCTGAGGGCGACATATCAGAGGGTACACCTTCACAAAAGGAAGGTAACATGTGCATCTCTTCTTCCGAAGACACCCGTAACGACCTCCACTGGCATCCGCCAAAGTCTAAGGTGACACATGAACAGAAGATAATCCTGCGGACCTCATCCTGGATATAATCTTCAACTCCAATCTTCATTTGAACCCCAGAAAATGCCTCAGCATACACTCTTCTCTGATTGAACCCCGATCTCCAGAAAATGTCGCAACATCTCCTTTTCTCCATTTGAACCCCGGAATCGCGCTGATCACGTAACGTCTTCTGATATCATTCCCATCTCTGTCCGACGGAAACATTTCCTCCAATATCGCACTACTGGGGAACACTGCGGATCTGACGTCATGGTACCACACTCCTCAGAGTAACATTTTCAACCAGACACCGACCGATGACTGGGAGAAAACTCGACGTTTACTGGACATCGAACAATGATGTTGACAGGACATCGAACAATGATGTTTACAGGACATCGAACAATGATGTTGACAGGACATCGAACAATGATGTTGACAGGACATCAAACAATGATGTTGACAGGACATCAAACAAGGATGTGGACAGGCATCAAACAAGGATGTTGACAGGACATCAAACAAGGATGTTGACAGGACATCGAACAATGATGTTGACAGGACATCAAACAATGACCGACCAGACATTAAACAATGACTGGGAAATAACTCGACGTTTACTGGACATCGAACGATGATGTTTACTGACACCAAACAATGATCGACCAGACATTAAACAATGACTGGGAAATAACTCGATGTTTTACTGGACATCGAATGATGATGTTTACTGACACCAAAGAAAACTCGACCAGACATTTAAACAATGACTGGGAAATACCGTTGCTCACAATGCTGAACTCCTCGGAGTATCGTCTTCACTATCCGGCAAAACCAATCCTCAAGCGGTAACCACGGCTCGAATCGCGCTGATCGCGTAACATCCTCCAATCTTCATTCCCATCTCGGCCCGACGGAAACATTTCCTCCAATATCGCACTACTGGGGAGCACCTTGATTCAATCACGATGCTGAACTCCTCGGAGTAACACCTTCACTGTCTGATAAAACCACCTCTCAAACGGTAACCACGGCTTGAGACTAGCTTATACGTGCAACAATGATGCATGATCTTTTTCTGCGTAATGCTCCATAATTATGGAAATGCTACGCGCTTATTTATTTTTTCTATGCAATATGCTATGCTTACTCTACATGATGAATGCATAAAAAGTATCCCCCTCAAGGGACTCTTCTGGGGAGCACGAGACACTCTGCTGAGGAACTCGTTGTCGCTCCGATTTCCACCCGGCTGGGGAATAGCACTGCTGCTGGAAAAAGGCAACCCTTGCTGAGGAAGAACCTCCTTTGCACCCAATCCGCTCGGGAAACTGCTGGGGATAGGAACTGTAACACCCCAAATAAAGTAAAAGAATTATTTAATTAAGTTAATAATATATTTAATAATTTAATTAAATAAATTGAATTATTGGATTATTATTATTATTTTGGAATAATAATTATTATTGGAAAATATATAAGTGGAATAAGAGAAAAGGTTTTCATTTTTTGGAAAAGGTTTTTACGTGAAAACTGAGAAGCTGCAGAGAAGAGGAAAAGGGCAAAGAGCTGTAGAGCAAAGGTTGGAGAACGGAAAAGCTTGAAGCTCGAAGAGTTGCCGGATTGTTAAGGTAAGGGGGGTTTATCGTCGTTTAATGGGTATTATCGATTAACATGTAATGGGTAGTGATAAGCCGTCGATTGACCCTAATTGGGATTCAGAATGCTGAGAAATTATGTTGAATAAGTTGTATTAAAGCTGAAATTGAATTTGTGTTTGAGTGTATTGTGAATTCCTGAGCGTATAGCTTTTTACGGAAGTTGAATCGGAGGTCCGGAAGTCCTCCAACGGCGGAAAATGCGGAAACTCTGCATTCTGCCTTGTGTTAGCGCAGGAACTGCTGTTTCGCCTGCGTTAACCGGTTAACCCAGGGTGTTAACCGGTTAACACTGTTATAAATTGTGAAAAATGTTGAGTTTTGCCTGCGTTAACCGGTTAACCTATAGCGTTAACCGGTTAACACTGTTGCGTTTTGCCTGGAAGTGTAATTTTCCTGCGTTAACCGGTTAACCTATAGCGTTAACCGGTTAACACTGTTGCAGTATGTAAAAATGGTTGATTTTTATGATGTAAGTGTAATTGGTGATTGGCCTATTGTATCCAATTGTGATAAATAAATTCGTGGAGTCTATGTTGCGAAATGTTGATGCAAATATGTTGATAAGTTGTTTTGTGGGAAATATTAAGTTGTAGGCTGATGAGCCAAAGTTGAATATAAGTTGTTTTGTTGAAAATGCTGAGTTGTAGGCTGATGAGCCAAAGTTGATTTTTAAGTTGTTGTTGCTGAAAAAGCTGTTATGTTGTCGTTGTTATTATGTTGTTGAACTTTCAAGTCGTACATGCCATATACATTCATATGCATTAAGTCGGGGCTTTTGCTCACACCACGTTGGCCTGGATTGGCAAAATTATGGGGCTTTTGCTCACACCACGTTGGCCTGGATTGGCAAAGATTTTAAGTTGAAAGTTGAAGGCTTATGCCTTGATGCCCACTAAACTGGCAATGATTTTAAGTTGGGAGTTTTACTCCAAATGGTACCACATGCATGAAGAGTCGAGTCTCATTTGAGTTGCATTTACGTTGTGTTTGAATATGATGTTGAGTTGAATATGCTGCTACCGAATGCATGATATGATGTGGGTGATTAACGTGTAAAGTTACTTAACATAACATGATGATTTATAATATTCGTTATATCGATTGAGGAACTCACCCTTACAGTTATATTTTTCAGGTAACGAGCAGTGAGTTGAGTAGAAGCTAGTGCTTGAAGTCTAGAGTGGTTTTAGTGGGTCATGCTCTGATAGACGTAACATCGGGACGGGATGTTTTATTTGTTGAATAAATGTTAATTTTAAGATATTACAGATGTTGAATGTTTCTATCCGCTGCGAATTTTTAAAGAAGTGTTTATGTTGAATTAAATAATGAGCATGACTGATTTTTACGGTGAATTATGTGAAGTATTATGTGACACCCTTGGTGCATGATTACTCTGATATTAATTTATATGCTGTTGTTTTAATTAAATATTTGGGATATTTAGAAGGGTGTTACATTAGTGGTATCAGAGCAGGTCGGTCTGTCCGGCCAGTTGTCGTGTCGTTACTGTCTAACAATTGTGTATTGTTACTAATCTAACTTAAGTTGTGTTGTATTGATAAGTTGAAATGGCTGGAAGGAATGACGCTGCAATGGCTGCCGCAATGCAAGCAATGGCACAAGCTGTGCAGAACTTGCCAAATGCTGGTGGTGATGCTGGATCACGTAGCTTGGCGACTTTTCAGAGAGAGAATCCGCCGGTGTTTAAAGGGAAGCATGATCCAGATGCAGCCTTGGGATGGTTGAAAGAGATTGAGAGAATCTTCCGTGTTATGGATTGCACTCCAGCTCAGAAGGTTCGGTATGGTACTCACATGCTAGCAGTCGAAGCTGATGACTGGTGGCTAGAGACTCACGAGAGGTTGACCGTGGCAGGTGAAGTCATTACTTGGGATGTATTCCGTAGGGAATTTCTGAGGAAGTATTATCCGGAAGATGTCCGTGGTAAGAAGGAAATTGAATTCCTTGAGCTGAAGCAAGGAAACATGTCTGTCACTGATTATGCTGCGAAATTTGTGGAGTTGTCCAAATTTTATCCTCATTACACTGGTGGTGGTGCTGAATTTTCAAAGTGCATCAAGTTTGAGAACGGATTGCGCTCCGAAATTAAGAAGGCTGTTGGGTATCAGAAGATACGCATTTTTACTGATTTGGTTGATAGCTGCAGGATATTTGAAGAAGACAATAATGCTCATTACAAGATTGTCAGTGACCGTAGAGGCAAGCAACATCAAAACCGTGGCAAGCCGTACGATGTTCCAGCTGGAAAAGGGAGACAAAGAGCTGCTCCGGCTCAGAGAGCTAGTGGGGGAGGTGCTCCTACTGGTATAGTTTGCTTCAAGTGTGGTCAGGCTGGTCATAAGAGTAATGTATGCACTGCTGAAGTAAAGAGGTGTTTTCGCTGTGGTAAGAATGGCCATGCAATAGCTGATTGCAAGCACAAGGAAGTGATTTGTTTTAATTGCGGAGAAGAAGGGCATATTGGAAGTCAGTGTCAGAAGCCGAAGAAAGGGAATCAGTCAGGAGGCAAGGTCTTTGCTTTATCGGGTTCTGAGACTTCTGCAGATGATCGTTTGATCCGAGGTACGTGTTATATTAATGGCTTTCCTCTTGTAGCTATTATTGACACAGGTGCGACTCATTCCTTTATATCTTTGGATTGTGCTGTGAAACTTAAGTTAGAGATATCTGAGATGTTTGGTAGTATGGTAATTGATACTCCTGCGAAGGGTTCAGTGACTACTACTTCGGTTTGTTTAAATTGTCCTTTGAGTATTTTTGGTAGGGACTTTGGGATGGACCTAGTGTGTCTTCCACTAGTGCAGATTGATGTTATTCTGGGTATGAACTGGTTGGTGTTTAACCGAGTTTCTATCAATTGTTTTGATAAGACTGTGATATTTTCTGAGAGTGAGGAAGGAAAGAGTTTGTTTCTATCAGCGAGACAAGTGGATGAGGAAGTAGCTGATGGGGCAGAGTTGTTTATGCTGTTAGCGACTTTGGAGGCTAAAGATAAACTGATGATTTGCGATCTAGCTGTGGTGTGTGATTTTCCTGATGTGTTTCCGGAAGAAGTGAATGAATTGCCGCCAGAGCGTGAGGTGGAGTTCTCTATTGACTTGGTACCTGGTACTAGGCCGATATCGATGGCTCCGTACCGTATGTCTGCTGTTGAGTTAACTGAATTGAAGAGTCAGTTGGAAGATCTATTGGATAAGAAATTTATTCGTCCGAGTGTGTCACCGTGGGGTGCACCAGTGCTATTGGTTAAGAAGAAAGAAGGTACTATGAGGTTGTGTGTGGACTACAGGCAACTGAATAAAGTGACGATCAAGAATCGGTATCCTTTGCCGAGGATTGATGATTTGATGGATCAGTTGGTTGGTGCAAGTGTGTTCAGTAAAATAGATTTGAGATCTGGGTATCATCAGATCCGTGTGAAAACAGAGGATATTCAGAAGACTGCTTTCAGAACAAGGTATGGACATTATGAGTATTCTGTAATGCCTTTTGGTGTGACTAATGCACCTGGAGTATTTATGGAGTATATGAATAGGATTTTCCATCCGTACCTAGACAAGTTTGTTGTGGTGTTTATTGATGATATTTTGGTGTATTCGAAATCTGAAGAAGAGCATGCTGAACATTTGAGAGTGGTTTTAGAAGTCCTACGAGAAAAGAAGTTATTTGCTAAATTGTCCAAGTGCGAATTTTGGTTAGGAGAGGTAAGTTTTCTTGGTCATGTGATTTCAAGAGGTGGTGTGGCTGTTGATCCTTCTAAGATAGAAGCGGTATCTAAGTGGGAAGCTCCGAAGTCTGTTGCTGAGATTCGAAGTTTTCTTGGTTTGGCTGGTTATTATAGGAAGTTCATTGAGGGATTTTCTAAGTTGGCGTTACCGTTGACGATGTTGACTAGAAAGGGGCAAGCGTTTATTTGGGACTCCAAATGTGAAGGAGGTTTCCAAGAGTTAAAGAGAAGGTTGACTACTGCTCCTATTCTGATATTACCGAGTCCGTCGGAATCATTCGAGGTTTACTGTGATGCTTCATTGTTGGGTTTGGGTGGTGTGTTGATGCAGAATAAGCAGGTTATAGCTTATGCTTCGAGACAACTGAGAGTTCATGAGAGGAACTATCCGACGCATGATTTAGAGTTGGCAGCTGTGGTTTTTGTTCTGAAGTTGTGGAGGCATTACTTGTACGGGTCAAGATTTGAGGTTTTCAGTGACCACAAAAGTTTAAAGTATTTGTTTGATCAGAAAGAGCTGAATATGAGGCAGAGAAGATGGTTAGAGTTTCTGAAGGATTATGACTTTGGGTTGAATTACCATCCGGGTAAAGCAAACGTAGTGGCTGATGCATTGAGTCGGAAATCATTACATATGTCTATGTTAATGGTTAAGGAATTGGATTTAATTGAACAGTTTAGAGACTTGAGTTTGGTGTGTGAGAGTACTCACAATAGTGTTAAATTGGGAATGTTGAAGTTGACAAGTGGTATTCTGGATGAGATCAGAGAGGGTCAGAAATCTGATATGCTTTTGGTTGATAAGTTGACTCTAGTGAATCAAGGTCAAGGTGGCGAATTCAGAGTTGGTGAGAATGGTATTTTGAAGTTTGGTAGTCGGGTGTGTATTCCGGATGTTACCGAGCTTAAGAAGAGTATTCTTGAGGAAGGACATCGTAGTGGTCTGAGTATTCATCCTGGAGCTACGAAGATGTATCATGATTTGAAGAAGTTATTTTGGTGGCCGGGAATGAAAAGAGAAATTGCGAGTTTTGTCTATTCTTGTTTGACTTGTCAGAAGTCAAAGATTGAGCATCAGAAGCCGTCTGGGCTAATGCAACCGTTGGCTATTCCAGAGTGGAAGTGGGATAGTATCAGTATGGATTTTGTTTCTGGTTTACCGAGGACAAGTAAGAATTTTGAAGCTATTTGGGTGATTGTTGACAGATTAACAAAGTCGGCTCATTTCATTCCGATTAGAATGGATTATCCGTTAGAAAAATTGGCTGAGTTGTATATTGAGAAGATTGTAAGTTTGCATGGTATTCCGTCGAGTATGGTTTCGGACAGAGATCCTAGATTTACATCGAAGTTCTGGGAAGGTTTGCAGAGAGCTTTGGGAACTAAGCTGAGATTGAGTTCTGCATATCATCCGCAAACTGACGGTCAGACTGAGAGGACGATTCAGTCATTAGAAGATCTTTTGAGAGCTTGTGTTTTGGAAAAAGGAGGTGGTTGGGATTGTTATTTACCGTTGATTGAGTTTACCTACAACAATAGTTTTCATTCGAGCATTGGTATGGCGCCGTTTGAAGCTTTGTATGGTAGGAGATGTCGGACACCGTTATGTTGGTATGAGTCCGGTGAGAGTGCTGTGGTCGGACCGGAAATTGTTCAACAGACTACAGAAAGGATTAAGATGATTCAGGAGAAGATGAGAATTGCTCAGAGTCGTCAGAAGAGTTATCATGATAAGAGGAGGAAGTCACTTGAGTTTCAAGAGGGAGATCATGTGTTTCTTCGTGTTACTCCGATAACAGGTGTTGGTCGGGCTTTGAAGTCGAAGAAGTTGACACCTCGATTTATTGGTCCTTATCAGATTTTAGAGAGGATAGGAGAGGTAGCCTATCGTATCGCTTTACCGCCGTCACTTGCGAATTTGCATGAGGTTTTTCATGTGTCTCAGTTGAGGAGGTACATTCATGATCCGTCGCATGTAGTCCAAGTGGATGATGTACAGGTGAGAGATAACCTGACTGTTGAAACATCGCCTATGAGGATCGAGGATCGAGAGTTGAAGCAGTTGCGGGGTAAAGAGATTGCCTTAGTGAAGGTAGCTTGGGGAGGACCAGCAGGTGGCAATGTGACTTGGGAACTGGAGAGTCAGATGAAGGAGTCCTATCCAGAGTTATTTGTTTGAGGTATGTTTTCGAGGACGAAAACTCTTTTAGTGGGGGAGAGTTGTAACACCCCAAATAAAGTAAAAGAATTATTTAATTAAGTTAATAATATATTTAATAATTTAATTAAATAAATTGAATTATTGGATTATTATTATTATTTTGGAATAATAATTATTATTGGAAAATATATAAGTGGAATAAGAGAAAAGGTTTTCATTTTTTGGAAAAGGTTTTTACGTGAAAACTGAGAAGCTGCAGAGAAGAGGAAAAGGGCAAAGAGCTGTAGAGCAAAGGTTGGAGAACGGAAAAGCTTGAAGCTCGAAGAGTTGCCGGATTGTTAAGGTAAGGGGGGTTTATCGTCGTTTAATGGGTATTATCGATTAACATGTAATGGGTAGTGATAAGCCGTCGATTGACCCTAATTGGGATTCAGAATGCTGAGAAATTATGTTGAATAAGTTGTATTAAAGCTGAAATTGAATTTGTGTTTGAGTGTATTGTGAATTTCTGAGCGTATAGCTTTTTACGGAAGTTGAATCGGAGGTCCGGAAGTCCTCCAACGGCGGAAAATGCGGAAACTCTGCATTCTGCCTTGTGTTAGCGCAGGAACTGCTGTTTCGCCTGCGTTAACCGGTTAACCCAGGGTGTTAACCGGTTAACACTGTTATAAATTGTGAAAAATGTTGAGTTTTGCCTGCGTTAACCGGTTAACCTATAGCGTTAACCGGTTAACACTGTTGCGTTTTGCCTGGAAGTGTAATTTTCCTGCGTTAACCGGTTAACCTATAGCGTTAACCGGTTAACACTGTTGCAGTATGTAAAAATGGTTGATTTTTATGATGTAAGTGTAATTGGTGATTGGCCTATTGTATCCAATTGTGATAAATAAATTCGTGGAGTCTATGTTGCGAAATGTTGATGCAAATATGTTGATAAGTTGTTTTGTGGGAAATATTAAGTTGTAGGCTGATGAGCCAAAGTTGAATATAAGTTGTTTTGTTGAAAATGCTGAGTTGTAGGCTGATGAGCCAAAGTTGATTTTTAAGTTGTTGTTGCTGAAAAAGCTGTTATGTTGTCGTTGTTATTATGTTGTTGAACTTTCAAGTCGTACATGCCATATACATTCATATGCATTAAGTCGGGGCTTTTGCTCACACCACGTTGGCCTGGATTGGCAAAATTATGGGGCTTTTGCTCACACCACGTTGGCCTGGATTGGCAAAGATTTTAAGTTGAAAGTTGAAGGCTTATGCCTTGATGCCCACTAAACTGGCAATGATTTTAAGTTGGGAGTTTTACTCCAAATGGTACCACATGCATGAAGAGTCGAGTCTCATTTGAGTTGCATTTACGTTGTGTTTGAATATGATGTTGAGTTGAATATGCTGCTACCGAATGCATGATATGATGTGGGTGATTAACGTGTAAAGTTACTTAACATAACATGATGATTTATAATATTCGTTATATCGATTGAGGAACTCACCCTTACAGTTATATTTTTCAGGTAACGAGCAGTGAGTTGAGTAGAAGCTAGTGCTTGAAGTCTAGAGTGGTTTTAGTGGGTCATGCTCTGATAGACGTAACATCGGGACGGGATGTTTTATTTGTTGAATAAATGTTAATTTTAAGATATTACAGATGTTGAATGTTTCTATCCGCTGCGAATTTTTAAAGAAGTGTTTATGTTGAATTAAATAATGAGCATGACTGATTTTTACGGTGAATTATGTGAAGTATTATGTGACACCCTTGGTGCATGATTACTCTGATATTAATTTATATGCTGTTGTTTTAATTAAATATTTGGGATATTTAGAAGGGTGTTACATTAGTGGTATCAGAGCAGGTCGGTCTGTCCGGCCAGTTGTCGTGTCGTTACTGTCTAACAATTGTGTATTGTTACTAATCTAACTTAAGTTGTGTTGTATTGATAAGTTGAAATGGCTGGAAGGAATGACGCTGCAATGGCTGCCGCAATGCAAGCAATGGCACAAGCTGTGCAGAACTTGCCAAATGCTGGTGGTGATGCTGGATCACGTAGCTTGGCGACTTTTCAGAGAGAGAATCCGCCGGTGTTTAAAGGGAAGCATGATCCAGATGCAGCCTTGGGATGGTTGAAAGAGATTGAGAGAATCTTCCGTGTTATGGATTGCACTCCAGCTCAGAAGGTTCGGTATGGTACTCACATGCTAGCAGTCGAAGCTGATGACTGGTGGCTAGAGACTCACGAGAGGTTGACCGTGGCAGGTGAAGTCATTACTTGGGATGTATTCCGTAGGGAATTTCTGAGGAAGTATTATCCGGAAGATGTCCGTGGTAAGAAGGAAATTGAATTCCTTGAGCTGAAGCAAGGAAACATGTCTGTCACTGATTATGCTGCGAAATTTGTGGAGTTGTCCAAATTTTATCCTCATTACACTGGTGGTGGTGCTGAATTTTCAAAGTGCATCAAGTTTGAGAACGGATTGCGCTCCGAAATTAAGAAGGCTGTTGGGTATCAGAAGATACGCATTTTTACTGATTTGGTTGATAGCTGCAGGATATTTGAAGAAGACAATAATGCTCATTACAAGATTGTCAGTGACCGCAGAGGCAAGCAACATCAAAACCGTGGCAAGCCGTACGATGTTCCAGCTGGAAAAGGGAGACAAAGAGCTGCTCCGGCTCAGAGAGCTAGTGGGGGAGGTGCTCCTACTGGTATAGTTTGCTTCAAGTGTGGTCAGGCTGGTCATAAGAGTAATGTATGCACTGCTGAAGTAAAGAGGTGTTTTCGCTGTGGTAAGAATGGCCATGCAATAGCTGATTGCAAGCACAAGGAAGTGATTTGTTTTAATTGCGGAGAAGAAGGGCATATTGGAAGTCAGTGTCAGAAGCCGAAGAAAGGGAATCAGTCAGGAGGCAAGGTCTTTGCTTTATCGGGTTCTGAGACTTCTGCAGATGATCGTTTGATCCGAGGTACGTGTTATATTAATGGCTTTCCTCTTGTAGCTATTATTGACACAGGTGCGACTCATTCCTTTATATCTTTGGATTGTGCTGTGAAACTTAAGTTAGAGATATCTGAGATGTTTGGTAGTATGGTAATTGATACTCCTGCGAAGGGTTCAGTGACTACTACTTCGGTTTGTTTAAATTGTCCTTTGAGTATTTTTGGTAGGGACTTTGGGATGGACCTAGTGTGTCTTCCACTAGTGCAGATTGATGTTATTCTGGGTATGAACTGGTTGGTGTTTAACCGAGTTTCTATCAATTGTTTTGATAAGACTGTGATATTTTCTGAGAGTGAGGAAGGAAAGAGTTTGTTTCTATCAGCGAGACAAGTGGATGAGGAAGTAGCTGATGGGGCAGAGTTGTTTATGCTGTTAGCGACTTTGGAGGCTAAAGATAAACTGATGATTTGCGATCTAGCTGTGGTGTGTGATTTTCCTGATGTGTTTCCGGAAGAAGTGAATGAATTGCCGCCAGAGCGTGAGGTGGAGTTCTCTATTGACTTGGTACCTGGTACTAGGCCGATATCGATGGCTCCGTACCGTATGTCTGCTGTTGAGTTAACTGAATTGAAGAGTCAGTTGGAAGATCTATTGGATAAGAAATTTATTCGTCCGAGTGTGTCACCGTGGGGTGCACCAGTGCTATTGGTTAAGAAGAAAGAAGGTACTATGAGGTTGTGTGTGGACTACAGGCAACTGAATAAAGTGACGATCAAGAATCGGTATCCTTTGCCGAGGATTGATGATTTGATGGATCAGTTGGTTGGTGCAAGTGTGTTCAGTAAAATAGATTTGAGATCTGGGTATCATCAGATCCGTGTGAAAACAGAGGATATTTAGAAGACTGCTTTCAGAACAAGGTATGGACATTATGAGTATTCTGTAATGCCTTTTGGTGTGACTAATGCACCTGGAGTATTTATGGAGTATATGAATAGGATTTTCCATCCGTACCTAGACAAGTTTGTTGTGGTGTTTATTGATGATATTTTGGTGTATTCGAAATCTGAAGAAGAGCATGCTGAACATTTGAGAGTGGTTTTAGAAGTCCTACGAGAAAAGAAGTTATTTGCTAAATTGTCCAAGTGCGAATTTTGGTTAGGAGAGGTAAGTTTTCTTGGTCATGTGATTTCAAGAGGTGGTGTGGCTGTTGATCCTTCTAAGATAGAAGCGGTATCTAAGTGGGAAGCTCCGAAGTCTGTTGCTGAGATTCGAAGTTTTCTTGGTTTGGCTGGTTATTATAGGAAGTTCATTGAGGGATTTTCTAAGTTGGCGTTACCGTTGACGATGTTGACTAGAAAGGGGCAAGCGTTTATTTGGGACTCCAAATGTGAAGGAGGTTTCCAAGAGTTAAAGAGAAGGTTGACTACTGCTCCTATTCTGATATTACCGAGTCCGTCGGAATCATTCGAGGTTTACTGTGATGCTTCATTGTTGGGTTTGGGTGGTGTGTTGATGCAGAATAAGCAGGTTATAGCTTATGCTTCGAGACAACTGAGAGTTCATGAGAGGAACTATCCGACGCATGATTTAGAGTTGGCAGCTGTGGTTTTTGTTCTGAAGTTGTGGAGGCATTACTTGTACGGGTCAAGATTTGAGGTTTTCAGTGACCACAAAAGTTTAAAGTATTTGTTTGATCAGAAAGAGCTGAATATGAGGCAGAGAAGATGGTTAGAGTTTCTGAAGGATTATGACTTTGGGTTGAATTACCATCCGGGTAAAGCAAACGTAGTGGCTGATGCATTGAGTCGGAAATCATTACATATGTCTATGTTAATGGTTAAGGAATTGGATTTAATTGAACAGTTTAGAGACTTGAGTTTGGTGTGTGAGAGTACTCACAATAGTGTTAAATTGGGAATGTTGAAGTTGACAAGTGGTATTCTGGATGAGATCAGAGAGGGTCAGAAATCTGATATGCTTTTGGTTGATAAGTTGACTCTAGTGAATCAAGGTCAAGGTGGCGAATTCAGAGTTGGTGAGAATGGTATTTTGAAGTTTGGTAGTCGGGTGTGTATTCCGGATGTTACCGAGCTTAAGAAGAGTATTCTTGAGGAAGGACATCGTAGTGGTCTGAGTATTCATCCTGGAGCTACGAAGATGTATCATGATTTGAAGAAGTTATTTTGGTGGCCGGGAATGAAAAGAGAAATTGCGAGTTTTGTCTATTCTTGTTTGACTTGTCAGAAGTCAAAGATTGAGCATCAGAAGCCGTCTGGGCTAATGCAACCGTTGGCTATTCCAGAGTGGAAGTGGGATAGTATCAGTATGGATTTTGTTTCTGGTTTACCGAGGACAAGTAAGAATTTTGAAGCTATTTGGGTGATTGTTGACAGATTAACAAAGTCGGCTCATTTCATTCCGATTAGAATGGATTATCCGTTAGAAAAATTGGCTGAGTTGTATATTGAGAAGATTGTAAGTTTGCATGGTATTCCGTCGAGTATGGTTTCGGACAGAGATCCTAGATTTACATCGAAGTTCTGGGAAGGTTTGCAGAGAGCTTTGGGAACTAAGCTGAGATTGAGTTCTGCATATCATCCGCAAACTGACGGTCAGACTGAGAGGACGATTCAGTCATTAGAAGATCTTTTGAGAGCTTGTGTTTTGGAAAAAGGAGGTGGTTGGGATTGTTATTTACCGTTGATTGAGTTTACCTACAACAATAGTTTTCATTCGAGCATTGGTATGGCGCCGTTTGAAGCTTTGTATGGTAGGAGATGTCGGACACCGTTATGTTGGTATGAGTCCGGTGAGAGTGCTGTGGTCGGACCGGAAATTGTTCAACAGACTACAGAAAGGATTAAGATGATTCAGGAGAAGATGAGAATTGCTCAGAGTCGTCAGAAGAGTTATCATGATAAGAGGAGGAAGTCACTTGAGTTTCAAGAGGGAGATCATGTGTTTCTTCGTGTTACTCCGATAACAGGTGTTGGTCGGGCTTTGAAGTCGAAGAAGTTGACACCTCGATTTATTGGTCCTTATCAGATTTTAGAGAGGATAGGAGAGGTAGCCTATCGTATCGCTTTACCGCCGTCACTTGCGAATTTGCATGAGGTTTTTCATGTGTCTCAGTTGAGGAGGTACATTCATGATCCGTCGCATGTAGTCCAAGTGGATGATGTACAGGTGAGAGATAACCTGACTGTTGAAACATCGCCTATGAGGATCGAGGATCGAGAGTTGAAGCAGTTGCGGGGTAAAGAGATTGCCTTAGTGAAGGTAGCTTGGGGAGGACCAGCAGGTGGCAATGTGACTTGGGAACTGGAGAGTCAGATGAAGGAGTCCTATCCAGAGTTATTTGTTTGAGGTATGTTTTCGAGGACGAAAACTCTTTTAGTGGGGGAGAGTTGTAACACCCCAAATAAAGTAAAAGAATTATTTAATTAAGTTAATAATATATTTAATAATTTAATTAAATAAATTGAATTATTGGATTATTATTATTATTTTGGAATAATAATTATTATTGGAAAATATATAAGTGGAATAAGAGAAAAGGTTTTCATTTTTGGAAAAGGTTTTTACGTGAAAACTGAGAAGCTGCAGAGAAGAGGAAAAGGGCAAAGAGCTGTAGAGCAAAGGTTGGAGAACGGAAAAGCTTGAAGCTCGAAGAGTTGCCGGATTGTTAAGGTAAGGGGGGTTTATCGTCGTTTAATGGGTATTATCGATTGACATGTAATGGGTAGTGATAAGCCGTCGATTGACCCTAATTGGGATTCAGAATGCTGAGAAATTATGTTGAATAAGTTGTATTAAAGCTGAAATTGAATTTGTGTTTGAGTGTATTGTGAATTTCTGAGCGTATAGCTTTTTACGGAAGTTGAATCGGAGGTCCGGAAGTCCTCCAACGGCGGAAAATGCGGAAACTCTGCATTCTGCCTTGTGTTAGCGCAGGAACTGCTGTTTCGCCTGCGTTAACCGGTTAACCCAGGGTGTTAACCGGTTAACACTGTTATAAATTGTGAAAAATGTTGAGTTTTGCCTGCGTTAACCGGTTAACCTATAGCGTTAACCGGTTAACACTGTTGCGTTTTGCCTGGAAGTGTAATTTTCCTGCGTTAACCGGTTAACCTATAGCGTTAACCGGTTAACACTGTTGCAGTATGTAAAAATGGTTGATTTTTATGATGTAAGTGTAATTGGTGATTGGCCTATTGTATCCAATTGTGATAAATAAATTCGTGGAGTCTATGTTGCGAAATGTTGATGCAAATATGTTGATAAGTTGTTTTGTGGGAAATATTAAGTTGTAGGCTGATGAGCCAAAGTTGAATATAAGTTGTTTTGTTGAAAATGCTGAGTTGTAGGCTGATGAGCCAAAGTTGATTTTTAAGTTGTTGTTGCTGAAAAAGCTGTTATGTTGTCGTTGTTATTATGTTGTTGAACTTTCAAGTCGTACATGCCATATACATTCATATGCATTAAGTCGGGGCTTTTGCTCACACCACGTTGGCCTGGATTGGCAAAATTATGGGGCTTTTGCTCACACCACGTTGGCCTGGATTGGCAAAGATTTTAAGTTGAAAGTTGAAGGCTTATGCCTTGATGCCCACTAAACTGGCAATGATTTTAAGTTGGGAGTTTTACTCCAAATGGTACCACATGCATGAAGAGTCGAGTCTCATTTGAGTTGCATTTACGTTGTGTTTGAATATGATGTTGAGTTGAATATGCTGCTACCGAATGCATGATATGATGTGGGTGATTAACGTGTAAAGTTACTTAACATAACATGATGATTTATAATATTCGTTATATCGATTGAGGAACTCACCCTTACAGTTATATTTTTCAGGTAACGAGCAGTGAGTTGAGTAGAAGCTAGTGCTTGAAGTCTAGAGTGGTTTTAGTGGGTCATGCTCTGATAGACGTAACATCGGGACGGGATGTTTTATTTGTTGAATAAATGTTAATTTTAAGATATTACAGATGTTGAATGTTTCTATCCGCTGCGAATTTTTAAAGAAGTGTTTATGTTGAATTAAATAATGAGCATGACTGATTTTTACGGTGAATTATGTGAAGTATTATGTGACACCCTTGGTGCATGATTACTCTGATATTAATTTATATGCTGTTGTTTTAATTAAATATTTGGGATATTTAGAAGGGTGTTACAGGAACCACCAACACTCTGTGGGGATACAACAGTCTTTGACCTGCAAGGGATATCAATCCTGACTCTGCTTCGGGAAACCCTCACAGATACCTGTTGACTTCACTGGGGAAACACTCACAGATACTCTGCTGGGAAAAATAGCAATCTCCAGACTCAACTGGGGAAACATCCATCTATCACCTGCTGGGGGATAACCCATGCTGATCCTGCTAGGGAAACGCATGCTACTCCGCCGGGGACAACCCATGCCATCCATAGGTAGAATCAGCTCAACTGGGGATGCTGATATCTGTCCACTACGGGCACTTACTCAATCCTCTGGTAGGATGAACACTGCTGGAGATATATTTCTTTGAAAAAGACCCGCTCCACTCGGGGAACTGCTGGAGATATATTTCTTTGCAAAAAACCCGCTCCACTCGGGGATAACAACCTTCAGACCTGGCCGCTGAGGAAACACCATCGTAAACCCGTCGGGGACGACCATCCTGACTCGGCTGGAGAAGCCCACAGACATTGGATCTGCTGGGGAGCTAGTCCTATGATTCTGCTTGGGGACTTAGCTGGGAAACGAGAATAATTGGCACAGAACACCCGTCGACTCGTCGAACCACGGTATCTACCTTCCTATCTCGTATCAGCTTTCCACTTTTGAGAATTCCCAGACTCGTCTGGACCTTTTCTGCTCCATCATCTTGCATTCCCGATCGCTCCACGCTCGACGGAAACGTACTCCTGGGATGTATACAGAAATTTCAATTTTTCGACTTTGAAGAGTCTTCTTGGTTAATTTCAAAGGTCGTCGGACGTCTCAACGTCGCTCATCGCTTCTCTACCCATTCGTTCCTGATTGGACTCTGCGGGGAATTTCATACTTTCAAGTCTTCCGACTTTGAAGAGTCTTCTGGATTACCATCAAGGATCGCCGTACGCCTCAACGTCTTCATCATCCCTTCACACATTCGTTCCTGAGCGAACTCTCTGGGGATTTGTTACAAAGCTTCCACATCACAACCTGCAAGTGAGTGAAAATGTCTAACAGTTCCTGCAAAACAGACCGTTAGACAAAACCGTGCCCCAGGCGTGTCAAGATTTCAACACTTGGGTCACTCAAACTTCCAAATAAGATTTCAAGCTTTCCATCTTATAAACATGCATTGGAAGGGACCTGTATGTCTTAAAATGCAAAATTCTTTATCAAAAATATCTGGATGTTTTTGCAATCAAAACGGTAATGAAAAACAAAAACAAAATTATTTGACTGAATGTGCATTTTATTGATTTGAAAAGTGTGTGGCTCAAATTGAGCAATGCAAAGGAAGCAATTCCTGAAAAGAGGTAATTGCACAAAAGGAAAAATCTATCCTAATGGCAATGTGAAACTCGTGATCTCATCAAGTTCCAACTCGGTTACCCCCATATGTCCTCAGACTCTCCATGCTTTCTGCCTTCTGAACAAGACGATTCCAACTGATCCCTACCAGGTATTATCCATGATGCTTTAACCAAAGCGCAAACGATCATGCCTGACGCAGTTGTTCGTTTCAATCCCTCTTTTGCCTGGACCGCCCTTTCGGGTTTTCAGTCCACCGGGATACCCCTTTTTTGCCCAAGTCGCCTTTTCAGGTTTTCGACTTGCCGGGTGTACATTTTTCATTTGATCCCTAATTTTTGCCCGAACCTTTCTTTCTGTTTTTAGTTCGCCGGGATGCCCATTTTTGCCTGGACTATTTTATTCTTTTCGTCCAGCGGGTCAATTATACGAAGTATTTTTTAACTGCGTCCGCATTCACAGGGGATAGAAAATCTTCGCCATCCATGGTCGTTAACAACAAGGCTCCGCCAGAGAAAACCTTCTTGACCACGAATGGACCTTCATAATTCGGCGTCCATTTTCCCCTACGATCGTTTTGAGGAGGAAGGATCCTTTTCAACACCATATCTCCCACATGGTATACCCGAGGTCGCACCTTCTTGTCAAAAGCACGCTTCATCCTTTGCTGGTACAACTGCCCATGACAGATGGCTGCTAGCCTCTTTTCTTCGATTAGGCTCAACTCTTCATACCGGGTCCTTACCCATTCAGCCTCTTGCAACTTCACGTCCATCAGGACTCTCAAAGAGGGAATCTGAACCTCAACAGGTAATACCGCCTCCATTCCATATACCAATGAGAAAGGAGTTGCCCCAGTAGACACACCGAAGATCAATACCCAGGATACCAACTTCGTATTCCGCCGCCATCGTTGGTGCATTCAAACGTTATCCGGGCAACAAAAGCTCATTCACCTTAACCTCCCCATCAGACATCAAAATTCGTTCGGATTTAGGGTCAGGCCCCTCCTCCGGGATCGGTTACTCTCAATCTTTCGATTAGAGCACCTCGAGATGTCCTCATCAGGGAATTCAAACCTCATCGGTTGAAAATCCTCAATGGGTTGCGGAGCGATGTAATCAGACAATACACCCCTTGATTGCTTTCTGAGAGTATCACAAATCAGTCAACATTCTTTTGCTCTTTCGCAACCCATCCGGTCGATGCTGGATTCTCACACACATACTCGATCGGATCCATCTCGGAAATCCACAAAGTGTTATGAACCTGCATACACTGTCTCAGTCGGCGAGCAGCCTATGCCAAAGTACAGCAAGTTTTCTCGAACAGTGAATGTATTGTTTCACAGTCGGTAAACTTTTTGCTAAGGTAAATTGCATGCTCTTTTCGACAAGACTCGTCATGCTGACCCAATACACCTCGTAGACCCCTCGAAGGCCGTCAAGCACAGATTAACAGTCTCTTTCCATAGGAAGTATCGGAATCAGAGGTTCCTGCCACTTTTCTTTTATTCTTTCCATGCCCCTGGGCAATCATTATTTCACCTGACCGTTTGATTTTTTTTCTTGAATGGGTTCCCACATGGCTGTTAGATGAGATGTGAACCATGACAGTAGTTCAATCTTTCTAAGAAACCACGCACCTCTTTCTTTCTTCTCGGTTCAGGCATTCTCTTATTGTTCTTTTTTTTTTTTTTCTTTTTTTTTTTTTTTGCAGGATGAACCTCGATTCCTCCTTTTTACAATAAACCCCCAGCAGCTTACCGGACCGCACTCTGATAGTGCACTCGCTTGAATTCAACCTCAGTTTGAATTGTCCCAACTGGTCAAACGACTTGGCCAGATCTGCTAGATGCCCCTCTTCCGTTTGGGACTTTGCTATCATGTCATAGCATTGCATTCGGTTTGATGATGAATCATGTCATGAAACAAAGTCACCATGGCTCTCTGATACAGGCACTGGCGTTCTGCTTCTCTAGAGGACAATCTTCTCTCCATGGCAGCTTGTGCACAACGACATCGGTATCCGACCCTAGCATATCTTGACATGACCAGGTAGAAGCATCCACATTCTCTTTCAACAGGGCTACCATTCTGCTCTCGGCTTGCCTCTGAAACGGCCTTATTTTCCTATTTCTTTCCTGACCTCGGCGGTGCTTGGGATAACAATCTCGCATCGCCCTTCGTGCGACTGAATCACCTTCTCCTCTTGTTTAAACAACCTGGCTAATTCCGGCAGATCACAATCTTCTTCGCCTTCTTCTTCGGCATGATAGATCGGTTTGTCGAAGTCATATGAGGTGTAACCAAATTGTTACCAACGAGATCCGGAGAATTATTTTTTGAATTCGGAACGAGACAAATCAAAAAGAGAAAAAAATGAAAAATAAACATTGCCATTTTTATTTGTTTTTAAACTGCAAAAATAAATGAAAAACAGGGAACACCGCTTTTTGACTGAAAAACATCCATTTATTAATGATGCAGAAAATGCAAATTATGAACATGAGGTGGCCCTTACAATGAACCATTACGTGTCGGGCAACACATATGGCTTTCATGCATATAAACTGAAAACAAGAAATATTACTCTTCCGGACGAGTGTCAGTGATGATCTTGTTTAGGCCTTCCAGCTTCCTGGTACACACGATTTTATCCATTGACCAATCTCCCAGTCACTGTCAGTCTCTTCACCCATCACACAGACGTGATCCGAATCTTCAACAACTGCACTCACCATCGCCTGACCATGTGCCGGCATGGGATTGGCATTAACGTTGGGAGATGGAGCAAAGTTGATTGCTTTTGAATCCACCAGGTCTTGGACTACGTGCTTAAAAGCTTTGCAGTCCTCTACACTGTGCCCGGGAGCACCCGAATGGAATTCACATTTGACATTTTCATCAAAATTGGCTGGCCTTTGATCTGTTCTCATCGGAACCATCGCCCTCGGCTGAACCAGCCCAAGATCCATCAATTTCTTAAACAGAACAGCGTATGTCACAGGTGGCTTGTCAAAATGGCGATCAACCCCTTTTCCTTTCACCTGATACCCAGCTCTCTGTTGAGGTGGCTGACGTTGCTGTCGTACTGACTGATTACCAGCAGGGATGGTTACAGCAGCAGTGTGCTGGTAGTAATGATCCCTACTGTATCCCCTCTGGGCATACACAACATTGGATTCTCCGTCATTCTTGCGCTGACCATTCCCGAATGGCTTCTTCGATGCTGATGACGAAGCATTACCTTGTATCTTCCCCATTCTCAGCCAACTTTCGATTCTCCCCACCTTTTCGGCAATTACTTTCTACCCCAAGGCGAACTCTTGCATGACATTGATCAGCTCTCCCATCTTCTCTTTCAGTTCGAGGATGTCAGCGTTGGGAGGATCCATCAGTCTGGGAGTATTGCGCCTGGTGTAATATCTGTGAGGTCGAGTTGGGTGCAAAGGGATGACTCTACGAGCGCGAGCAATGATTCCTGCAAAACAGCAAACAGGTTAATATGCATGAATGCAACGTCTATCCATATGAGGAAGCTTCTGTCTTTCGATCCTGGTTTCATCGAGACAGATAATATTTTGACATTCACATTCTGAAATCAGGATGTCTCTCAACCAGATTCTCAATCAATAATACTCCCCATATGGCTAGACGTGAGTTTGAGTGCAGATGAATGCAAAATGAGAATGATGCAGATGTATGCAATGCACTGGGCCATCCTCCAAGTCATCTGATCATCTGCACTGAATCTGGTCTCTGAACTGATCATAACCATCTGAGGTACTGATTAACCATAAGTCCGACTCAAGGGTTCCGAAATAAACGGAAGACAGATACATCATCATCATCAAACCATCTCTGAACAGATACCCAAAACCATCTGAATCGGCCCGGGGAATCCTGAAATAAACGGATCCCCACTGATAAATACCTCGGCCCGGGGAATCCTGAAATAAACGGATCCCCACTGATAAATCACGGACAGCACTCCGGCGTCTCGGCAATAAACGGCCATAAATCCGACTTATAAATATGACTCGGATCCACGGAACAAAAAGTCACCATCTGAGTCACCATCAATCACCAACAGTCACCATCTGTACCTGTTAAAATGATCATTTCTTCCCCACTCACGGGTGTCATCTAGGCTAGGGTAAAGTCGAAAGAAACGCAACATAAATAACCTTTCGCAGAATACCATCATATACACACCCGAAGTATGTAACGATAATATCCCACCAGGGTCTGAACTGCTCGTGATGTCAATGTTCCGCTAAGTGGCGCATACCACCCGCTTCCCATGAATCACTCTATTCCTAGGTTTCCTAGATTGCACTCATAGCCTGGGTATTGGGCCTTTTACCTCGAGGAACTCCCACCCCAAAACAGAGGAACCACCTGTACAGAGGACGGCAACAATATGATAGTATGATGCATGCAAATATTAATGCAAATATATAGGGTTAGAATAATAAATGCAATAAATCAAACAACACAAGCAACCTAAACTATCCTAGAACGCTAGGAAGGACTCGCTTAGGGACGATGGACCAGCATAGGTCTACATCCGATTTTCCCCAGCAGAGTCGCCAGCTGTCGCATCCTGCGAAAAATCAACCGGCGAGGCTCAAACAAAAACACAACACAGAGCCGCCACTGCGCGTTATTTATCCCAAGATAGGGAAAGGAAACGCTCAGAGAAACCTGGAAAGGAAATGGTCTTGCGACCAAAGAGAAAGGGTAAGGGAGTCGGTTACGCAAGGGGAAGGTATTAGCACCCCTCACGTCCGTCGTACTCGACGGGATCCACGTCCTAGAATAAAGAAAAGGTTGCTAAACATCACACACACACACAGGGAACGCAGGTGGGGTTAAGAGAAGGGAGCTCGATAAGGTATCGCACCTTATGCCTACATATCTTGTCTGGAACAAGAATCAGAGCCTCTGTAGTTCGGCTTATGCACGCCAAACAACACAAAACATACAAACAAGCAAGGGTGGCAAACATGGAGCCCGACAACCACTGGATGGAATTACGTCAGCATCCGAACCAAAACACGCACAAAACGGCAAACGTGGAGCCCGACAGCCAATCATTGGACTTAAGTCGGCATCCGAACCAAAGCATACACAATCAGATAACAAGTAAACACACGCAAAAAAGAAAAAGGTTGCCCGGAGTGGTCTCGCACGACCACCTGCCTACATACCTCGTCTGGAACGAGGATCAGGGCGATGTAGTTCCCCTCAAGGGAAAGAAAGAACATGCAAACTAGTAGGGAGTCGGGAACTCGAGCCTACAAGTCATCAAGCAAGCCAGAAGAGACGCTGAGACGTCAGAAGAAACAGCACACACAGACTAACAGGGAGTCGGGAACTCGAGCCTGATAGCTGGCAAACAAAACACACGCAAAAAAAAGAAAAAGGTTGCCCGGAGTGGTCTCGCACGACCACCTGCCTACATACCTCGTCTGGCACGAGGATCAGGGCGATGTAGTTCCCCTGAAAGGGACTGAATTACTAACCAGAAACCGGGGAAAGACACACTACTAGGGAGCTGGACTCGAGCCTAGTGTTGTCATGCATCGTTTACCCTAAGTTCGGTTTTCTATCCTACTTGCATAAGCAAACTATTCCTATCCAGGAAAGAAGCCAGCACACAAGCATACAGCATAATTCAAGCATACATCAAATGAGAACAAGCATCTCAAACAGATATCCACACAGCACGCACTATAACCAAACAAGTGGCTCACACAATAGGTTTGACTGCCGAAGCGAGTCGTCTGTACGGGCTGGGTTTGCTCTTAACCTTGCCATTGCGAGGCTAAGGTGAAGCAGATGAAAGGATGAAGTGAGGATGAGACCTCACAGCTCTTATCCCTAACCAGGGAGAGCTTCTGACAAATGAGCATGGGTCCAGAATAGGGGAACCCTTCTATACTCGAAGACTCTGACACAATGTGCACTGCACAAGATCTTGGGCTTGGATCTCAATGCTACAACCATGTAATGGGAGCAAGGAGAAGACTCACAAAATAGTGGGGGATAGACTGCTTATCCCTACCTTCCACCAATTGCCTTACTTGAAGGACTTTTCCTGCTTGGGACAAAATGTAAACATACACAATCATTTCCTCTTAAGGAGGACTTCAGACAGTTTGCCCGGTCAAATAACAGACCGGGTCTCCAGACTACATGAAGTTAGGAAGTTATACCTCAATGCAAGTTGCTTAAGCAAAGCAAAGCAAAAGTTCACAAGGAACTGAGCAACTAAAAGTACCTGGAAACAGTCAAACACAGTTAGTATTCAGACAGACAAACCATAAACAACAAGTGTTCAATCAATCAAACTATACAAAGCAATGCACAACAAGGCAAGCTCAAAGCTCAAGCCTAAGCTTCACAACCTACAAAACAATGTTATGTTAGTATACAAACATCAACAACATCAATTGCATTTAACTTGATTCATTCTCCATGTGCATTATGCTTTTGATCCTGAAAAATCAAGCAAACATTAGCAACTAGACCACTAGGCTAAGCCTAGGGTCCAAAGGCAAGAAAAATTCCTAAACAGCAAGGTATTCACCAACCAAAGTCAAATTAATATCAAACAAGAACCAACACAATTAATCCCATATCCATATCATTCATCATGTTCATTTTAAGCACAAAACAAGGCAAACTAGTTCAAATGAAACACCAAACATACAAACAGAACTATTGCATTCAAATCCATACCAAAACAATTCTAAAAATTCTCAAATAATTTACACCTAAACAGGGGATATTCAAGGTCTACCATGTCAAATTTTATCCTAATTGGGCAAATGGAACCATGTCAATGAAAATCAACAAAAACAGACACAATTACATGCTCCAAATCACAACATCAACACATGAACTCACTTCAAAAATTCATAACTCAATGAAAACAAAAAAGAAATGGATGAGACCAAAACAGGGATGTTCTATCATGTGTCTACTACAAGCATATCAAATTTCATGATTATTCAATACCATATGAGCATTTCACAATGAATCTACCAACCTATGCCACACAAGCTTGCACATTTGACCAACAGAAATGAAAAATCACAATCAATTTGAAAATGCAATGTAAAATTCCACAAAAATTCATACAACATCTCAACATGTTAATGATTCACCATGCAAAATTTCATTTCATTCTAACAAGTATAGACCACTCAAAAAAATCCAGCAAGTTGACATAATGAGGTGTGACACAAATTGTCACACCTAAGTTCCAAAATTTGCTGCTCAATGACCAGGTATCAAAAATTCATGAAATTTACATATAAATGAACATCAGCCAGTCCACAATCATCACAAAAATTTTCAAGCATTTATTTTAGAATATGAGGATTTCATGAACAAAATGGTAAAATGTATCAAATGTGAACACATGTGAAATAAGCCTAGGTCAAATGATATTTTTACCATGCACAACTTTGACCAATAGGTCAAAAATCATCTACAGTCAACAAGGAAGTCAAAGAAACAATCCTCATATTTTTCTGAATTTTCTATAATTTTTTATGAATTTTTTAACATGTTAATGAATTTTTAGAATTTTATGTTAATTAATTAAAATTGCCAAGGGCAATCTTGTAAATAAACCGCGCGGGGAGGGAAACACGGTATTTGAAATTTTGAACAGAATTATGGATCTAGAGCCTAAAATTCTCAGAACTGCATTGTCTCTCTCGCGTGCCATTATCACGTCCATCAACGGTAGCTTCGACTTTGCTCATTTCTTCACCAAAATTAACAAACTAATAACCGTTGGAAAGGTCTGAATGTGAGGATCTCAAATACGTAATCAATTCATCCTAATTCTAACTATACAATTCAGATCGAACAATTTAAGTTTTGCATTCAAACCTACAAATCAAGATATCTTGCTCTACAGTTCATCATTCACAAATCTAAGAGTATCATGATGCTCTACATGAAACAAACTACACAAAGCATACGACAATTTGGAAAACCGTGACATTCGAGTTTTTGGAATACCTGAAGTGCAGCGCTGTTCTTGGTGATCTTTGCGCTCTATTTAATGAAACAGATGAAGCATAGGCTTGTGGAAGTAGGATGCAAAGCTTAGATTCGATGGAAATCGCTTCTACCGTGCCAAATCACAATTCACCATGGAAGAGTGCACTTTGGACATTTGAGTTTTGGAGCTTGATTGATGATGAGATGCAAAAACAGATGTAGAAGATGATGAGAGGAGATCAATGCAACAAGAATCCTCGAATTTGAGCAAGAATTGAGGAAGATTTTTGGATTTTAAGTTCTATGTGTTCTTGAGCAAAACTTGAGAGAATGAAGAGTTTTAGATCTGAATTTTGGTGAAATGAAATTCTGTTATGCTTAGAAAGTGATTAAGATTATATACCAATGCTTAATTACCACCTAAACATGTTTAATCAACCAAATGCATTTGTTAGTGAAATGGTAATTTTCCAAGTGAGGGCAAAATTGAACTTTCACATGCCAGCTCATTGCCACCTGTTTGACAGCTCACACACCTTCCAAATGCCATGTGTGAGCTGTCTCCATTTGTCTCATGCTCATTGGATAAGCCATTCTCAATTTCACTATGTATTTGCATTTTGTCCATTTTTGCCATTTCATTTTTCAAGCCAAATCTCAAATTACAAGCCTTAGGCATGAAGTGATGATTCCAACACATTTCAAATACCGTTCATGAGGTGTTGCAAAAATCCCCACTCAAAAATTCCAATTATTTTGAAAGTTGGACAATTTTGCCCTTGGTCCAATTTAACTGTCCAGTTGAAAATTGACTTTTTGCATTGACCATTTTTGGAAAAATCCAATTATGCACCATGAAAGTACATGTCAAATGGAGTTTGTGCATATAAAGAACTTGCAATTTGGACAAACCATGTGGAAGTTATGGCCTCCTGATTATGGGTCATTTTTGAATTTCACTGAGCCATAACTTTCCAACCATACATGGGAATTTCAAGTTCTTGGACTTTTTGGAAATGTGAGAACAAAATCTACAACTTTTATGTTGAACAAATTTTCATTTGAAGCTTCCTTGGACACGTGGCTTTGAGGTCCAAAACTTTCCATTTTTGGAAACTTCAATTACAAGTCACTTTCTATTTTTGGCAGTTTTTGTCCTGACTTGATTTTCTTCATTCTTAAGCTTTGAAATGTCATATAACACTTGTTCCAACATAAATGAAGTGTATCCAACTCATTTCCACCTCCAAATCCATCAGATCATGTACGGTTGACCACAGTTGACTTTTCAACTGATAGATGAATCTGGCCATGCCTAGATCAAATTAAGCCCCAATCTTCAACTGAAATAGCTCAAAGGGTGATACCCTAGCCTCAATAAGCACAATATAATCACAAAATGAACCCCATAACCATCAGAAACCTCATCTCCTGATCCAGCCCTGACTGGCCCAATGCAGCTGATTAGGGTTGACCAGTGGTCAAAACCCTAATCTCAAGGAATCCTGCTTCAACACTTGATGATAATAAACCATGATGATGATGATGTACCATTGCAATCAAGATGAAGACCAGCATCCATTGAGAATCACGAAACCCTAATTTGAACTGCCCCATCCTCAGATGGCCATTGATCAGTCAATAAACCCTAGGCTTGCATTTTGACTTCCTCATCTTCTGATCAAGACTTGGGAAGATAGCTTGCACAATGTAACCATATGATATGCAATATGCAATGCCTAATGACCTAAAATGATATGTACAATGTTAATGCTAGTCCCAAGAGAGGAGGGCAAATTTTGAGGTGTTACAGAAAGCACCGCTCCTTTACACTCCATCGCAATGTCTAATGCCCTATTATGATTACGCCCATCCACCGTCAGATCCAGATCAGTGAAACCCAGCCCATGGCTGGCATTAACGTTTGACACCACCGTCTCCAACTGATTGATCGTGATCTCCTGAGGAACATAGGCTCTCTTCAGTATTTTCAATAAAGCCTCTCTATGCCCCTCGGAGCTCAACAACAATGACAGGATTGAAATCTTGGACGGGGTCTGCTGCAAGTGGTCAACAAGCTTATACTCTGACTTCTTGATGATCCTAAAAAATTCTTCAGCTTCATCATCAAGTTCTTTCTCCGACCCACCAGGCGCCGGTGTCACCACAGGAGTACCCTCATTTACCACCTGCTTCCCTCTTGCCCTGGCTAAAGCCTCGGCCTTATCTTTCTTTTCTTTTTCTCCCTCCCCACTTCTCAAAGCGTCAGGTGCAAACAACCTTCCACTGCGAGTGAAACCACCGGGTCCGGCATTATCCACCTTTGAAATAGTGGTTTCACCTGCAGTCTGATCCTCCAACCTCTCCCCATTACAGTAAACTTCTCCACCATAATGCCATGGTACAGCATCGTCGTTGTCATAAGGAATTGGCCCAGGTACCGTGATAGTAACTGGAGCCGCATCTGCCAGCGTTGACAAATCGACCGGATCGAAATAGATGGTTATGGTGGAGATATCTTCCTTTCCCAAATCAGCCCTCTCAAACCTGAGGCTTCCCTCATCCATCATCTTCTGGACAACCTCCCTCAAGAAAACATACCCATTGATAGCAACAGTGCACGCAGCACAACAGTCATCACAACCCGGGAAGACCCCATTCTTCAACAATTGTCTTTTGACCTCAGCCAATGGAGTCTTCAACCGGTTCACATTCATCAACCCAACTGTTCTCTTACCCTCTGAAATTGCATTCACCCCCATTTGACCATGTGCGGGCATGGGATTAGCATTAACATTTGGAGATGGAGCAAAATTGATTGCCTTAGAATCCACTAAGTCCTGGATCACATGCTTAAAAAGCTTTACAATTCTCCACATTATGTCCAGGTGCACCAGAGTGGAATTCACATTTGGCGTTCTCATCAAAACTGACCGGCCTCTGATCAGGTCTCAACGGTGCCAACGTCCTCAGCTGGACCAACCCCAAATCCTTCAACTTCTTCAGCAAGAATGTGCAGGTCACAGGAGGTCTATCAAATTGACGATCAGCCATTCGTCCTCTTACCTGATACCCGACCCTCTGCGGTCTCTGTTGAAATGGTTGTCGTTGTTGTTGCGGTTGTTGCTGTTGTTGTTGATGATGATTATCAGCAGGAATGGTTATCGCAGCAGTGTGCTGGTAATAACGATCCCTACTTTGTCCCTTCTGGGTATACACAACACTTGTATCACCCTCCTTCTTTCTCTGGCCATTACCAAAGGGCTTCTTCGATCCAGACGACGAAGCACTACCCTGGATTTTTCCCATCTTTAACCAGCTTTCTATTCTTTCTCCAGCCACCACTATATCAGCAAAGTTGGTAACCGGGCATCCAACCATCCTTTCTGCAAATGTCCCCTGAAGGGTACCCATAAACAAGTCTGACATTTCTCTATCCACCAACGGAGGTTGGACTCAGGCCGCCAGCTCCCTCCACCTCTGTGCATATTCTTTAAACCCCTCATTAGGCTTCTGAGACATACCCTGCAGCTGGGTACGACTAGGAGCCATATCAGCATTGAACTGGTATTGTTTAAAGAATGCATCACCAAGATCCTGCCAGCTCTTGATATCAGACGACCTCAGCTTGGTGTACCATTCCAAAGACCCCCCAGACAGACTGTCCTGGAAGAAGTACATCCAAAGCTTTTGGTCCATTGTATAAGCAGAAATCTTTCGGACAAAAGCCTGGAGATGAGTTTCCGGGCAAGAACTCTCATTGTATTTGTCGAATGCAGGCACTTTAAACTTTTGTGGAATCACAATTCCCTCAACAAGCCCCATATTCGACATGTTAACAACCCCCGGAGTAGCATGACTTTCAAGAGCCCTGATTTTCTCTGCCAGCACCTGAATCTCTCTACTTGGTGGTTGAACACCGTATTGACCGAATTGCTCATTCAGCATGGAGAACTGATATGGTTCTCTGTCTTCCTCCCTATCCTCTTCGGCCCCAAAGAAAGGAGGAAACAAACTATCCTTCAGATTATTACCCATCGGACCTGGTCCACCGCCTGTGGCAACACCGAAACCACCCCCATTATTAATCACCACACCAGCAGTTGTCTTCTTTCCGAGATCTCCTCCATCCCTGGAACCACCAAGGCCATGGTTGGAGACACCCTCTAAATTGATACCACTGTTAGCAGCTGAAGCCCGCTCGAGCTTCTCCACTTTATCGGCAAGTGCTTTTTGCCCCACGGCAAACCCTTGCATGACATTGATCAATTCGTTCATTTTCTCCTTCAACTCGAGAATATCTGTGTTGGGTAGATCCATCAGCCTGGATGTGTTGCGTCTAGTAGGATATCTGTGTGAACGTGCTGCGTGCAAAGGAATGATTCTACGTGCGCGAGCAATGATTCTTGAAACAATCAAGCACGTTAGAAACTGACACCTGCAAAATAGAAGACAAGTTATTATGATTCATGCATGAATGCAATGTCTATCCATATGAGGAACACTTTGTCTTGCGATCCTGGTTTGATCGAGACAAATAATAATCCGGCAGCAACATTTTGACATCAATCATCTGGTTTCACCATATAGAGCAGAGATATATGATTTAGCAAAGATATCACCCGACCATGTGTGTGCTGTGTGAGTGAAGCATGGCAAAGCAAATAAAGCTTGAAGATTGATCACTGAATGAAAACAACCATTGTATATCAAAAGTGCACAATACGTGCAAAAGTCATACATCAGGCTGATACAAATCAAATTCAATTCTCCAGAATCAGAAAGAAAATACAAGCAAGTGAATTTTGTCAACAGGCCTGACGGTAATCCAACACAAATAAGAAAGGTCTAATCTGACGAAGGTCCCACAGAAGGCCCTACATCATCAACCATCCTGTTAACCTTCACGGAGAACCTGAGCTCAGTGTTCTCCTGCTGCAATCTCCCTATCTCCTTCTGGTGAATCTTCATCTGTCGGAAGTAATGATCCATCTCGGCAAGATAATGATCTCTCTCAGCAATGATCTTCACGTTCTCTGCTTCCTTAATCTTCAGCTTTGCCTCCCACTAAGCGACAAGGGTTCTGACTCTGTCTTCCCTCTGATCCCTCACAAGGATTTGTCTCCTCTTCTCATCTTCGATGACCTTCGAAGCTCTAGCCAACCTCTCCTTGGTGATGTCGTGCTCCCTCGTGGATGACTCTAAAGCTTGGCTGACCTTGCCATAATAAGCGGTGTCTATCTCAAAGCGCTTCGCCTCCATGGCATGTCTCTTATCCTGGTCTTCTATTTTCCCTTTGATTTCCTGCTTAGCCATCTGAATTCTAGCAACACTCATCTCCAACTCAATCTTCTCTGCTTGCAGCTGATCTCTGGTTTTCTTCATCTCAAGGAACTCTTCCATGCTGACAGAAGAACGTGGTCCCTCAATTAATGGACACCAAGGATCACCTCCAGGAAATGGTAGATGTGTGAGCTCAATCCTCTTCCTAAGCCAATCATCAAATGGAGGAAGATACCTGTTATTAACCTTACCAAAAGGAACCTTGCCCTTCCTCTGAATATTGCGCCATGCCCCGGACACTTGCCTTAACTGTGACAGATTACCCTCAGCTGGGAAGTAGAAAAACTCCTGAACCTCACACTCGAGAGGAGGAACCTCCATAGCAAATCCCATTTGTCTCCTAAGGAGCGTCGGGTTGTAATTAATGCAACCTTGAACTCCTATAAGAGGCACATTGGGAAAGCTCCCACAACTATAAATGAAGTTTCGTCCAGCCACACCATTATGAGTCCAAGCTATGTCCTTAGCTCGCAAACCCATCAACTTGGTCACCCAATTAACCGTAGGATCAAGAGAAACAAAAGCACCTCTGGAAGGCAGATGTCCCATGAACCACTTGTGCAACAGTTGAGCACAACATCTAATCAATCCCCCACGCCGTTTCTCATTCTGATTATGGACCGAGTAATAAACATCCCCAACCAAGGTAGGAATAGGGTTCCTCTGAGCAAACAACCTGATGGCATTAATGTCCACAAAGTTCTTCTGATTAGGAAACAGGATGATTCCATATATGCTCACAGCTATCAAAGCACAAACGACCCTCCAATTACCCAAAACAGCATGCTCCTTGGCTTTAGCCTCCAAGAAACTCAGATGAAAACCGGGCAACTTTCCCTTCTCCTTCAAACCCCCTTTGGTCACCTCTGGGCTCAAATAAAGAACACGAGAAATTTCAGCAATATCGGGTTCTCCCTTAGTGACGTAGAACGGAATCTGATCTCTGATCGGAATACCCAGGATACCGGCATAGTCCTCCATCAAAGGTCCCAACAAGTAATCCGGGAAAACGAAGCATCTCAAACCCGGGTCATAAAACTGGAGAAGAGTATGGATAACACTCTTATTTGTATCAGTAAGCCTGGAAACCACCTTCAGAATACCACCATGAGTCTCACGGAAAATCCCCACATGGTCAGGTGTAATCAATGCTATCATATCCTTCAACACATCAATCTCTGGATTGAAGAAACTGTAGACAACGTCATCTTTCAAACCGAGCCTCATGTCTGGAACAGAGAAGTCTCTCAACCAGGATCTCGATCAAGAATGTCCCCTGCATATGGATAAACATGAGTTAGATGCAGATAAATGCAAAATGTGAATGATGCTGATGCATGAATGCGATTCACTGTGCCATCCTCCAAGCCATCTGAACATCTGTACTGAAGCCCTGGTCTCTGAATTGATCACAACCATCTGAGGTACTGAGTAACCATAAATCCAACTCGGGAGTTCCGAAATAAACGGAACTGAAGGATACATCACCATCATCACCAGAAAGTCCTCTGAACAGATAACCACAAGATCCTCTGAACCAGCCCAGGGAATCCTGAAATAAACAGATCCCCACTGATAAATACCACGGACAGAACTTCGGCGTCTCAGAAATAAATATCCCTAAATTCGACTTATAAATAAGACTCTGATCAATAACTGAACCATTAGTCACCATCAAAGTCACCATCAGAACATGCATCTGTAGGAATCAAACCCTCCCCTCACAGGTGAATTCTAATCAGGTCATCCTAAGGCGGACAATGGTCTCGACGATCGGGCAAAGATACTCAACGGGTTTGCCCTTTCGGGTGTGCCGTTGCAGCTCTCTTAAGATCATCTAAACCATAGGTCCGGGAAAGAACGGTCACCGAAGTCAACAGCTCAAAAGAGATAACTCAACCAAAGTGGAATACTCCACCCAGAAGAGTTCACTCTGAAGAACCTCGTCCGGCTTGTGGTATGTCACGTCGCAACAACATGCTGATCCAACATGTGAGGAAACGTGAGACCACACTAATCCTAGATGTATACTCGGGCCTGGGTTTTAGCCCCACTCAGAACACCCACCCCAAATCAGAGGAACCACCTGTACAGAAGACATCACAGTGATAGTATGTTGCATGCAAACATTTATGCAAATATATACACATTATAATAATAAATGCAATAAGTAGAGCAGTAAAAGCAACCGAAACTATCCTAAAGAGCGCTAGGATTGACTCGCTTAGGGAAGATGGACCAGCAAAAGGTCAACTTCTTTCCCCAGCAGAGTCGCCAGCTGTCGCAATGCGAAAACAACCGGCGGGAAAAAAGACACAAACAGAGCCGCCACCGTGCGTTATTTATCCCAAAAGAGGGAAAGGAAACGCTCGAAGTAAACCTGGAAAGGAAATGGTCTTACGACAGGAGATTGCAAGGATCGGGAGTCGGTTACGCAGGGGAAAGGTATTAGCACCCCCTCACGTCAGTCGTACTCGACGGGATCCACGCTCAGAAAAATAGAATAAGGTTGTCAAATAACTGCTCAAAAGAATGCACGCACACTAGAATAAAACACAGATGGAAGAAGAGGGGAACGGGCTCGCTAGGATATCGCATCCTATGCATACGTATCTCATCTGGAACGAGAATCAGAGCTACCGTAGTTCGGCTAACGCATGCCGAAACAAAATATAACACCAAGACGCTGAGACGTCAAAAGAAACTCGTAAATGGAAATAGACTGCCAATGGCTGGTCTTACGTCCGACTCCGAACAAAAGAAACACCAACAGGAAACCGAATGCCAATCGCTGGGCTTACATCAGACTCCACAAAACAAACAAACACACACAGGAAACCGACTGCCAATCGCTGGACTTATGTCAGACTCCAAGCACACACAAGAGGGTTGAAAAAGAAAAGGGCACCCGGAGAGATCTGCTCATCTCCTGCCTACGTACCTCATCTGGTATGAGGATCAGGGCGACGTAGTTCCCCTTAACAGGGAAGAAACTTCTATCCTAACCAGAGACTGGGAAATGAAAAACTAAAAGGGAGACTGACTCGAGCCTAATAGTTATCATGTAATCCATAATAGTCCTAGGTTGAGGTTTCTAACAAGAGCGTGACTCGCACAGGCAGTGAGTCAACTCGAGTCTATCTCTACGTATGTCAACTTCCTCAAAAGTTGATCATACAACTCCTACAGAAAGGAGATGAGAAGCTAAGCAGATAAACAACAAAAGCAGTCAGCACACACTATACACAATCAAGAAGGCTCAAGCAAGGTTGGGCTTTAGTCAAGGGGTCATATCGACCTTGACAAACAAGCCAAATACTGGAATGGGTAGTCAGGCTCTTAACCTCTAACATTGAGAGTTAGGGTGAGCAGATGAAATGGAGATGAGGGTTATGCCTCATAGCTTTTAACCCAGGCCTGGGTGAGCTTGACTCAATGAAAGTGTGGGAGTCCAGAATGTGGGACTCTATTCCACATGACTTGACACAACAAGATTTTGGGCTTTTGTTCAAAGTGCATCAACATAGGGTGTGAGCAAGATGAATGACACAGCTGAATAGCAGGGGGTGGATTGCACACCCCTTTTATCTGCCAATTGCCTCTTAAGAGGACTTAACCTGCTTGGCGCAAAAGTAAACAACCACAAACATTGCCTCTTAAGGAGGGCTTCAGACAGGTGCCTGTCAATAACAGCAGGTTTTCCAGACTACATGAAGAATAGGGATTATACCTAAGTGGTATGCCAACCACAAGCAAAGCAAAGCAAAGTTCAAATGAACTTAAAGCAACTTAGGCACCTGTGTAAACAACTAAACAAATCAGTACAGTATTCAGACAAACAGACAACAGTCAATCAACAAACAGACAATCACAATGTACAACATATAAGCCATAAGGCAAACTCAAATGAGTTATCATCAACCTGCAAAACAAACAAATGTTAGCCATCAATAGAAAATATCAACATTCAAATGATGAAGCAACATCAACCATGGAGGTTAGGTGCTTGGTCCTGAAATTCAAAGCTCACATGTAAGTCTAAACCACTAGGTCAAAGCCTAGGGTCAAAGGTGAAGAAAAAATTCAAAACAGGGGCTGAAATTCAACACAATTCAACTTCAAACACATATTAACATGTCCAAAAAAGGATCACATCAAAATCATCAAGCAAAAGCATTTCATGTGCAAAGGAAGTCAAAGACAATTTCAAAGCTCATATTTGGACATTGAGAATGAAAATTCCAAATCAAAACAGAAAAGATTCAAATAATTCTGGAAAAAAATCATGAGCATTCAACACATCCAACATGATCAACATACAAAAAATCGGAAGTACCAAAGATCATTTGGCATGGAAATTAAATTGCACAAGTTGAACAATCAAATGTGTGACACAAATTGTCACACCATGCAAACATGTGTGTAAAATAGAAATGGTAAATGAGAAAAATACCAAACCAAGCCTAAAACATCCATTAACATGTCAAGAATCATCATGTAAAATTTCATGTCCATTGGATTAAAATCAAGCATTTCACAATAGAAAGAGCAAGGCAAGGTCACAAAAGCACATATGCACCTCTTCTAACACAATTCAAAATCCAGGCATGGTAAAAATCAGGAGATCATACCAAAAAAAACTAGACATCACAAGGATCAATCTACAAAAAATTTTGAATTATTTGGATTAATATTCAATGAGATATGAATTTTAGAAGTTGGTAAAAAAAATGTGAAATAAAAATGGACATGTATGTGAAATATGGAGGGAAATGAATAAATTGAAGTGCAATTTGAAAAAATGTCGTGCGCCAGGATCGAACCAAGTCCATTTTCAAATGAGGCGCGCGCCAATGTGAAACGTAGCCGTTTTGAGCCAAAACCCTAGCGCACCACTAGCGACGGAAAAACGGACGCTAGGATGAAGATATCTTCCTCACGAAGATGAAGATGAACAGTATGAACATTCAAAGCCAAATTTCCAGAATTTTCCAGAATTCCACAAAAATTATACCAAATCAAAGCTCATGCAATGGAGATTATAGATCAATCAACATCTAATCCTAATTCAACATAACCAGAGAGAATCGAGCAAAATAAAAATGGTGCATCAAACTTGAATCACACATAACTCACTCAATAATGCACTATTTTTCATGAAATTTCCACCAGATTCATCAGTGTTAAAAGATCTACACAAATATGTACATAGATTTGAGAATTATGAAGGTCGAAAAACCTACCTCTTGAAGAGCAGGTTCTGAATTCGCACGATTCTCAACTTGTAACGATCCAAATCAGCTCCAGAATGCTTGTGATGATGTTTGATGAAGAATTTGAAGCTTGGAAACGTGTAGATCTAGCTCACCAATCAACTTCCATGGCAATGTTCTTGAATTTCAACTGCTCGATTATGGCTCCAATTCTTCAAACAAATGCTGGATTCACACTCAATCACACTCACTGATCATGAATCTTCAACAAAAACAAGGTGTTATGTTGAAGAAATTTGAATTTAGCTTAGGAGAAAATTTTTGAGGGAGAGAGAATTTTGAGATCTAGATCTAGAATTCTCATCAATTCTGTTATGATTATGAATATATATGCTTCATTAATCCACTCTTAATCCAAATTAGGCATGGTTTAGTTGAAATTAATCAAGATAAGGTGCATGGCAAAAAATGACAAATTGGAGGGTGTGTGAAGCATGCACACGTGAACAGTAACCATTACCAGCTCAAATGCACTTAAAATCATTTTCTTAACACATTGGCAATGGTAAAAAGTTCATGTAATGCACCATTTTTAAATTTTGCAATTTCCCTCCAAAATAGGCATGGATGTGCAAATGATCATGTGATAACATTTTATGCAATGTGATGATTGATTTGGAAACTTCGTGACATGAGAAGCATTTTAGAAAAAGAGGCACCAACCATTCATCATAAATTCATGATCTTGGACTTTTTGGAAATGGTAGAGAGAGATCTTCAACTTTCATGTTGGACAAAATTTCATTTGAAGCTTCTTTGATGATGCAAGATCAAGTTGGATTTGAACCAAAAACTTTCCATTTTTGGAAACTTCCAATTACAGGTCACTTTCCATTTTTGGAAAGTTTTGATCTGGCCTCAAATTCTTCAAGATATGCATTTGTAATGATGAATAAGCCTCTTTGGGACATGAATAAGATGTTGAAACTCATTTCTTCCCCTCCTAGTCCTCAGTTGACTTTTATTGTTGACAGATGACTTAGAACATGCATAGATGACTTTGAGCCTCAACCACTTGATGAAATGGCTCCAAAATGAAACCCTAGCTTGTACAAGCTCAATAACATCATATGATAATCTCCTTCTCAAGAAAGAACTCATCTCCTTGAAAATCCCTGACTGGTAGAATGCAACTGATTAGGGTTGACCAGAGGTCAAAACCCTAATCCCAAAGAATCTGAGCATGAACAATGAGCCCCTTGAGGATGACATAACCATGATGATGATGATATACCCTTGCCAATGAGATAATGCTCAAACTCCTTGAAGGACCAAGAAAACCCTAATTGAAGCACAAACCCTCAGATGATTAGTGATCCATTTATGAGACCCTCGGGCTTGCATCTCTTAACCTCTCCATCTTCTGAGAAAGACTTAGGAGGATGACTTGTTTATTCTCACATGATATGCAATATGCAAATGCCTAATGTCCTAAAAAATGAAATGTAATATACTAAGCTAGTCCCAAGAAAGGAGGGCAAATTTTGAGGTGTTACACTGTGCACTTGCAGTCAAGTACCCGACAAACTATATTTTATATATAGCCATGACAAGCATCATTTGATTTACCTTTACTCCAATTTAACTGAAGGTAGTTTATGGAAGACGAGACAAATGACATGAAACAACTCCTTATTTCAAGTCATTTATTTATACCTTTGGTGATATTAATTTCATAATACTTGTGCTACACCCTTACTGATATTTCACCCGGAACTATTTTCAAGCATGAATCCTCCAGCATTTTCATGTATCCCTGGTTGGGACTATGGTGAAAACTACACTAAGGATTTTCCACGTGCTTGCTCGATTATTCTACTTAGGGGTAATTCAAAGACTGAGTTGTCTCGAGTTGCTATTAAATATATCATGTTGGATTATATATGTTTTAGCACTGCCAGTCATGACCCTTGGAGGTGATATCCTGATACTCTGGATAAATGGCTTATGGGTTTTGATTTATGCACCCGCATCTACCCGAGCGACCTTATATTTTTTGCTCCCATCATTGTCCGTCGTAGAGATATTTATAAAATATTTGAGGAATACCATGAACATATGGTGTCAGAGGATGTACGTAGTGTTCTAGCTCCTCATCAATGGAGTAAAATATATAGTTACATCCAATGGTTTTATATAGTATACTATCTTTACATAACACCAAATCCATAAGGAGATCCCCTAGGCCAACTCATCAGGAGTTACTAGAAAAGGAACATGCAAGGGCGGACCATGTTGTGGATGTATTGCATATACGTCACTGTTTTGTTGTGTGTGGAAAATATGCCATTGCTAGGGAGACTTTGGGGAAGATACTTCTGAGAGGATCACTTTGGATGTGATATTATCAGAGGAACAATTTGCACTGCAATATAGGAGGTTAGGGAGAAACTGTGATGTTAGATATATCCAGTAGTTTTATTTTAATTTTTATTTTGTTGTGAACATTTTGAATGTAATATGTTGTTAGAGGTGAATCAAAGGTTATTCACCCAACTGTAGGAGAATCGCCACAAGAGGTAACGATTCTATCACTGATCATGCCCATTCGTAAGGATCACTAAATGGAGAAATTTTTAAATTCCGCTGCGCCTTGGATGGCAATTCTCCAACAGTGGTATCAGAGCCACTTACGAAACCATGAATCTGATATCTGTTTTTGTTCTATAATAATATGATTAAAACAGAATGAATCAAAGGTTAAATTGAGATCGATCAAGTTACATATATGTGATATATGTGATCCTGATGCAAAATACATTATATATGATATAGTGTTCTCGTTTCATTCATTCAAACCCTCGATGATTGTTTTCCTTTGAGCGATCAATGGTCGTTTGCTTCTTGATCCGACATTAGTATGGTGAAGCAATGACGTGTTGATCAATCATACTGAATTAACAATCGAGATGTGTTTGACGGTCTGAAATTGGTGCATCAGGGTTAGTGACGGCACAAGGGTTGATTTGTCAGAGAGTTATGCGATTGGGGTTTGAACGCACAAGAGTTGTGCTTCCTAAACACTTTTTGGAACAGTGTTAACCAGTTAACGCGTATGGTTAACCGGTTAACGCAATGCGAAATTAAAATTTTTAAGTTTTCAAACAGTGTTAACCGGTTAACGCAAGACGAAATTCAATTTTCTGAGTTTTTCAAACAGTGTTAACCGGTTAACGCATTTGGTTAACCGGTTAACGCAAGGCAGAAAAGAATTTTTTTAAAGTTTTCAAACAGTGTTAACCGGTTAACGCATATGGTTAACCGATTAACGCAAGGAAAAATTCACCCGTTCGGCTAGAAAAAGTGCTTTGAAGTATCAAGTGTTGATACGAAAAACGACGTCAATTTTAAATGAATTGTTCATTAAAATTTTCGAGCTGACTCTGCGTAGTGTGATCGGTCGTCGAAATTTAATTTGATTTTAATTAATTAAAGGAATTAATAATAATAATAAAGTGTTTATTATTGTCTTGTGGTGATCGGTTATGGCCTTAGTTTTCCTTTGTTTTGTTTTGGGTTTTTAAAATACGACATGCGTGTCGTGCCTCTCTCTTAATCTCCCAAATGTAACTTCTTTTCTCATCTCACTCCCTCGTATGTAAAACGAGTTTCTTTCATGTAATATAATGATATGAAGAAAGCAAAGAAGTCAGTGCCAAAGGAGGACAACCTTGAAGATCTTGCTTGGAGAAGCTTAGATCGTTGTAGGTTAGCTTAGGTTCTCTCATTGGCTTGGGAGAACAATTGCGCTAGGGGCCATAACTGTTTCATTTTGTTTGTATGTATGTTGGTGCATGTGAATGTATGTTGATGCATGTGAGAGACGGTTTATATGATAAACAAGTCGGTGAGATCAGAAAAATTGCAATTCCCTCAAAATTAAATATTAAGTTTATGCTTTCCAAGTTTTAACACTCATCAAGACTAGTAATGGATAATGTAGGTTTCGCCTACGCGAGGTGCATGATCTTTATATTAGTAAGGTGCGATGGGATAATTGTAATATCCAACTGTTAAAACAATGGGTCAAACTTAACTAAACAAATTATAATAAGATTATATATATGTTTAGAAGCAAGAGTTGGGAATGATCCATATGATGGATTGGAATAAGGAGTTATTCACCCAACTGAAATTTTCGAGAGTTGTATGAGATACAATTGGAAGGAGTTCCTACCTAAATAACCTAGTTTTGTGTAATCCGCCTACGCGGACTTAGAACGAAGTGAAATATGGATCTCGACCCACTAGAAAATCTTCCAACGGGATTTTCCGAATCAAATGATGAGGGTCATTTGTTTTGAGTAAAATAGTGGGAGCATATTTAATTAAAGGCCTAATTGAATATGTCAATGATACTTATATTTTCATTAATCCTTATGTAGATTACCATGACAACAAACACCTCTAACAACATCCTGCGATCAATCCTTGATAAGGAAAAATTATCTGGGACAAATTTCCTAGATTGGCACCAAAACCTGAGGATTGTCCTCAAACATGATAAAAAGCTGTATGTCTTGGAGACACCTGTTCCTGAAGAGGAACCTCCTAGTTCTGCACCTAAGGCAGAAAGAGATGCTTATAAGAAGCATGTCGATGATGCCAATGAAACTGCTTGTCTCATGCTAGCTACCATGAACTCAAAATTGCAAAAGCAACATGAGAACATGTCAGCGTTTGATATGATCGAACACCTGAAGTTGCTATATCAAGAGCAAGCAAGGCATGAGAGGTTTGAAGTTTCAAAAGCCCTTTTTCAAGGCAAGTTAGCTAAGGGAGCCCCTGTAGGTCCCCATGTACTCAAGATGATTGGGTATGTGGAAAACCTTGAGAGATTGGGTTTTCCCCTCGGAAAGGAACTTGCGACTGATTTGATCTTGCAATCGTTGCCAGATAGTTTCAGTCAATTTGTCCTAAATTTCAATATGATTGATATGGACAAATCTCTTCCTGAACTGCTCGCCATGTTGAGAACTGCCGAGCAGAATCTGAAATCAAAAGGGAAGTCCATTCTGATGATCGGAAATGGAAAGAGGCAGAACAAAAGGCCCACTAAGCAGAGTGATAAGGGGAAGGGGAAGGAAGTTGCAAATCCCAGATCCACTGCTGCTTTGAAGCCTAGTGGAGGCATAGCAAAAGAAGGCACCTGCTTCCATTGCGGTAAGACCGGACACTAGAAGAGGAACTGCCCAAAGTACCTGGAAGATAAGAAGAATGGAGTAGAGACTTCAACTTCAGGTATTTTTGTTATTGAAATTAATTTATCTACTTCTGCATCATGGGTATTAGATATTGGATGCGGTTCTCACATTTGTACAAATGTGCAAGAACTAAAAAGGAGTAGAAAATTGGCAAAAGGTGAAGTCGACCTACGAGTTGGTAATGGAGCAAAGGTTGCTGCCTTAGCCGTAGGAACTTTTGTATTGACTTTACCTAGTGGTTTAATAATTCAGTTAGAGAACAGTTATTATATACCTGCAATTAGCAGGAATATTATTTCCATTGCTTGTTTGGACAAGTTTGGTTTTTCATTTATAATAAAGAACAATTGTTGCTCAATTTATTTGAATGATATATTCTATGCTACTGCACAAATGAACAATGGACTATATGTCCTTGATCTTGAAATGCCTATTAATAACATTAATACAAAAGGGTGAAACCTAACGAGTTAAAACCAACTAGGTAAGAATATTAAAACTCTCCGATCAGATCGAAGTGATGAGTATTTAATCCTAGAGTTTGATGACCATTTGAAAGAGTGTGGGATCCTATCCCAACTTACTCCTCCTGGAACATCCCAATGGAAGGGTGTATCTGAGAGAAGAAATCGAACCCTGTTGGACATTGTCCGATTCATGATGAGTCACACCAATCTTCCAAACTCCTTTTGAGGACATACACCATTGACATCAGCTTACACACTTAACCGTGTTCCATCCAAAAGGTTGAAAAGACACCATATGAGATATGGAGTGGTAAGAGACCACATATGTCTTACATGAAGATTTGGGGTTGCGAAGTTTATGTGAAACGACAAATTTCAACTAAGCTTGAGCCCAAATCTGACAAATGCTTATTTGTGGGGTATCCTAAAGAAACAAGAGGATATTATTTCTACAATCCTTCTGAGGGCAAAGTGTTTGTCGCTCGAACTTGAGTTTTCCTAGAAAGGGATTTTATTTCCAAAGGAACCAGTGGGAGGAAAGTAGAGCTTGAAGAAATTCAAGAATCACAAAGCATCGATACACCTATGGAGGAATTAGAGCAGGAAACACAAGTAGTTGTGTAAGAGCAACCTTCTCAAATAGAACAAGACCAGCGTAGGTCAGGCAGGATACGTCACCTACCTGAGATATATGGATATCTGGTCAAGGTGATGTATTACTCATGGATCAAGATGAGCCTGTGACCTACTCATGGAATCTTCGCCTTGATGAAACAGTAAAACTGTATGGATTCATCAAGAATGAAGATGAGCCTTGTATCTACAAGAAGGTTAGTGGGAGCATGATCGTATTCTTGGTATTATATGTAGATGACATATTACTCATTGGAATCGATATCCCTACCCTGCAACAAGTAAAGTCTTGGTTGGGGAAATGCTTTTCTATGAAGGACCTGGGTGAAGCAGCCTATCAGAATCTATAGAGATAGATCATGAAATACTTGGCCTAAGTCAGAGTACATAGACAAAGTGCTGAGACGCTTTAATATGAATGATTCCAATCTGGTTATGTGTTTTGCTTAAATGGTGGCACTGTGAGCTTGAAAAGTTCAAACGCAAGATGCAGTTGCTGATTCTACAACTGAGGCCGAGTATATTGCTGCCTTAAGTGCAGCAAAGGAAGCTGTTTGGATCAATAAACTTGGCATAGTCCCTAGCATTGTGGATCCCATTGGTCTCTATTATGACAACAATGGTGTTATCGCACAAGCTAAGGAGCCTAGATCTCACCAACGATCCAAACACATACTTAGGCGTTGTGCGAAAATATGTAAAATACCTACACTTGACAATATAGCTGACCCACTGACAAAGCCTCTTGTGCAGCAGAAGCATGATGGCCATACTGGATCAATGGGCATACGGGGTATGCCTGATTGGCTCTAGTGCTAGTGGGAGATTGTTGGTGTAAGCCCTAGAGGCCAATACTTTTGGTACTTGTATCGAATTATTTATTAATAATAAAAGGCATTTTCTTTATGATGGTTGATTAATAAAGTCCCTAGAATAGATAGTCCGTCTAATGTATTAAGTGTGACTTAATCATGAGAACACATTAAACATAAGGGCATTGTTCTTAAAGTATCCGTAGTCGAGCTTTAATGTGAAGTGGGATAACATTAAAGCATTAAGACTATTATGTTTGTAGACTGATGATCACCTCTCATGGATCATGGATAAAGAGTTATCAAGTCTTAAACATAGGTATGAATATTAGGAGTAATATTTATACCGGATTGACCCGCTATGAGAATACTATATAGAAAGTTATGCAAAGTGTCATAAGTTATTCTCATGGTGATAATAGTGTATACCACTCTTCGACCTGAAACCACTATGGATCCTAGATGTAGAGTTGAGTGCTTTATTATTGATCCAACGTTATCCGTAACTGGATGACCATAAAGACAGTTGATGAGTACTCCACAAAGCATGCTGAGGGACATGAGTGTCCTAGATGGAATTTGCCCATCCTGCGTAACAGGATAAATGTCTATGGGCCCAATATTGAACTGGACAAGGGTGACACGGTCTATACCTTGTGTTCAATATAGACATAAGGGCAAAGGGGTAATTATACACATAATTATTATCACAGGAGGTTTTGTCAGATCACATGACATTTTCGTGACTTGGGTAGCAGTGATGTGTTGCTAGATACCGCTCACTGTTTATTATGTTAAATGCGTGATTTAATATAATTGCCAACGCCGCGAAAACCTATAGGGTCACACACAAAGGACGAATTGATGAGAGATAGAATAATTAAGGAACATCGTAAGGTACGGTGTACTTAAGTAGAATACGAAATATGGTAAGGTACCAAATACTTAAGTGATTTTGGCATTTTATGAGATATGGGCCAAAATGCACTTAAGTGGGCTTTTTGGCTTGAAGCCCACACAAGTGGTTCTATAAATAGAACCCCTTGGGTAGAAGCATTGTAACTCACTGAGACAGACAACACAACTGAAGAGTTGGAATTTCGTATCTCTCTCTCACTCAAAGCCTTCATTCATAACAGCTAGCATTGCGATTGAAGGAATCCGTTCGTGTGGACTGAGTAGAGACGTTGTCATCGTTCAACGTTCGTGATCGCCCCGTGGATCTGTATCAAAGGTTTGAATCGCCACAAGAGGTAACGATTCTATCACTGATCATGCCCATTCGTAAGGATCACTAAATGGAGAAATTTTTAAATTCCGCTGCGCCTTGGATGGCAATTCTCCAACACAATTTGCACTGCAGTATAGGAGGTTAGGGAGAAACTGTGATGTTAGATATATCCAGTAGTTTTATTTTAATTTTTATTTTGTTGTGAACATTTTGAATGGTTAAGTTATGTATGACTGGTGTTTTGTTTCCGAATGAGTTATGGAAATTTTTTCTTATTTCTGAATGACTTATGTGTGTGGTTTATTATTTGAGAAAACAACTAATACATATGAAGAACATGTTATGAATGATTTAACTCATATATACATACTTGACAGTCACCTTCATGTCCACAAACAAAAAATTCATTATGAGATATAGTAGTGGTAAACTCATATAATTCATAACATTCCATAAATGTAGTAGTAATACTGGACAAAACCAAAGTTCTCAAGTATTATATTATGGTTCTTAATAATCTCCAAAGATTCATAATACTACCCAGGGGTCTTTCTGAATATTGAAATATGGATTCACCTCGTTGTTATAAAAGACACACCTAGATAACACTTATAATTTGTTTTAGGGTTTGTCCGAAGATTGAAATATGAATTCACCCATTTGTTATCACATACGCAAACAGAAAATACATGTAATTTTGTACTTTAATGAGGTGTGTCCGGAGAATGAAATTCGGATTCCAATATGGTGTTTTGGATATTTAACTATGGATATGTTTTTTACATGGATTGATGTGCGTTTTTTATGAAGAGATTTGTTGAGTTGTTGTATTGTGATGTGTCTGAAATTCAATCTCTAGATGACAACATAAGACATTTTTTAATTTCCATAAGGTTTGAGAGTACTACATAAGGTGCAGTGAGCAACCCTAAAATAAAAGTAGGACAAAGATGGCTCACGACACCCCCAATCCTAAACCAACACAAAACACCATCTATTGACTTTCCTTGTGAACATACCAACCCCCCCCCCCCCCCCCCTAATCGACAATCACAACTAACAATCCATAAAATTACTAACGCATCAACACCAAACAAACCCTATCAAAGAACGCACATAAAAGTTCTAGAAATAGATGGAAAAGGGACTTCATACATAACCTAAAACAACAATAAATATTACTACAAAATTAGAAAGGTAGAGTAGAAAAACAACAAGAACCATAAGCAATAATACAAGTTGATATTGAGCATTGAGCAAATTATAAAACCTTAAGAATAGATTAAGAAAAAAGGTTGCTCATTTCATCCTTAGGAATTCTCTCAAACTCCATGGAAACCCGAAAATACCCCTTTCAACTGTCTAGTGTTTGAAATTCAGATGCACCATTATAAAACAAACCTCGTCATCAAAAACCCTCCCAATGCAAGCAAAAATACGTATGGATTACAATATCCAAATACACCCTTTAAAAAAGAACTTCATACACACCCTTTAGAATCCAAATAATAATAATTTCTGCTTAACCTTGTGTTAAACCCTTACAATCATGATCTTAACACATATTTCCTTAAACCCTCACAAAATATCTTGCATTCGTATTAAATATTTCTGCTTGAAAAAAAAAGTTATTGTTTGTTGACATCAAAAGACTTAAATGTTGGTGTAAGCCCTAGAGGCCAATACTTTTGGTACTTGTATCGAATTATTTATTAATAATAAAAGACTTTTTCTTTATTATGTGTGTCTAATAAAGTCCCTAGAATAGATAGTCCATTTAATGTATCAAGTGTTACTTAATCATGAGATCACATTAAACATAAGGACACTATTCTTAAAGTATTCGTAGTCGAGCTTTATTGTAAAGTGGGATAACATTAAAGCATTAAGACTATTATGTATATAGACTGATGATCACATCTCATAGATCATGGATAAGGAGTTATCAAGTCTTAAACATAGGTATGAATATTAAGAGTAATATTTATACTGGATTGACCCGCTATGAGAATACTATATAGAATGTTATGCAAAGTGTCATAAGTTATTCTCATGGTGATAATGGTGTATACCATCCTTCGACCTGAAACCACTATGGACCCTAGATGTAGAGTCGAGTGCCTTATTGCTGATCAAATATTGTCCGTAACTGGATGACCATAAAGACAGTTGATGGGTACTCCACGAAGCATGCTAAGGGACATGAGTGACCTAGATGGAATTTTCCCATCCTGCGTAACAGGATAAATGTCTATGGGCCCAATATTGAACTGGACAAGGATGACACGACAAAAGGGTAATTGTACACATAAGTATTATCACAAAAGGATTTGTCAGATCACATGACATTTTCGTGTCTTGGGTAACAATGATGTGTTGTTAGATACCGCTCACTGTTTATTATGTTAAATATGTGATTTAATATAATTACCAATGCCGCGAAAACCTACAGGGTCACACACAAAAGGACGAATTGATGAGAGATAAAGTAACTAAGGAATATCGTAATGTATGGTGCATTTAAGTGAATTGTAGAACATCGTAAGGTACAGTGTACTTAAGTAGAATACGAAATATGGTAAGGTACCACGCGCTTAAGTGATTTTGGCATATTATAAGATATGGGCCATATACACTTGAGTGGGCTTTTTAGCTTGCAGCCCACACAAGTGGTTCTATAAATAGAACCCTTGTGTAGAACCATTTGTGTAGTTGCAATTTTGTTTCTCTCTCTCTCTCTCTCTCTCTCTCTCTCTCTCTCTCTCTCTCTCTCTCTCTCTCTCTCTCCCTCCCTCTCTCTCAAAGCCTTCATTCGTAGCAGCTAGCACTGAGATTGAAGGAATCCGTTCGTGTGGACTAAGTAGAGGCGTTGTCATCGTTCAACGTTCGTGATCGCTCCATAGACCTGCATCAAAGGTTACAATCTCCACAAGAGGTAACGATTCTATCACTGATCATTCCCATTCGTAAGGATCACTAAAGGAGAAATTTTAAATTCCGCTGCGTTTTGGATCGCTCTTCTCCTTTAGTGGTATCAGAGCCACTTACGAAACCATGCATCTGATAGCTGTTTATTTTCAGTATTTTCTATATTAATACGATTAAAAGACAGAATGAATAAAAGAATAAACGAGTAATTAAATTTGGCATCATGTGTGTATGATTTGGATGATTTATGTTGACTATGCTTCGGAATCCAACATTAGTATGGTGAGGCAGCGATACATCGATCGTCCATAGGTTATGAAATTGAGATCGATCAAGTTATATATATGATATAAGTAATCCTGATGCAAAATACGGTATATATGATATACTATTTCTGTTTCGTTCATTCAAACACTTAATGGTTGTTTTCCTTTGAGTGATCAATGGTCGTTTGTTTCTCGATCTGACATTAGTACGGTGAAGCAATCACGTGTTGATCAATCATATTGAATTAACAATCGAGGTGTGCTTGACGGTCTGAAATTGGTGCATTAGGGTTAATGACGGCACAAGGGTTGTGTTGTCAAAGAGTTATGAGATTAGGGTTGTGACTGCACAAGAGTTATGCTTTAAAGTATCAAGTGTTGATGCGAAAAACAACGTCGATTTCAAATGAATTGTTCATTAAAAATTTCAGCCAGGGGCGCTGCCCCTTCAACCTCGCAAGGGCGCTGCTCCCTTGACCCTCGTCCGCTGATCGGTCAGCGGACCCCCGGCTAACTCTGCGTAGTGTGATCGGTCGCAAAAATTTAATTTGGTTTTAATTAATTAAAAGAATTATTAATAATAATAATGTGTTTATTATTATTATCTTGTGGTGATCGGTTATGGCCTTAGTTTTCCTTTATTTTGTTTTGGGTTTTTAAAATACGACCTGCGTGTCGTGCCTCTCTTTTAATCTCATAATGTAACTTCTTTTTCTCATCTCACTCCCTCGTATGTAAAACGAGTTTCTTTTATGTAATGTAATGTTATGAAGAAAAAGAAGAATTCAATATCAAAGGAGGACAACCTTGAAGATCTTGCTCGGAGAAGCTTAGATCGTTATTAGGTTAGCTTAGGTTCTCTCATTGGCTTGGGAGAACAATTGCGCTAGGGCCCATAACTGTTTCATTGTGTATGTTGATGCATGTGAATGTATGTTGATGCATGTGAGAGACGATTTATATGATAAATAAGTTGGTGAGATCAGAATAATTGCAAATTCCCTCAAATTAAATATTAAGTTTATGCTTTCCAGGTTTTAACACTCATCAAGACTAGTATCGGATAATGTAGGTTTCGCCTACGCGAGGTGCATGTTCTATATTAGTAAGGTGCGATGGGATGATTGTAATATTCAATTGCTAAAACAATGGGTCAAACTTAACTAAACAAATTATAATAAGATTATATATGTTTAGAAGCAATAGTTGGTAATGATCCATGTGATGGATTGGAATAAGGAGTTATTCACCCAACTAGAATATTCGAGAGTTGTATTAGATACAATTGAAAGGAGTTCCTACCTAAATAACCTAGTTTTTTGTAATCCACCTACGCGGACTTAAAACAAAGTGAAATGTGGATCTCGACCCACTAGAAAATCTTCCAACGGGATTTTCCGAATCAAATGGCGAGGGTCATTTATTTTGAGTAAAATAATGGGAGCATATTTAATTAAAGGCCTAATTAAATATGTTATTGATACTTATATTTTCATTATTTTCATGTAGATTACCATGACAACAAACACCTCTAACAACATTTTACGATTAATCCTTGACAAGGAAAAATTGTCTGGGACAATTTTTTTGGATTGGCACCGAAATCTGAGGATTATCCTCAAATATGATAGAAAGTTGTATGTCTTGGAGAAACCTGTTCCTGAAGAGGAACCTCCTAGTTCTGCACCTAAGGCAGAAAGAGATGCTTATAAGAAGCATGTCGATGATGCCAATGAAACTGCTTGTCTCATGCTAGCTACCATGAACTCAGAGTTGCAAAAGCAACATGAGAACATGGCAGCGTTCGATATGATCGAACACCTGAAGATGCTCTATCAAGAGCAAGCAAGGCATGAAATGTTTGAAGTTTCAAAATCCATTTTTCAAGGCAAGTTAGCTAAGGGAGCCTCTGTAGGTCCCCATGTGCTCAAGATGATTGGGTATGTGGAAAACCTTGAGAGGTTGGGTTTTCCCCTCGGAAAGGAACTTGCGATTGATTTAATCTTGCAATCGCTGCCAGATAGATTCAATCAATTTGTCCTAAATTTCAATATGAATGATATGGACAAATCTCTTCCTGAACTGCTAGCCATGTTAAGAACTGTTGAGCAAAATCTGAAGTCAAAAGGGAAGTCCATTCTGATGATCGGAAATGGAAAGAGACAGAACAAAAGACCCACCAAGCAGGGTGATAAAGGGAAAGGCAAGGAAGTTGCCAAACCCAAACCCATTATTGTTACTTTGAAGCCTAGTGGAGGCATAGCAAAGGAAGGCACCTGCTTCCATTGCGGTAAGATCGAACACTGGAAGAGAAACTGCCCAAAGTACTTGGAAGATAAGAAGAATAGAGTAGATGAAGGAGAATTGCGATCCAAAACGCAGCGGAAATTAAAATTTTCTCCTTTAGAGATCCTTACGAATGGTCATGATCAGTGATAGAATATTTACCTCTTGTGACGATTGAAACCTTTGGTGCAGATCTCTTGTGACGATCAAAACCTTTGATGCAAATCCAAGGAGCGGTCACGAACGTTGAATGATGACAACGTCTCTACTCAGTCCACACGAACAAATTCCTTCAATCTCAGTGCTAGCTGGTACGAATGAAGGCTTTGAGTGAGAGAGAGAGAGAGAGAGACAGAGAGAGAGAGAGAGAGAGAGAGAGAGAGAGAGAGAGAGAGAGAGAGAGAGAGAGAGAAAGAAAACGAAAATAATGCAACCGCAATTAATACTTCTTCACAAGGGTTCTATTTATAGAACCACTTGTGTGGGCTTCAAGCTAAAAGCCCACTTAAGTGTATTTTGGCCCATATCTTATAATATGCCCAAAATCACTTAAGCCCATGGTACCTTACCATATTTCGTATTCTACTTAAGTACACCGTACCTTACGATGTTCTACAACTCACTTAAGTACACCGTACCTTACGGTGTTTCTTAGTTACTCTATCTCTCATCAATTCGTCCTTTGTGTGTGACCCTGTAGGTTTTCGCGACATTGGCAATTATATTAAAGCGTGTATTTAACATAATAAACACTGAGTGGTATCTAGCAACACATCACTGCTACCCAAGACACGAAAATGTCATGTGATCAGACAAATCCTTCTGTGATAATACTCATGTGTATAATTACCCTTTTGCCCTTATGTCTATATTGAACACAAGGCATAGACCGTGTCATCCTTGTCCAGTTCAATATTGGGCCCATAGACAATGCACAAGAGAATGCACGCACACTGGAAGGAAACACAGATGGAAAAAGAGGGGAACGGGCTCGCTAGGATATCGCATCCTATGCCTACGTATCTCATCTAGAATGAGAATCAGAGCTACCGTAGTTCGGCTCACGCACGCCGAAACAAAACACACACACAAGAAACTGATCGCCAATTGATGGGCTTACGTCAGACTCCACACAAACAGGAAAACATGGAAACCGAATGCCAATCGCTGGACTTACATCAGACTCTGAACCAACAAACACACACAGGAAACCAACTGCCAATCGCTGGACTTACGTCAGACTCCACACAAACAAACACCAATAGGATACAGAATGGCAATCACTGGTCTTACATCCATCTCCTAACACACACCAAAAGGTTAACAAATAGACAAGTTAATAGGGAGTCTGGCACTCGAGCCTAATAACTGTCAAGCAAACACACACAAAAAAAGAAAAGGGTGCCCGGAGAGATCCCGTACGATCTCCTGCCTACGTACCTCATCTGGTATGAGGATCAGGGCAACGTAGTTCCCCTTAACAGGGGAGAAACTTCTCCTAACCAGAGACTGGGAAATGACAAACTAGAAGGGAGACTGACTCGAGCCTAATAGTTGTCATGCAATCCACAATGGTCTTAGGTTGAGGTTTCTATCTAACTTACACAGGCAACAAGCTATCCTAAACAGCACAAGCAAAGTCATACAAGCACAAGAGCAAGCACACGCACTATATACAAACAGATGGGCTCACACAAGGTTAGGCTTTAGTCAAGGGGTCATGTCAACCTCGACAAACAAGCCACTGTAACAGGGTGATGTTAGCTCTTAACCCTAACATTGAGAGTTAGGGTGAAGCAGATGAAATGGAGATGAGGGGTGTGCCTCATAGCTCTTATCCCTGGCCTGGGAGAGCTTTTAAACAATAGAAAGTGTGGGAGTTCAGAAAGTAGGAACTCTTCTCCACAAGACTGACACAACATGGATCTTGGGTTAACATCCACAATGCATCAACACATGGTGTGTGAGCAAAGTGGATGACACACTGAATAGCAGGAGATGGATTACACATCTCTTTTATCTTCCAATTGCCTTATCAAAGGACTTTCCCTGCTTGGCACAAAAGTAAACAAACACAAGCATTGCCTCTTAAGGAGGGCTTCAGACAGGTGCCTGCCCACATAACAGGACAGGTCTTCCAGACTACATGAAGATTAGAGGTTATACCTAAGTGGTTAAGCAACCAAGCAAAAGCAAGTTCAAAATGAACTTAAGCAACTTATGTACCTGTTGAAACATCAAACAAATCAGTACAAAGTTCAGACAATCAGACAACAACTAATATCAACTTCAAACACATCTTGAAACAATCCAAAAGGTCTCATCTCAATATCAATTACCAAATCCATTTCATGAACCAAACATGGCAAGGTATGCAAGTTGTGACCACATGGTGACATCAGAATGAACAAATGCACATTAGATCAAAAATGATTCAAATAATCTTGGCAAAATTCATGAGTAAACAGGACATACAACATGATCATCACACAAAAAATTAGAGGCATTGGACATCATTAGGCATGGCAATCACATTGCATAAGTCTAGACAAACACAACAAGCACATGTGTGACACCAATTGTCACACCAAGTTAGCATAAGCATAAAATAGAGATGGATTATGGTAAAAACCCCAAACCAAAGCCAAAACAACATTCAACATGTCTAGAAATATTGTGCAAAGTTTCACATTCATTGGATAAAGAATAAGCATTTCATGATCAAATGAAATTCAAGGCAATGTAAAAGCTCACATATGACCATCCAGGATGAAAAATCTCAATTAAATCAGAAATTATCCTAAAAATTCCAACAAATATCATGCTCGTTCACAACATTCATATCAAGCATCATACAAAAAATCTGGACATTTGGAATTCATTTGGCATGGAAAATTCATCAATCAAGTTGAACATCACAAGGTGTGACACAAATTGTCACACCTACCTTAACATGATCATAAAACAGCAATGACACATGATAAAAATACCAACTCAACACCAAAATGTCAAGTAAAGAGTCTAGTTATAGCATGCAAAATTTCATGAGCATTGGATAAAATATCAGCATTTCACAAATGATATAGCAAGGCAAGGTACAAAGTGCATACATGTTCACAAACCTTAGCACAAAATATTTTCCAGCCATGCACAATTTATGGAAAAATGATCATAAAATACTAGACAAAAAATGCAACACACTGCAAAAAACCACATATTTTTTGGACGATTTTTCAATTATATATGAATTTTTAAAGATGGAAAAATAAAATAAAAAATGCATGTGAAACAAGTATGACAATGCATGGAGGGAAATGAGAAAATAGGCAAGGCATTTGAAATATTGGTTGCAAGCTGGAATCGAACCGGGAGGCTTTTCAAAATGGATTGGCGCGCTGATGAAACTCAGCGTTTCACTTATGCGCTGGCAAGTCAAACTTGCATGGTCAAAGCGAAGGACCAATGGGAAGCGCGCATGGCAATTGTTCTAACCAATCAGAATCCAGCCATAAACTAACGCATGAGCAACGCTTTATCGTGGCCTAAGGGATCTAAAACCGTTGCCTAAAGACCTGTATCATCTTCCTCACACGTGAAGCTCATGAACAATGGATCATCTTCATGAACCAAGAACAAATTTTCCAGAAATGGAAATTGAACATATCATCGTATACATCCTTCAACATACATCACAAATCAACGCATGGCTAAGCTTAAATCATCATGTCAAGATCAAATCGAGCAAAACTAATTTCATGCATGGAACTTTAATTTGACCTAACTCACTCAATATTGCATGAAAACTTGTGGTTCAAAGCTTAGATTAACCAGCATCACAAGATCTACAACTATAACACAAGAATTTTAAGAAATAAGAGATTCGATTCAATGACCTCTTGAAGAGCAGCTTTGGAATTTGATGGATACAAGGCCTTGTGATGCTTCCAATCTCTTATATAATGCTTGTACAAGTAATTGGAGGAAGAATTGAGGCTCAATTGCACACGATCCCACAAAAATCTGAATCCACCATTGTTGCTTCAAGCTTGGAGAATGCTTCAAAACTGCACCAATTCTCTTGATTCTTCCTTCAATCTTGCTCAATGATGCTTCCAGGTGATGAGTCAAGTGATGGATTGTGATTTGGTTTGAAGAAATTTGAAGAAAATTTGAGAGAAAAAAGTTTGAGAAATTTCTAGATCTGAAAATTGTGATTGTTAATCTCAAAAACAGTTAGGGTTATGGTATATATATGTCATGCTAATCAAGCTTCTGATCATGTTTAGCCAAATGGTAATGGTAATTAGTAAAATGAGGTGCAAGTGCAATTTTGGTTTTTCACCTTATGCATGAAAATCATGAATGAACAGTACACGATTTTGTATTCATTTTCACTTAAAAATCCATTTTGGAGCTAAAGACAATGGTGGAATGTTCAAATAATGCACCAATTTTAAACTTTAATTTTTCCCTCCAAAAATCAAGTGAAATGCAAATGATTATGTGATGACAATTGGTGTAATGCAATGCATGTTTTTGGAAACTAGAGGTTAAAAGGAGAATTTAGCAAAAAGAACCACTTGAATTGGAGTTTTGGTTGAGAAGTTATGCCCATTTGAAGTTCAATGCATACTTTGTCAAGTTTTGATCATATCTCCTTAACCACACATGAGAAATTGATGATCTTGGACTTTTTGGAAATGGGAGAGAAAGATCTACAACTTTAATGTTCAAAAAAATCTCATTTGAAGCTTTCTTGATGATATAATCTTGAGTTGAAAACCTTTCCATTTTTGGCAAATTCAAATCACAGGTCACCTGCTATTTTTGGAAAGTTTTGTCCTGACTTTAAATTCTTCAATGTTGATGTTTGAAATGTCAAATGAGACTTGTTTGAACATAAATGAAGTATTTCTACTCACTTCCCACCTCTAAATCCACAGTTGAACTGACAGTTGACTTTTGCAGTTGATAGATGACTTGGTCATGCACAGATGATTTTGAGCCTCAACCACTTGATGAAATAACTCCAAAATGAAACCCTAGCTTATACAAGCCCAACAAAATCATATGATGATATCCATCTTAATAAAGACCTCATCTCCCTGAAAAACCCTGATTGGTATAATGCAACTGATTAGGGTTGACCAGAGGTCAAAACCCTAATCCCAAGGAACTTGATCAGAAATAATGACTCATGATGATGATGATATACCATTCCAACCAAGATAATACCCAACCTTCTTGAGGAACCAATAAACCCTAATTGAAGCACAAACCTCAGATGATTAGTGATCAATTCATGAGACCCTCAAGCTTGAATTTTTTTTAACCTCTCTATCCTCTGATAAAGACCTAGGAGGATGACTTGCTTATTTCATATGATATGCAAGGATGTAATGCATAATGTCCTAAAAAAATGAGATGCAATATGCTAAGCTAGTCCCAAGAGAGGAGGGCAAATTTTAAGGTGTTACAGCTGCCCCTATTCAATCCACTGTGAACCTATCGATATGAATAGCCTCGGCTTTCAGATGATCAGGGTGAAGAGTGATTGAATACCAAGAACAGACGAACAATTTGCACTCTGATGGGAAATAATTAACAATGCCCGTCAGAATCGGCAAAGAAGTGATCTCAAAAGAAGAATCCGTCTGGTACGGAGAAAGTCGGCCTGAACACCGAAACAGAAATTGGTCTGGATACCAAGATAAATGGTAACACAGGAATACCATCATGGCCTGAAAGCCGCTCATCAGTCTGAATATTGAGCATCGGAATACGAGAGTATTGATATCGGGCTGAATACCGGGAGATTGGCCTGAATACCCAACAACTAGCATGAACGCCACTTCGGTCTGAATACCGGAAAGCTGGCCCGAGTGCCGCAAGCTGCATCAATCTGAACTTCGGAAGCTTCTTCGATCTGAAAATCGGAAACTGGCCTGAGTGCCACTTCGGTCTGAATACCGGAAACTGGCCTGAGTGCCACAAGTTCTTCGACCTGAGCGTCGGAAACTTCTTCGATCTGAAAATCGGAAACTGGCCTGAGTGCCCACCTCGGTCTGAACACCGGAAATTGGCCTGAGTGCCACAAGTACTTCGACCTGAACGTCGGAAACTTCTTCGATCTGAAAATCGGAAACTGGCCTGAGTGCCACAACGGTCTGAATACCCGGGAAACTCGTCACGCCTGTCAGTATCGGCAAAAAGGAATAGTGATAAATGAGGCGGCACGCGTGCCAACAACCCATGATGGGGATAACAAGCCATGAACATGCCATCCTCCATTCAACCCTAGCAAACGAACCAATTGCGCTCAGCTGGGGATTATCTCTTTCTCTTTTCTTTACTTTTTGGACCCCGAAACTCCTTGGATTATCATTTCTATCTCCGCCCAACAGAAATCCTTCCTCCAATATCGCACTACTGGGGAATACTGTTGATTAAAATCATGATGCCAAACTCCTCGGAGTAACATCTTCACCTTCTAGCGAAACCACCTATCAAACAATAACCACGGCTTGAGACTAGCTTATGCTTGCAATGCTGATGCATGATAATTTTTAGCGTAATGCTCCATAATCATGGAAACGCTACGCAGTTAGCTATGCAGCATGCTATGCTTATCTAAATGATGAATGCATAAAAAGTATCCCCCTCAAGGGACTCTTCTGGGGAGCTCGAGGCACCCTGCTGAGGAACCCATTAACACTCCAACCTCCACCCTGCTGGGGAATAGCACTGCTGCTGGGAAATAGGCCACCCTTACCAGGGATGAACTCCACGGAACCCGATCCACTTGGGGACTTCGCTGGGGAACAAACCACCAACGCACTCTGTGGGGAAACAACGGTCTTTGACTTGCTGGGGGGAAAAAGCCAGCAACGAACGCCTCTGCTAGGGAAATAGCAACCTTCAGGCCTGGCTACTGAGGAACCAACGATCTAAAACCTGCTGGGGAGATAACCATCCCGACCCTGCTAGGGAAGACTCGGACCCTGAATCCGCTGGGGAGATAACGACTCCGCCACTGCTTGGGGAACAAGGAAATCCTGACACAGAACACTCGTCGAGCCCTGGTTTTCAACATCCAAATACAGTGTCAGCTTTCCCCTTTTTTGAGAGCTTCCAGACTCGCCTGGACTTTTCTGATTCATCACCTTGTATTCCCGACTTCTCCGTACTCCACGGTGATCGAACTCCTGGGACTCATACAGACTTTCCAACCTTAGACTTTGAAGAGTCTTCTTGATTAATATCCAGGATCGTCGTACGTATTTCGTCGTCTTTTCACCATTCCTCCATTCATTCGTCCCTGATTGGACTCCACGGGGATCTTTTTGTCAAAAAGGCTTCACATCACAACCTGCAAGTGAGTGAAAATATCTAACAGCACCTGCAATAGAGATCGTTAGATAAAAACGTGCCCCAGGTGTGCCAACATTTCAACACTTGGGTCACTCAACCTTCAGAATAAGATTTCAAGTTTCAATCTTATAAACATGCATGGGAAGGGACCTGTATGTCTTAAAATGCAAAGATTCTTTATCAAAACAAACGGATGTTTTTGCAATCAAAGCGGTTATGAAAACAAAAACAAAATTATTTGACTCAATATGCATTTTATTGATTGAAAAAGTGTGGCTCATAACTGAGCAATACAAAGGAAGCAATTCCTGAAAAGAGGTAATCGCGCACAAAAGGAAAAATCTATCCTAATGGCAATGTGAAACCGTGATCTCATCGAGTTTCAACTCGGTTACACCCCCTATGTCCTCAAGACTCTCCGTACTTTCTGCCTTCTGAACAAGACGTTTCCGACTGATCCCTACCGGGGATTATCCATGTCATCTTAACCAAAGCATAAACGATCATGCCAGACGCAGTTGTTCGTTTCAATCCCTCTTTTGCCTGGACCGTCCTTTCGGGTTTTCAGTCCACCGGGATACCCTTTTTTGCCCAAGCCGCCTTTTCAGGTTTTCGACTTGCCGGGTGTACAATTTTTTTCTTTTTATCCCTAATTTTTGCCCGAACCTTTTCATTCATTTTTCGGTTCGCCGGGATGCCCATTTTTGCCTGGACTATTTTATTCTTTTCGTCCAGCGGGTCTCTTATACGAAGTATTTTTTAACTGCGTCCGCATTCACAAGGGATGGAAAATCCTCGCCGTCCATGGTCGTTAACAACAAGGCTCCACCAGAGAAAACCTTCTTGACCACGAATGGACCTTCATAATTGGGTGTCCATTTGCCCCTACGATCGTTTTGAGGAGGAAGGATCCTTTTTAATACCATATCGCCTACGTGATATACCCGAGGTCGCACCTTTCGGTCAAAAGCACACTTCATCCACTGCTGGTACAACTGCCCATGACAGATGGCCGCCAGCCTCTTTTCCTCAATCAGGCTCAACTCTTCGTACCGAGTCCTTACCCATTCTGCCTCTTGCAACTTCACATCCATCAGGACTCTCAAAGAGGGAATTTGAACCTCAATCGGTAGCACAACTTCCATTCCATATACCAACGAGAAAGGCGTTGCCACAGTTGATGTACGTACCGAAGTTCGATACCCATGCAATGCAAACGGAAACATCTCGTACCAATCTCTATAGGTCACAACCATTTTCTGCACAATCTTCTTAATATTCTTATTGGCTGCCTCAACCGCCCCATTCATCTTCGGACGATAAGGAGAAGAATTGTGATGTTCGATCTTGAAGTCCCGGCACAGTTCTCCCATCATCTTGTTGTTCAAATTAGAACCATTATCAGTAATGATTCTCTCGGGAACCCCATATCTGCAGATGATGTCTCTCTTGAGGAATCTGGCGACAACTTGCTTTGTCACATTTGCATAGGAGGCTGCTTCCACCCATTTAGTGAAGTAATCAATAGCCACTAATATGAACTGATGCCCATTCGAAGCCGTAGGCTCAATCTTTCCAATCATATCGATGCCCCACATAGCAAACGGCCACGGAGACGACATCAAACTCAACAGATTTGGAGGCACGTGCACCTTGTCAGCCTAAATCTGGCATTTATGACACTTCCGCACAAAACTAAAACATTGAGCCTCCATTGTCATCCAATAATAACCTGCCCTCAGCAGCTTCTTCACCATTGCATTCCCACTGGCATGGGTACCGAACGACCCCTCGTGAACCTCTTTCATCAATTGGCTTGCTTCTTTATCATCAACACATCTGAGCAAAACCCAATCAAAATTCCTCTTGTACAAAACCCCATCCTTATTCAGATAGAACACCATGGCCAACCTCCTCAGAGTCTTTCGGTCCTTCTTGGATGCTCCCTCAGGATATTCTTGGGTTTCCAAATACCGCTTAATGTCGTAATACTACGGCTTCTCATCATCAGGCGTTGTGTCAACAACAAACACATAAGCCGGTCTATCCAGACGTCCCACCTCAACATTGGGGAACTGATTCCACCACTGCACCTTAATCAAGGCATCCAGAGTAGCCAAAGCATCTGCCAAAGGGTTCTCCTTTCTCGGCACATGATGCAGTACCACCTTAGTGAAGAACGTCAACAATCTTCTCGTATAATCCCGGTATGGAATTAAATGAGATTGATGCGTATACCATTTTCCGTTAACCTGGTTCATAACCAAAGCTGAATCTCCATATATAACAAGGTTCTTGATCCTCAAATCAATCGCCTCTTCAATCCCCAAGATACAAGCTTCGTATTCAGCCACGTTGTTGGTGCACTCAAATGTTAGCCGGGCAACAAAAGGAATGTGGGACCCTTTCGGCGTAACCAAAACAGCACCAACACCGCTACCATTCACGTTAACGGCCCCATCAAACATCAGAATCCATTCGAATTCAGGGTCAGGCCCCTCCTCCGGGATTGGTTCCTCACAATCTTTCGATTTGAGAAACATGATGTCCTCATCAGGGAATTCAAACTTCATCGGTTGATAATCCTCAATGGGTTGCTGGGCGAGGTAATCAGACAATACACTCCCCTTTATTGCTTTCTGAGAGGTATACTGGATATCATACTCAGTCAAAATCATTTTCCACCTTGCAACCCGTCCGGTCAATGCTGGCTTCTCAAAAATATACTTGATCGGATCCATCTTGGAAATCAATAAAGTGGTATGAACCAGCATATACTGTCTCAGTCGGCGAGCAGCCCAGACCAAAGCACAGCAAGTTTTCTCGAGCAGTGAATATCTCGTTTCACAGTCGGTAAACTTTTTGCTAAGGTAGTATATGGCATGCTTTTTTCGACCAGACTCGTCATGCTGTCCCAATACACACCCCATAGACCCTTCGAGGACCGTCAAGTACAGGATTAACGGTCGTCCCTCCACAGGAGGCATCAGAATCGGAGGCTCCTGCAAATACTCTTTTATCTTTTCAAATGCCACTTGGCAATCATTATTCCACCTGACCGTTTGATCTTTTCTCAACAACTTGAATATTGGTTCGCATGTGGCTGTTAGGTGAGATATGAACCGTGAAATGTAGTTCAATCTACCTAAAAAACCATGAACCTCTTTCTCTGTTCTCGGTTCAGGCATTTCTCTTATTGCTCTTACTTTAGCAGGATCAACCTCGATTCCTCTTTCACTTACAATGAACCCCAGCAATTTACCGGACCGTACTCCGAAAGTGCACTTGTTCGGATTCAACCTCAGTCTGAACTGTCTCAGCCGGTCAAATAACTTGGCCAGATCTACCAAATGCCCCTCCTCTGTCTGGGACTTTGCTATCATGTCATCAACATAGCATTCAATTTCATGATGAATCATATCATGAAACAAAGTCACCATGGCCCTCTGATAAGTAGCACCGGCGTTCTTGAGACCAAATGGCATCACCTTATAACAAAAAGTGCCCCACGGTGTGATGAACGTTGTTTTCTCCATATCATCTGGCGACATTTTGATTTGATTATAGCCAGAAAAACCATCCATGAAGGAAAACACTGAGAACTGAGCTGTATTATCTACCAACACATCAATGTGAGGTAGTGGGAAATCATCCTTCGGGCTAGCTCTATTCAGATCCCGGTAGTCCACACACATTCTCACCTTCCCATCCTTCTTCGGGACCGGCACAATATTCGCGACCCAAGGCGGATAGTTGGTGACAGCTAGGAACCCAACATCCCACTGCTTCTGCACTTCCTCTTTAATTTTCATTGCCATCTCAGGTCGAGTTCTGCGCAACTTCTGCTTCACTGGAGGACAATCTGCTCTCAATGGTAGCTTGTGCACAACAATATCGGTATTTAATCCTGGCATATCTTGATAAGACCGGGCAAAGATGTCGACGTACTCTTTTAACAAGGCTACCATTCTGTTCTTGACACTCGCCTCCAAAGCGGCCCCAATTTTCACTTCTTTCCGGACCTCGTCGGTACCCAGATTCACAACCTCGACTAGTTCCTCGTGCGGCTGAATCACCTTCTCCTCTTGTTTCAACAACCTGGCCAATTCCTCCGGCAGTTCGCAATCTTCTTCGCCTTCTTCTTCGGCATGATAGATCGGATTGTCGAAGTCATACGAGGGTGTAACAGGATTGTTATCGATGAGATCCGGCAAGAAATCGCATATGCATGAATGTTGGTTCATGCATTGCTTTAGAACCGGAGTGAGACAAATTGAAAAGGAAAATGAAAACATTACCATTTTTATTTTTGTTTTTAAACTGCAAAAATAAATGAAAAATAGGGAACACCGCTTTTAACTGAAAAACATCCATTTATTTATGATGCAAATTTTGCAAAACAAACATGAGGTGGCCCTTACAATGAACTATTACGTTTCGGGCAAAACGTATGGCTTCCATGCAAATAAAATTGAAAACAGAAAATATTACTCTTCTAGTAGAGTGACAGTGATGATCTTTTCGGCCTTCCAGTTCTGGACTTCCATCCCTGGTACGCACGGCTTTATCCATTGATCCATCTCACAGTCACTGTCAACTTCTTCACTCACCATACAGATGTGATCTGGATCCAGCATTCCAGCACTGGTGAATGTGAACGACTGACGACGTCCTCTACCTTGTCCAAACGAGCCTCGGCCCGGCTGATAACCCACTCCAAATCGATCTTTCTTGGCGGCGATGTCCATCATCTTTCCCCAACCAGGAGCTTCCCCACTCTTCACTACCTCAGCGGCCTGCTTGTATGAAGAAATGGACGGTTTTTCCTCTTCTTTGGCAAAAAGAGCATTTTCCACCTTGACGGTTTCGAATGCTTAACTTGGTGTTTCCCATATCTCACCGTCCATTTCAACATACTTGAACGATGACAAGTGGCTGACGAAGATATCCTCCTCCCCACAGACTGTGACGACCTGCCCGTCCCAGATATACTTCAATTTCTGGTGCAAAGTTGAAGTCACTGCCCCAGCAGCATGGATCCATGGGCGACCCAACAGGCAACTGTATGCCGGCCGAATATCCATGACATAAAATACCGACTTGAACACCTCGGGCCCAATCTTCACCGGGAGCTCTACTTCTCCGAACATTGTCCTCTTCGAACCGTCAAACGCTCTCACTATCAGGTCAGTGGGCGTCAAAATCAACCCTTCACAGTTCAGCTTTGCCAAGGCTTTCTTTGGCAACACATTTAAAGATGAGTCGGTATCCACCAACACGTGCGAGAGCACAGCTCCTTTACATTCCATAGCAATGTGTAATGCCCGATTATGATTCCTCCCATCCACAGTTAGATCTAAATCGGTGAAACCCAACCCATGACTGGCATTGACATTTGACACTACCGTCTCTAACTGATTGATTGTGATCTCTTGGGGAACATAGGCTCTCTTCAGGATCTTCAACAAAGCCTCTCTATGCCCCTCGGAGCTCAGCAACAACGACAAGATTGAGATCTTGGATGGGGTCTGCTGCAGATGGTCAACAAGCTTGTACTCTGACTTCTTGATGATTCTCAGAAATTCTTCAGCTTCATCATCAAGTTCTCTTTCCGACCCACCAGGCGCCGGTGTCACCACAGGAGTACCTTCATTTACCACTTGTTTCCCTCTTTCCCTGGCTAAAGCCTCGGCCTTATCTTTCTTTTCTCTCTCTTCATCCCCATTCCTCAAGGCGTCTGGCGCAAACAACCTTCCACTGCGAGTGAACCCACTAGGTCCGGCATTATCCACCTTTGAAATAGTGGTTTCACTTGCAGTTTGATCCTCTAACTTCTCCCCATTACAGTAGACTTCTCCACCATAATGCCACGGCACGGCATCATCTTTGTCATAAGGAATTGACCCAGGTACCGTGATAGTAACTAGAGTCGCATCGGCCAGCGTTGACAAATCAACCGGGTCGAAGTAGATGGTTATGGTGGAGACATCTTCTTTCCCCGAATCAATCTTCTCAAATCTGAGGCTTCCTTCATCCATCATCCTCTGGACAACCTCCCTCGGCGACACACACCCATCAAGAGTAACAGTGCACGCAGCACAACAGTTATCACAGCCCGGAAAGACCCCATTCTTCAACAATTATCGTTTGATCTCCGCCAACGGAGTCTTCAACTGATCCACACTCATCAACCCCACTGTTCTTCCATCCTCAGAAATTGCATTCACCCCCATTTGACCATGCGCTGGAATGGGATTAGCATTCACATTTGGAGATGGAGCAAAATTGATTGCCTTGGAATCCACCAAGTCCTGGACCACATGCTTAAAAGCTTTGCAATTTTCTACATTGTGTCCAGGGGCACCCGAGTGAAATTCACATTTGGCATTCTCATCAAAACTGGGAGGCCTCTGATCAGGTCTCAACGGAGCCAACGTCCTCAGCTGGACCAACCCCAAATCCTTCAACTTTTTCAGCAAGAATGAATAGGTCACAGGTGGTCTATCGAATTGACGATCATTCATTCGCCCTCGCACCTGATACCCAGCCCTCTGCGGTCTCTGTTGAAATGGTTGTCGTTGTTGTTGTGTTTGTTGTTGTTGTTGTTGATTATCAGCAGGAATGGTTACCGCAGTAGTGTGCTGGTAGTAATGATCCCTACTCTGTTCTCTTTGAGCATACACAGCGCTGGTATCACCCTCCTTCTTCCTCTAACCATTTCCAAAGGGCTTCTTCGATCCAGACGACGAAGCATTACCCTGGATTTTCCCCAGCTTCAACCAACTTTCAATTCTTTCTCCAGCCACCACTATATCAGCAAAGTTAGTAACCGGGCATCCAACCATTCTTTCAGCAAATGTCCCCTGAAGGGTACCCATAAACAGATCCGACATTTCTCGGTCTACCAACGGAGGTTGGACCCTGGCAGCCAGCTCCCTCCACCTCTGCGCATATTCTTTAAACCCCTCATTGGGCTTCTGAGACATACCCTGCAACTGGGTACGACTAGGAGCCATGTCAGCGTTGAATTGGTACTATTTAAAGAATGCATCACCAAGATCTTGCCAGCTTTTGATGTCAGAAGATTTCAACTTGGTGTACCACTCCAAGGACCCTCCAGACAAACTGTCTTTGAAGAAGTACATCCACAGCTTCTGGTCCATTGTATAAGCAGAAATCTTACGGACGAAGGCCTGGAGATGAGTTTCCGGGCAAGAACTCTCATTGTATTTGTCAAATGCAGGCGCTTTGAACTTTTGTGGGATCACAATCCCCTCGACCAACCCCATACTTGACATATTAACAAATCCCGGAGTAGCATGGCTTTCCAAGGCCCTTATCTTCTCCGCCAGCACCTGAATCTCTTTATTTGGTGGTTGGACACCGTACTGCCCAAACTGTTCATTTATCATGGAGAATTGATCTGCTTCTCTGTCTTCCTCTCTATCCTCTTCAGCCCCAAAGAAAGGAGGAAACATATTGTCCTTCACATTGTTACCCATTGGACCCGGTCTACCGCCTATGGCAGCACCAAAACCACCAGCATTATTAGTCACCACACCAACAGTTGTCCTCTTCCCGAGATCTCCTCCATCCCTGAAACCGCCAAGACCGTGGTTGGAGACACCCTCCAAATTAATACCACTGTTGGCAGCTGAAGCCCGCTCGAGCTTCTCCACTTTATCAGCAAGTGCTTTCTGCCCCACGACAAACCCTTGCATGACATTAATCAGCTCATTCATCTTTTCCTTCAGCTCGAGAAAATCTGTGTTGGGTAGATCCATCAGCCTGGGTGTGTTGCGTCTGGTGAAGTATTTGTGCGGACGGGTTGTGTGCAAGGGAATGACTCTACGCGCACGAGCAATGATTCCTGAAACAATCAAGCACGTTAGAAACTGACACCTGCAAAATAGAAGACAAGTTATTATGATTATGCATGAATGCAATGTCTATCCATATGAGGAACATTCTGTCTTTCGATCCTGGTTTCATCGAGACAAATAATAATTCGGCAGCAATATTCTGACATTCATCGAATGATTTCATCATACAGATCAGAGAACTATGATTTAGCAAAGATATCACCCAACCATGTGTGTGTGATGTGAGTGCATACAGGAAAGCAAATAAAGCTTGAAGATCGATCCCTGAATGAAAATAACCATGGCATATCAAAAGTGCACCATATGTGCGAGAGTCATACATCAAGTCTGATACAAATCACATACAATTCTCCAGAAATAGAAAGAAAATACAAATAAGTGAATTCCGTCAACAGGCCTGACAGTAATCCAACAAAAATGATAACAAAAGGCTACACTAAAGAAGGCCCCACCGAAGACTCCGCATCATCTACCATCTTGGTAAACGTCACCGCAAACCTAAGCTCAGTGTTCTCCTGCTGCAATCTTCCTATCTCCTTCTAGTGAATCTTCATCTGTCTGAAGTAATGATCCCTCTCAGCAAAATAGTGATCTCTCTCGGCAATGATCTTCGCTTTCTCAGCTTCCCATTATGTAGAAATGATTTTGGCTCTGGCATCTCTCTGATCCCTCACAAGGATTTGTCTCCTCTTCTCATCTTCGATGACCTTCGAAGCTCTAGCCAACCTCTCCTTGGTGACGTCGTGCTCCCTCGTGGATGACTCTAAAGCTTGGCTGACCTTGCCATAATAAGCGATATCTATCTCAAAACGCTTCACCAAAAGAGCATGTCTCTTATCCTGGTCTTCCATTTTCCCTTTGATTTCCTGATTAGCCATTTGAATCCTAGCAACACTCATCTCCAACTCAGTCTTCTCTGCTTGCAGTTGATCTCTCTCCTTCTTCATCTCAAGGAACTCTTCCATGCTAACAGAAGAACGTGGCCCCTCGATCAATGGACACCAAGGATCACCTCCAGGAAATGGTAGATGGGTGAGCTCAATCCTCTTCCTAAGCCAATCATCAAATGGAGGAAGAGACCTGCTATTAACCTTACCAAAAGGAACCTTGCCCTTCCTCTGAATGTTACACCATGCCCCGGACACCTGCCTCAACTGTAACAAATTACCCTCAGCTGGGAAGTAGAAAGACTCCTGAATCTCACACTCGAGAGGAGGAGCCTCCATAGCAAACCCCATTTGTCTCCTAAGAAGCGTCGGGTTATAATTAATGCAACCCTGAACTCCTATAAGAGGCACATTGGGAAAGCTCCCACAACTATAAATGAAGTTTCGTCCAGCCATACCATTGTGAGTCCAAGCTATGTCCTTGGCCCGCAAACCCATCAACCTGGTCGCCCAATTAACCGTAGGATCAAGAGAAACAAAATCACCTCTGGAAGGCAGATACCCCATAAACCATTTGTGCAACAATTGAGCACAACATCTGATCAATCCCCCTCGCCTCTTCTCGTTCCGATTATGGACCGAGTAATAAACATCCCCAACCAAGGTAGGAATAGGATTCCTCTGCATAAACACCCGGATGGCATTAATGTCCACAAAGTTCTTCTGATTAGGAAATAGGATGATCCCATAGATGCTCACAGCAATCAAAGCACAAACAGTCCTCCAATTACCCACAACAGCATGCTCCTTGGCTTTAGCCTCCAAGAAACTCAGATACAAACCGGGCAACTTTCCCTTCTCCTTCAAACCCCCTTTGGTCACCTCTGGGCTCAAATAAAGAGCACGAGAAATCTTCGCCACATTAGGCTCCCCCTTAGTGACGTAGCACGGAATATGGTCCCTGATCGGGAGACCCAGGATGTTGGCGTAGTCCTCCATCAAAGGCCCCAACAAGTAATCCGGGAAAACGAAGCACCTCAAACCCGGGTCATAAAACTGGAGAAAAGTGTGGATGGCACTCTTATCTGTATCAGTAAGCCTGAAAACCACCTTCAGAATACCACCATAATACTCACGGAACAACCCCACATGGTCAGGCGTAATCAATGCTATCATATCCCTCAACACATCAATCTCTGGATTGAAGAAACTGTAGACGATGTCATCTTTCAAGTCGGGCCTCATGTCTGGAACAAAGAAGTCTCTCAACCAGGATCTCAATCAAAAATGTCCCTGCATATGGATAAACATGAGTTAGATGCAGATAAATGTAAAATGATGATGTTGATGCATGAATGCAATGCACTATGTCATCCTCCAAGTCATCTGATCATTCACCGCACTGGACCACGGTCTCTGAACTAATCACAACCATCTGGGGGAATCAGTAACCATAAATCCAACTCGGGGTTCCGAAACAAACGGAACGGAGGATATACCACCATCATCATAGGAACATCCACTGATCTGATATCAACAAAATCATCTGTATCAACCCAGGGAATCCTGAAATAAACGGATCCCCACTGATAAATACCACGGACAGAACTCCGGCGTCTCAGAGATACATATCCATAAATTCGCCTTATAAATAGAACTCTGATCAATAACTGAACCATTAGTCACCATCAGAACATGCATCTGCAAGAATCAACCCTCCCCTCACAGGTGAATTCTAATCAGGTCATCCTAAGGCGGATAATGGTCTCGACAATCGGGCAAAGATACTCAACGGGTTTGCCCTTTCGGGTGTGCCGTTGCAGCTCTCATAAGATTGTCTAAACCAAAGATCCGGGAAAGCACGGTCGCCGAAGTCAACAGCCCTAAAGAGATAACCCAACCAAAGTGGAATACCCCACTAAGGAAGAGCTCACTCAGAAGAACCTCGTCCGGCTTGTGATATGTCACGTCGCAACAACATGCTGATCCAACATGTAAGGAAACGTGAGACCACACTAATCCTAGGTGTATACTCGGGCCTGGGTTTTAGCCCCACTCAGAACACCCACCCCAAATAAGAGAAACCGCCTGTACAGAAGACAGCACAATGATAGTATGATGCATGCAAACATTTATGCAAATAATCACAGTACAATAATCATGAATGCAATAAATAGAACAGCAATAAAAGCAACCAAAACTATCCTAGAGCGCTAGGAGAGACTCGCTTAGGGAAGATGGACCAGCAAAAGGTCAACTTCTGTTTTCCCCAGCAGAGTCGCCAGCTGTCGCATCCGCGAAAAACAACCGGCGGAAAAAACAAAACAAACAGAGCCGCCACCGTGCGTTATTTATCCCAAAAGAGGGAAAGGAAACGCTCGAAGTAAACTTAGAAAAGACATGGTCTCGCGACCAAAGAGAGATGGGATCGGGAGTCGGTTATGCGAAGGGAAGGTATTAGCACCCCTACGCATCCGTCGTACTCGACGGGATCCACGCTCAAAAGGATAGAAGAAAGGTTGCTAAACACTGCTCAAGAGAATGCACGCACACTGGAAGGAAACACAGATGGAAAAAGAGGGGAACGGGATTGCTAGGATATCGCATCCTATGCCTACGTATCTCATCTGGAATGAGAATCAGAGCTACCGTAGTTCGGCTCACGCACGCCGAAACAAAACACACACACAAGAAACCGACTGCCAATTGCTGGGCTTACGTCAGACTCCACACAAACAGGAAAACATGGAAACCGAATGCCAATCGCTGGACTTACATCAGACTCCGAACTAACAAACACACACAGAAAACCAACTGCCAATCGCTGGACTTACGTCAGACTCCACACAAACAAACACCAATAGGATACAAAATGGCAATCACTGGTCTTACATCCATCTCCTAACACACACCAGAAGGTTAACAAATAGACAAGTTAATAGGGAGTCTGGCACTCGAGCCTAATAACTGTCAAGCAAACACACACAAAAAATGAAAAGGGTGCCCGGAGAGATCTCGTACGATCTCCTGCCTACGTACCTCATCTGGTATGAGGATCAGGGCAACGTAGTTCCCCTTAACAGGGGAGAAACTTCTCCTAACCAGAGACTGGGAAATGACAAACTAGAAGGGAGATTGACTCGAGCCTAATAGTTGTCATGCAATCCACAATGGTCCTAGGTTGAGGTTTCTATCTAACTTGCACAGGCAGCAAGCTATCCTAAACAGCACAAGCAAAGTCATACAAGCACAAGAGCAAGCACACGCACTATATACAAACAGATGGGCTCACACAAGGTTAGACTTTAGTCAAAGGGTCATGTCAACCTCGACAAACAAGCCACTGTAACAGGGTGATGTTAGCTCTTAACCCTAACATTGAGAGTTAGGGTGAAGGAGATGAAATGGAGATGAGGGGTGTGCCTCATAGCTCTTATCCCTGGCCTGGGAGAGCTTTTAAACAATAGAAAGTGTGGGAGTTCAGAAAGTAGGAACTCTTCTCCATAAGACTGACACAACATGGATCTTGGGTTAACATCCACAATGCATCAACACATGGTGTATGAGCAAAGTGGATGACACACTGAATAGCAGGAGATGGATTATACGTCTCTTTTATCTGCCAATTGCCTTATCAAAGGACTTTCCCTGCTTGGCACAAAAGTAAACAAACACAAGCATTGCCTCTTAAGGAGGGCTTCAGACAGGTGCCTGCCCACATAACAGGACAGGTCTTCCAGACTACATGAAGATTAGAGGTTATACCTAAGTGGTTAAGCAACCAAGCAAAAGCAAGTTCAAAATGAACTTAAGCAACTTATGTACCTGTTGAAACATCAAACAAATTAGTATAAAGTTCAGACAATCAGACAACAACTAATATCAAACAGTCAAACCCAATGAGCAAAGGCATAAGCCAACAAGTCAAACTCAAATGAGTTAACAATCCTACAAAACACACAAGGTTAGTAGTCAAAAGTAAACATCAAAGGCTCAAGTGATAGAGCATCAACAACTATGGAACTTGAATGCTCCACCTGAAATCAAAGCTCAAACATAAGCAACTAACCACTAGGTCAAAGCCTAGGGTCAAAGATGGAGAAAAAATTTAAAACAGAAGCTGAAAATTGACATGAATCAACTTCAAACACATCTTGAAACAATCTAAAAGGTCCCATCTCAATATCAATTACCAAATCCATTTCATGAACCAAACATGGCAAGGTATGCAAGTTGTGACCACATGGTGACATCAGAATGAACAAATGCACATTAGATCAAAAATTATTCAAATAATCTTGGCAAAATTCATGAGTAAACAGGACATACAACATGATCATCACACAAAAAATTAGAGGCATTGGACATCATTAGGCATGGCAATCACATTGCATAAGTCCAGACAAACACAACAAGCACATGTGTGACACCAATTGTCACACCAAGTTAGCATAAGCATAAAACAGAGATGGATTATGGTAAAAACCCCAAACCAAAGCCAAAACAACATTTAACATGTCTAGAAATAGTGTGCAAAGTTTCACATTCATTGGATAAAGAATAAGCATTTCATGATCAAATGAAATTCAAGGCAATGTAAAAGCTCACATATGACCATCCAGAATGAAAAATCTCAATTAAATCAGAAATTATCCTAAAAATTCCAACACATATCATGCTGGTTCATAACATTCATATCAAGCATCATACAAAAAATTTGGACATTTGGAATTCATTTGGCATGGAAAATTCATCAATCAAGTTGAACATCACAAGGTGTGACACAAATTGTCACACCTACCTTAACATGATCATAAAACAGCAATGACACATGATAAAAATACCAACTCAACACCAAAATGTCAAGCAAAGAGTCTAGATATAGCATGCAAAATTTCATGAGCATTGGATAAAATATCAGCATTTCACAAATGATATAGCAACGCAAGGTACAAAGTGCATACATGTTCACAAACCCTAGCACAAAATATTTTCCAGCCATGCACAATTTATGGAAAAATGATCATAAAATACTAGACAAAAAATGAAACACACTGCAAAAAACCACATATTTTTTGGATGATTTTTCAATTATATATGAATTTTTAAAAATGGAAAAAAAAAATGCTTGTGAAACAAGTATGACAATGCATGAAGGGAAATGAGAAAATAGGCAAGGCATTTGAAATATTGGTTGCAAGCTGGAATCGAACCGGGAGGCTTTTCAAAATGGATTGGCGCGCTGATGAAACTCAGCGTTTCACTTATGCGCTGGCAAGTCAAACTTGCATGGTCAAAGCGAAGGACCAATGGGAAGCGCGCATGGCAATTGTTCTAACCAATCAGAATCCAGCCCTAAACTAACGCATGAGCAACGCTTTATCGTGGCCTAAGGGATCTAAAACCGTTGCCTAAAGACATGTATCATCTTCCTCACACGCGAAGCTCATGAATAGTGGATCATCTTCATGAACCAAGAACAAATTTTCCAGAAATGGAAATTGAACATATCATCGTATACATCCTTCAACATACATCACAAATCAACGCATGGCTAAGCTTAAATCATCATGTCAAGATCAAATCGAGCAAAACTAATTTCATGCATGGAACTTTAATTTAACCTAACTCACTCAATATTGCATGAAAATTTGTGGTTCAAAGCTCAGATTAACCAGCATCACAAGATCTACAACTATAACACGAGAATTTTAAGAAATAAGAGATTTGATTCAATGACCTCTTGAAGAGCAGCTTTGGAATTTGATGGATACAAGGCCTTGTGATGCTTCCAATCTCTTCTATAATGCTTGTACAAGTAATTGGAGGAATAATTGAGGCTCAATTGCACACGATCCCACAAAAATCTGAATCCACCATTGTTGCTTCAAGCTTGGAGAATGCTTCAAAACTGCACCAATTCTCTTGATTCTTCCTTCAATCTTGCTCAATGATGCTTCCAGGTGATGAGTCAAGTGATGGATTGTGATTTGGTTTGAAGAAATTTTAAGAAAATTTGAGAGAAAAAAGTTTGAGAAATTTCTAGATCTGAAAATTGTGATTGTTAATCTCAAAAACAGTTAGGGTTATGGTATATATATGTCATGCTAATCAAGCTTCTAATCATGTTTAGCCAAATGGTAATGGTAATTAGTAAAATGAGGTGCAAGTGCAATTTTGGTTTTTCACCTTATGCATGAAAGTCATGAATGAACAGTACACGAATTTGTATTCATTTTCACTTAAAAATCCATTTTGAAGCTAAAGGCAATGGTGGAATGTTCAAATAATGCACCAATTTTAAACTTTAATTTTTCCCTCCAAAAATCAAGTGAAATACAAATGATTATGTGATGACAATTGGTGTAATGCAATGCATGTTTTTGGAAACTAGAGGTTAAAAGGAGAATTTAGCAAAAAGAACCACTTGAATTGGAGTTTTGGTTGAGAAGTTATGCCCATTTGAAGTTCAATGCATACTTTGTCAAGTTTTGATCATATCTCCTTAACCACACATGAGAAATTGATGATCTTGGACTTTTTGGAAATGGGAGAGAAAGATCTACAACTTTAATGTTCAAAAACATCTCATTTGAAGCTTTCTTGATGATATAATCTTGAGTTGAAAACCTTTCCATTTTTGGCAAATTCAAATTACAGGTCACCTGCTATTTTTGGAAAGTTTTGTCCTGACTTTAAATTCTTCAATGTTGATATTTGAAATGTCAAATGAGACTTGTTTGAACATGAATGAAGTATTTCTACTCACTTCCCACCTCTTAATCCACAGTTGAACTGATAGTTGACTTTTGCAGTTGATAGATGACTTGGTCATGCACAGATGATTTTGAGCCTCAATCACTTGATGAAATAACTCCAAAATGAAACCCTAGCTTATACAATCCCAACAAAATCATATGATGATATCCATCTTAATAAAGACCTCATCTCCCTGAAAAACCCTGATTGGTATAATGCAACTGATTAGGGTTGACCAGAGGTCAAAACCCTAATCCCAAGGAACTTGATCAGAAATAATGACTCATGATGATGATGATATACCATTCCAACCAAGATAATACCCAACCTTCTTGAGGAACCAATAAACCCTAATCGAAGCACAAACCTCAGATGATTAGTGATCAATTCATGAGACCCTCAAGCTTGAATTTTTTTTAACCTCTCTATCCTCTGATAAAGACCTAGGAGGATGACTTGCTTATTTCACATGATATGCAAGGATGTAATGCCTAATATCCTAAAAAAATGAGATGCAATATGCTAAGCTAGTCCCAAGAGAGGAGGGCAAATTTTGAGGTGTTACAGGAATCATGCATATTAAAACGTCTCAGCACTTTTTCTATGTATATACTCTGACTTAGGCCAAGCAGTTTTTTTGATCTATCTCTATAGATTCTGATTGCTAATATATAGACTGTTTCACCTAGGTCCTTCATAGAAAAGCATTTCCCCAACAAAGACTTTACTTGTTGTAGGGTAGGGATATCGTTTCCAATGAGTAATATGTCATCTACATATAATACTAGGAAAACGATTATGCTCTCACTAACCTTCTTGTAGACACAAGGCTCATCTTCGTTCTTGATGAATCCATATTGTTTTACTGTTTCATCAAAACGAAGATTCCAGCTTCTGGAAGCTTGCTTCAATCCATAGATTGATCTTTGTAACTTACATATCTTTTGGTTTTCCTCTGGTATGTCAAATCCTTCAGGTTGTGTCATGTACACATCCTCAAGAAGATTTCCATTAAGGAAAGCAGTTTTGACATCCATCTGCCATATTTCATAATCATGATATGCAGCGATAGCAAGTAAAATCCGAACAGATTTAAGCATTGCAAATGGTGAAAAGGTTTCATCATAGTTAATCCCATGAACTTGTTTATATCCTTTTGCAACCAGTCTTGCCTTATAGGTATGTACCCTACCCTCCATGTCAGTCTTCTTTTTGAAGACCCACTTGCATCCTATAGGGTTAACTCCTACAGGAGGCTCTACCAAGGTCCAAACCTGGTTTGTGTACATGGAATCCATTTCAGATTTCATGGCTTCTAGCCACTTCTCAGACTCGGGACCAGTTATGGCCTCTTGGTAGGTCACAGACTCATCCTGATCCATGAGTAATACATCACCTTGATCAGTTATGAGATATCCATATCTCTCAGGTAGTTGACGTATCCTGCTTGACCTACGCTGGTCTTGTTCTACTTGAGCAGGTTGCTCTTCCACAACTACTTGTGTTTCCTGCTCTAATTCCTCCATAGGTGTATCTATGCTTTGTGATTCTTGAACTTCTTCAAGCTCTATTTTCCTCCCACTGGTTCCTTTGGAAATAAAATCCTTTTATAGAAAAACTCCAGTTCGAGCGACAAACACTTTGCCCTCATAAGGATTGTAGAAATATTACCCTATTGTTTCTTTAGGATACCCCACAAATAAGCATTTGTCAGATTTGGGCTCAAGCTTAGTTGAAATTTGTCGTTTCACATAAACTTCGCAACCCCAAATCTTCATGTAAGACATATGTGGTTTCTTACCACTCCATATCTCATATGGTGTCTTCTCAACCTTTTTGGATGGAACACGGTTAAGTGTGTAAGCTGCTGTCAATAGTGTATGTCCCCAAAAGGAGTTTGGAAGATCGTCGTGACTCATCATGGATCGGACCATGTCTAACAGGGTTCGATTTCTTCTCTCAGATACACCATTCCATTGGGGTGTTCCAGGAGGAGTAAGTTGGGATATGATCCCACACTCTTTCAGATGTTCATCAAACTCTAGGCTTAAATACTCACCACCTCGATCTGATCGAAGAGTTTTAATATTCTTACCTAGTTGGTTTTGTACTTCATTCTTGAATTCCTTGAACTTTTCAAAGGACTCTGATTTGTGTTTCATTAAATACACATAACCATATCTACTGAAATCATCAGTAAATGTGATGAAGTACTGAAAACCTCCTCTGGCTGGTATGTTCAGTGGTCCACATACATCAGTATGTATGAGGGCCAAAAGATCATTAGCTCTTTCACCTTTTCCTGTGAATGGAGACTTTGTCATCTTTCCAATTAAACAAGACTTGCATGTCTCATATGATTCATAATCAAAAGAGTCCAAGAGTCCATCTTTATGGAGTTTGGAAATGTGTTTCTCATTTATGTGGCCTAATCGACAATGCCAAAGGTAAGTTGGATTTAACTCATTAGGGTTCATCCTTTTAGTATTAATGTTATAAATAGGCATTTCAAGATCAAGGACATATAGTCCATTGTTCATTTGTGCAGTAGCATAGAATATATAATTCAAATAAATTGAGCAACAATTGTTCTTTATTATAAATGAAAAACCAAACTTGTCCAAACAAGAAACGAAAATAATATTCCTGCTAATTGCAGGTACATAATAACAATTCTCTAACTGAATTATTAAACCACTGGGTAAAGTCAATACATAAGTTCCTACGGCTAAAGTAACAACCTTTGCTCCATTGTCAACTCGTAGGTCAACTTCACCTTTTGCCAAATCTCTACTTCTTTTTAGCCCCGGCACATTTGTACAAATGTGAGAACCGCATCCAATATCTAATACCCATGATGCAGAAGTAGATAAATTTATTTCAATAACAAAAATACCTGAAGTTGAAGTCTCTACTCCATTCTTCGTATCTTTCATGTACTTTGGGCAGTTTCGCTTCTAGTGTCCGGTCTTACCGCAATGGAAGCAGGTTCCTGCCTTTGCTATGCCTCAATTAGGCTTCAAAGCAGCAACAGTGGGTCTGGGTTTGACAACTTCCTTTCCTTTCCCTTTATCACCCTGCTTGGTGGGCCTTTTGTTCTGTCTCTTTCCATTTCCGATCATCAGAATGGACTTCCCTTTTGACTTCAGATTCTGCTCAGCAGTTCTTAACATGCCTAGCAGTTCAGGAAGAGATTTGTCCATATCATTCATATTGAAATTTAGGACAAATTGACTGAATATATCTGGCAACGATTGCAAGATCAAATCAGTCGCAAGTTCCTTTCCGAGGGGAAAACCCAACCTTTCAAGGTTTTCCACATACCCAATCATCTTTAGCACATGGGGACTTACAGGGTCTCCCTCAGCTAACTTGCTTTGAAAAAGGGCTTTTAAAACTTTAAACCTCTCATGCCTTGCTTGCTCTTGATAGAGCATCTTCAGGTGTTCGATCATATCGAACGCTGTCATGTTCTCATGTTGCTTTTGCAATTCTGAGTTCATGGTAGCTAGCATGAGACAAGCAGTTTCATTGGCATCATCGACATGCTTCTTATAAGCATCTCTTTCTGCCTTAGGTGCAGAACTAGGAGGTTCCTCTTCAGGAACAGGTTTCTCAAAGACATACAACTTTTTATCATGTTTGAGGACAATCCTCAGGTTTCGGTGCCAATCCAGAAAATTTGTCCCTGACAACTTTCCTTATCAAGGATTGATTGCAATATGTTGTTAGAGGTGTTTGTTGTCATGGTAATCTACATAAGAATTAATGAAAATATAAGTATCAATAACATATTTAATTAGGCCTTTAATTAAATATGCTCCTACTATTTTACTCAAAACAAATGACACTCATCATTTGATTCGGAAAATCCCGTTGGAAGATTTTCTAGTGGGTCGAGATCCATATTTCACTTTGTTCTAAGTCCGCGTAGGAGGATTACATAGAACTAGGTTATTTAGGTAGGAACTCCTTCCAATTGTATCTCATACAACTCTCGAAAATTTCAGTTGGGTGAATAACTCCTTATTCCAATCCATCATATGGATCATTCCCAACTCTTGCTTCTAAACATATATAATCTTATTATAATTTGTTTAGTTAAGTTTGACCCATTATTTTAGCAGTTGGATATTACAATTATCCCATCGCACCTTACTAATATAGAACATGCACCTCGTGTAGGCGAAACCTACATTATCCGATACTAGTCTTGATGAGTGTTAAAACTTGGAAAGCTTAAACTTAATATTTAATTTGAGGGAATTGTAATTGTTCTGATCTCACCGGCTTATTTATCATATAAATCATCTCTCACATGCATCAACATATATCAACATACATACACATGCATCAACATACATAATGAAACAGTTATGGCCCCTAGCGCAATTGTTCTCCCAAGTCAATGAGAGAACCTAAGCTAACCTAATAACGATCTAAGCTTCTCCAAGAAAGATCTTCAAGGTTGTCCTCCATTGATATTGAATTCTTCTCTTTCTTCATATCATTACATTACAGAAGAAACTCGTTTTACATACGAGGGATTGAGATGAGAAAAGAAATTATATTAAGAGATTAAAAAGAGAGGCACGACACGCAGGTCGTATTTAAAAACCCAAAACAAAATAAAGGAAGACTAAGGCCATAACTGATCACCATAAGGCAATAATAATAAACACATTATTATTATTATTTTTAATTCCTTTAATTAATTAAAACCAAATTAAATTTTGGCGACCGATCACATTACACAGAGTTAGCCGGGGGTTCCGCTGACCGATCAGCGGACGGGGGTCAAGGGGGCAGCGCCCCTTGCGGTGTTGGAGGGGCAGGGCCCCTATCCAAAAAATTTAATGAACAATTCATTTGAAATGGACATCGTTTTGCATCAACACAACTCTTGTGCAGTCACAAAACAGAAACCCCGAGAATTCTGACTCTGTGAGTGTGACGATCGTCACAAGCATGTTACGACCGTCACAGGCCCATGACGAACGTCACGCAGCCAAAAACAGAAACGCCTAGAATTCTGGATCTGTGAATGTGACGACCGTCACAAAGCACATGACGACCGTCACGTCCAGCTTGTTACGATCGTCACAAGTCCATGACGATCGTCACGCGGCCAAAAACCAGCGCTTTGAAACAGTCAACAGACGTGTTTCAACAAACCCTTAATTCATAACTTCTTGACGGCACAACCCTTTGCGCCGTCACTAACCCTAATGCACCAATTTTAGACCGTCAAACACACCTCGGTTGTTGATTCAGTATGATTGATCAACAGGTCATTGCTTCACCATACTAATGTCGGATTCCGAAGCAAATGACCATTGATCGCTCAAAGGAAAACAACCATTTAGTGTTTGAATGAATGAAACAGAAACAGTATATCATATATACCATACTTTGCATTAGGATTACTTATATCATATATAAGTTGATCGGTCTCAATTACGTAACCTATGGACGATCGATGTATCGCTGCTTCACCATACTAATGTCGGTTCCGAAGCATAGTCAACATCAATCATCCAACTCGTACACTCATGATGCCAAATTTAATTACCCGTTTAATTAATTGATTCATTCTGTCTTTTAATCATATTAATACAGAAAATAAACAACTATCCGATTCATGGTTTCGTAAGTGGCTCCGATACCACTAAAGGAGAATTGCGATCCAAAACACAGCGAAAATTAAAATTTTCTTCTTTAGAGATCCTTACGAATGGTCATGATCAGTGATAGAATATTTACCTCTTGTGACGATTGAAACCTTTGGTGCAGATCTCTTGTGATGATCAAAACCTTTGATGCAGATCCACGGAGCGATCACGAACGTTGAATGATGACAACGTCTCTACTCAGTCCACACGAACGGATTCCTTCAATCTCAGTGCTAGCTAGTACGAATGAAGGCTTTGAGTGAGAGAGAGAGAGAGAAAGAAAACGAAAATAATGCAACCGCAATTAATGCTTCTGCACAAGGATTCTATTTATAAAACCACTTGTGTGGGCTTCAAGCTAAAAGCCCACTTAAGTGTATTTTGGCCCATATCTTATAATATGCCCAAAATCACTTAAGCCCATGATACCTTACCATATTTCGTATTCTACTTAAGTACACCGTACCTTACGATGTTCTATAACTCACTTAAGTGCACTTTACCTTACGGTGTTCCTTAGTTACCCTATCTCTCATCAATCCGTCCTTTGTGTGTGACCCTGTAGGTTTTCGCGGCATTGACAATTATATTAAATCATGTATTTAACATAATAAACAGTGAGCGGTATCTAACAACACATTACTGCTACCCAAGACACGAAAATGTCATGTGATCTGACAAATCCTTCTATGATAATACTTATGTGTATAATTACCCTTTTGCCCTTATGTCTATATTGAACACAAGGCATAGACCGTGTCATCCTTGTCCAGTTCAATATTGGGCCCATAGACATTTATCCTGTTACGTAGGATGGGCAAATTCCATCTAGGTCACTCATGTCCCTCAACATGCTTCGTGGAGTACCCATCAACTGTCTTTATGGTTATCCAGTTACGGACAACGATTAATCAACAATAAAGCACTTGACTCTACATCTAGGGTCCATAGTGGTTTCAGGTCGAAGAGTGGTATACACCATTATCACCATGAGAATAACTTATGACACTTTGCATAACATTATATATAGTATTCTCATAGCGGGTCAATCCAGTATAAATATTACTCTTAATATTCATACCTATGTTTAAGACTTGATAACTCCTTATCCATGATCCATGAGATGTGATCATCAGTCTATATACATAATAGTCTTAATGCTTTAATGTTATCCCACTTCACAATAAAGCTCGGCTACAGATACTTTAAGAATAGAGTCCTTATGTTTAATGTGATCTCATGATCAAGTCACACTTGATACATTAAACGGACTAGCTATTCTAGGGACTTTATTAAACAAACGTAATAAAGAAAAAGCCTTTTATTATTAATAAATAATTCAATACAAGTACCAAAAGTATTTGCCTCTAGGGCTTACACCAACAATAGAGACTTCAACTTCAAGTATTTTTGTTATTGAAATTAAGTTATCTACTTCTGCATCATGGGTATTAGATACTGGATGCGGTTCTCATATTTGTACCAATGTGCAGGGGCTAAAAAGGAGTAGAGATTTGGCAAAAGGTGAAGTTGACCTACGAGTTGACAATGGAGCAAAGGTTGTTACTTTAGCCGTAGGAACTTATGTATTGACTTTACCTAGTGGTTTAATAATTCAGTTAGAGAATTGTTATTATGTACCTGCAATTAGCAGGAATATTATTTTCGTTTCTTGTTTGGACAAGTTTGGTTTTTCATTTATAATAAAGAACAATTGTTGCTCAATTTATTTGAATTATATATTCTATGCTACTGCACAAATGAACAATGGACTATATGTCCTTGATCTTGAAATGCCTATTTATAACATTAATACTAAAAGGATGAACCCTAATGAGTTAAATCCAACTTACCTTTGGCATTGTCGATTAGGCCACATAAATGAGAAACACATTTCCAAACTCCATAAAGATGGACTCTTGGACTCTTTTGATTATGAATCATATGAGACATGCAAGTCTTGTTTAATTGGAAAGATGACAAAGTCTCCATTCATAGGAAAAGGTGAAAGAGCTAATGATCTTTTGGCCCTCATACATACTGATGTATGTGGACCACTGAACATACCAGCCAGAGGAGGTTTTCAGTACTTCATCACATTTACTGATGATTTCAGTAGATATGGTTATGTGTATTTAATGAAACACAAATCAGAGTCCTTTGAAAAGTTCAAGGAATTCAAGAATGAAGTACAAAACCAACTAGGTAAGAATATTAAAACTCTTCGATCAGATCGAGGTGGTGAGTATTTAAGCCTAGAGTTTGATGAACATCTGAAAGAGTGTGGGATCCTATCCCAACTTACTCTTCCTAGAACACCCTAATGGAATGGTGTATCTGAGAGAAGAAATCGAACCCTGTTAGACATGGTCCGATCCATGATGAGTCATGCCGATCTTCCAAACTCCTTTTGGGGACATGCACTATTGACAACAGCTTACACACTTAACCGTGTTTCATCCAAAAAGGTTGAGAAGACACCATATGAGATATGGAGTGGTAAGAAACCACATATGTCTTACATGAAGATTTGGGGTTGCGAAGTTTATGTGAAACGACAAATTTTAACTAAGCTTGAGCCCAAATCTGACAAATGCTTATTTGTGGGGTATCCTAAAGAAACAATAGGGTAATATTTCTACAATCCTTATGAGGGCAAAGTGTTTGTCGCTCGAACTGGAGTTTTCCTAGAAAAGGATTTTATTTCCAAAGGAATCAGTGGGAGGAAAGTGTAGCTTGAAGAAATTCAAGAATCACAAAGCATTGATACACCCATGGAGGAATTAGAGCAGGAAACACAAGTAGTTGTGAAAGAGCAACCTGCTCGAGTAGAACAAGACCAGCGTAGGTCAAGCAGGATACATCACCTACCTGATAGATATGGATATCTCATAACTGATCAAGGTGATGTATTACTCATGGATCAAGATGAGCATGTGACCTCTCAAGAGGCCATAACTGGTCCCGAGTCTGGGAAGTGGCTAGAAGCCATGAAATCTGAAATGGATTCCATGTACACAAACCAAGTTTGGACCTTGGTAGAGCCTCCTGTAGGAGTTAACCCTATAGGATGCAAGTGGATCTTCAAAAAGAAGACTGACATGGATGGTAAGGTACATACCTATAAGGCAAGACTGGTTGCAAAAGGATATAAATAATTTCATGGGATTGACTATGATGAAACCTTTTCACCAGTTGCAATGCTTAAATCTGTTCGGATTTTACTTGCTATCGTTGCATATCATGATTATGAAATATGGCAGATGGATGTCAAAACTGCTTTCCTTAATGGGAATCTTCTTGAGGATGTGTACATGACACAACCTGAAGGATTTGACATACCAGAAGAAGCCCAAGAGATATGAAAGTTACAAAGATCAATCTATGGATTGAAGCAAGCTTCCAGAAGATGGAATCTTCGTTTTGATGAAACAGTAAAACAATATGGATTCATCAAGAACGAAGATGAGCCTTGTGTCTACAAGAAGGTTAGTGGGAGCATGGTCGTTTTCCTGGTATTATATATAGATGGCATATTACTCATTGGAAACGATGTCCCTACCATGCAACAAGTAAAGTCTTGGTTGGGAAATGATTTTCTATGGAGGACCTAGGTGAAGCAACCTATATATTAGGAATCAGAATCTATAGAGATAGATCACAAAAACTGCTTGGCCTAAGTCAGTGTACGTACATAGACAAAGTGCTGAGACGCTTTAATATGCATGATTCTAAGAAAGGATTCATACCTATGCAACATGGCCTGTGTCTATCAAAAACACAATCCCCTTTAACTAAGGAATAAAGGGATCACATGAATAAGATTCCATATGCATCTGCAATATGATCTATCATGTATGCCATGTTATGTACTCGATCAGATATCTCGTATGCTTTAAGTGCAACGAGTAGGTATCAATCTGATCCTAGTGATGCTCATTGGATAGTTGTCAAGAATATCCTTAAGTATTTGAGAAGGACTAAGGACTCATTCTTGATATATGGAGGTCGGGAAGAGCTGGCTGTAATTGGATACACCGATGCTAGCTTCCAGACAAATAAGGATGACTTTAGATCGCAATCTGGTTATGTGTTTTGCTTAAACGGTGGCGCTGTGAGCTGGAAAAGTTTAAAGCAAGATACAGTTGCTGAGTCGACAACCGAGGCCGAGTATATTGTTGCCTCAAGTGCAGCAAAGGAAACTATTTGAATCAAAAAGTTCATTAGTGAAGTTGGCATAGTTCCTAGCATTGTGGATCCCATTGGTCTCTATTGTGATAACAATGGTGCTATCGCACAAGCTAAGGAACCTAGATCTCACCAACGATCTAAACACATACTTAGGCGTTATCACCTCATTCGAGAGATAATAGATAGAGAGGATGTGAAAATATGCAGAGTACCTACACTTGACAATATTGCTGACCCACTGACAAAACCTCTTGTGCAACAGAAGCATGATGACCATACTCGATCTATGGGCATTAGGGGTATGCTTGATTGGCTCTAGTGCTAGTGGGAGATTGTTGGTGTAAGCCCTAGAGGCCAATACTTTTGGTACTTGTATCGAATTATTTATTAATAATAAAAGGCTTTTTCTTTATTATGTTTGTCTAATAAAGTCCCTAGAATAAATAGTCCGTTTAATGTATCAAGTGGGACTTAATCATGAGATCACATTAAACATAAGGACACTATTCTTAAAGTATCCGTAGTCGAGCTTTATTGTGAAGTGGGATAACGTTAAAGCATTAAGACTATTATGTATATAGATTGATGATCACATCTCATGGATCATGGATAAAGAGTTATCAAGTCTTAAACATATGTATGAATATTAAGAGTAATATTTATACTGGATTGACCCGCTATGAGAATACTATATAGAATGTTATGCAAAGTGTCATAAGTTATTCTCATGGAGACAATGATGTATACCATCCTTCGACCTGAAACCACTATGGACCCTAGATGTAAAGTCGAGTGCCTTATTGCTGATCAAACATTGTTCGTAACTGGATGACCATAAAGACAATTGATGGGTACTCCACGAAGCATGCTAAGGGACATGAGTGACCTAGATGGAATTTGTCCATCCTGCGTAACAGGATAAATGTCTATGGACCCAATATTGAACTGGACAAGGATGCCACGGTCTATGCCTTGTGTTCAATATAGATATAAGGGCAAAAGGGTAATTGTACACATAAGTATTATCACAAAAGGATTTGTCAGATCACATGACATTTTTGTGTCTTGCGTAGCAGTGATGTGTTGCTAGATACCGCTCACTGTTTATTATGTTAAATACGTGATTTAATATAATTGTCAATGCCGTGAAAACCTACACGGTCACACACAAAAGGACGGATTGATGAGAGATAGAGTAACTAAGGAATACCGTAATGTACGGTGCACTTAAGTGAATTGTAGAACATCGTAAGGTACGTTGTACTTAAGTAGAATACGAAATACGGTAAGGTACCACACACTTAAGTGATTTTGGCATATTATAAAATATGGGCCACATTCACTTGAGTGAGCTTTTTAGCTTGCAGCCCACACAAGTGGTTCTATAAATAGAACCCTTGTATAGAAGCATTTGTGCAGTTGCAATTTCATTTCTCTCTCTCTCTCTCTCTCTCTCTCTCTCTCACTCAAAGCCTTCATTCGTAGCAGCTAGCACTGAGATTGAAGGAATCTGTTCGCGTGGACTGAGTAGAGGCGTTGTCATCGTTCAACGTTCGTGATCGTTCCGTAGATTTGCATCAAAGGTTACCATCTCCACAAGAGGTAACGATTCTATCACTGATCATTCCCATTTGTAAGGATCACTAAAGGAGAAATTTTAAATTCCGCTGTGTTTTGGATCGCTATTCTCCTTCATTAAAATCATCTCAAATACAGGTAAAGCACATGTCTTTTGTTGATGGTCGTTGAAATAATCTTTTTTTCCTCTATATCATGAATATCATATAGAAATTTTAATCAAACCTTGAAAGGATTGGTCAAAAGTTTGAACTCCAAATTCGTTGAATGGTGATTGAAATTGTCTTTTTTTTATTGGTTGTAGGTATGGTGCATCCACGGATCACAATGAAGGCATGCCGATGAGACAATACATAGTGAAACTAGATAGAGGTCGGTGCGACTGCGGAAAGTTCCAAGTCTTTTGTATGCCTTGCTCCCATGTCATTGCGGCATGTTCAATGGTTCGAAGGGATCCATCCTACTCATTATATAACATTTACAAAGTCATAAGCCTATCTAATATTTACCAAATTAGTTTTTCAGTTGTTGTAAAAGAGGATTACTGGCTTGAATATCAATGGGATATTCTCTAGCACAATGAAGTTATGCGAAGAAAGAAAAATGGTCGACCAAATATCACCTGTATTCGAACTGAAATGGATACGACAAACAAAATGGTTCGATTATGCAGTTCATGTCGTTATCCATGTCACAATCATACTAACTGTCCTAGTGTTGGAACGAGCACAACAAGATAATTTTACATGTACCTCTTTTGCTTTATATTAAAAATAACACAAACAAATACAACACAGTCAACACACAAGCAACACATAAACAACAACACAAACAACTACAACAATTAAAATACCATTACTATAACTAAGTGATTACAATCATCAAAATAATTTTGGATATATTATGCATCATCCTGTTAACATCTCTGTCAGTCTTAATATCCACTCATTCACACACTTCTCCATTTTGGTTGAACGTGGACTCAAGCCATTGAATTCTTCTAATCCTTTCACCACCTGTAATTTCTCTATCTAACCAATGGTTCAACGTCCGATTAAGACGTTCAAACGAATTTATATTCCAAAGTCAAATATTTATTGAAGATACGACTGTTGAAAAGATTAAATCAACATTTCTCTTGTGAATGTATTCAGACATGATTAAAGAAAACAAAATTGAAGATGATTAAAGAAATTGAAGGAAAATGGAAGAGAGTAAGAAGTTGTGTGAAATAATATGGAGATGCGAGAGTGGTTTTATAGAAGAAACAAACTATGCATGCGCCAAAGCACGCACACAAACATGCGCCAATGCAGGTGGCGCATACATAAATGCATGCGCCAATGTATGTGACACCTATATGCATTGCTTTTGCATGCATGCGCCAAGGCTAATGGCACATATGCGTCAGTTCAACTCACGCCTCAATTAAAAAAGTGATTATTTTACTATTTTTTTTAAAAAATATGTTATTTAGAGATTTAAATTGAAATTAGTGGATATTTAAAAAAAAATTCAAATAAGCCACATGTATTTAACCTAAATAAAAAATAAAATCAAGTTCTTACTTCTCGAATCAATTTTGGTTTACCTCCGTCCAAAACCTGAACCATAGCATATCAATTTTAACAATCAAAACCCTAAAACAACACAACTCCGCAGTTCAGTCCAATCGCGCTGCCGCGATACGAGTTGGATTTGACTGATTTAAACGCCGGCGGAGCTGGTCATCCGCAGCCAGAAACTGAGAACTTCCAGGTATCCTTCTTGTTTTCCTTCTTTCTTTTTTACCTTTCCGATTTTAATTCCCCTCTTCTGGTGCGGTCCTGTAGTGCAAGCCGGAATGCGATTTCACTGCGATTTGCACGCCAAAGCAGAGGAATTGACAACTTAGGGATTTTGTTTCTTACAGTTCAATGATATGCTTTTGTTTTGTTTGTAGGTTTTGTGATGGATGTGGAGTGGTCTGAATCACGGTACGATGATAGGAATGACAAAGACGATTCCCCTGTGAGGGAGCATTATGATGATGATGGGGTAGACAAGTCTAGCAGGCATAGGAGCAAGGATAGGAAGAAGAGTGATAAGGAACACCGGAGTAAAGACAGGGATCAGCCCAAGAGGGCTTCTGAAGATTTAGAGAAGGATAGAGGTGCTGGAAGGGAACGTAATAGGGATGAGCGGGAAAAGGACAGGGGTAAAGATGGTAAAGTAAGGGAGAAAGATTATGATAGAGAGAAATATAGGGAAAAGGAGCGTGAGAGGGATAGAGATAAGAAGGACCGGGGTAAGGATAGAGACCGGGAGAAAGAAAGAGAGTTGGAGAAAGATAGTGATCGAATGCGCGAGAAGGAGAGAGGAAAAGAGAAAACTAGGGATAGGGACAGGGATAAGGCAAAGGAAAAGGAGCGAGAGAAACATAGAGATAGAGAAAGTTATAGAGATGTGGATCGGGATAAGGGAAAAGATAAAATTAGAGAGGATAGGGAGACTGATCGAGATAAAGATAGGTCAAGGGATAGAGGAAGTAGAAAGGCTCATGAGGAAGATTATGAATCGGGTAATCTTGATGATAAAGTGGACTACCATGAAAAGAGAGACGAGGAGGTTGGTAGGCATGCAAAGGCTTCAAAACTCAATCAAGATGATAAAGATGGTGAAACATCAACACATTTGTCACAAAAAGAACTTGAAGAACGTATCTTGAAGTGAGTCTTATTTTTATTTGTTACTTCACTGCATATCACTTTTACTTTTGTTCTTTGATGAAGTATTAAATTGTAGATTCTGCAATGTGAGCTTGAATACACGACTCATTACTTTATGCTTCAGGTCATAAACTCATAATTGTATATTAATTGGCCAATAATGAATGCTTAGAATTTTAATGGCTCTTCTGTAGAGTTTGGACTAGGCTAGTTTATGTAATTTTAGGGTTAGTCTATAGAGGTCGCATTGTTGTGTAGGAGCCCCTAGGTGGTACGTGAAACTCCATTGCGTTACATTACAGAAGTAGTGCCACCGATAGCTTCAGATATAGTGAAACTTTTGTAAAATTGTCAGTGGTTTGGACTTTTTGGTTATTTCACCCTAAACTAGCCATTTTACCTCATCTTATAGTCGGTCCCTCTAATTTTTGTCATTTCACCCCAAAATTCTGAATGACAACACAATAGGACTTTGGTGTCATCTCATCTCGTCTCCTCCTAAAAGGCTTCATCTCCCCTTCTTTCTTACCTTGTGTGGCTTACTGTCAGTCTTTTCTTCGAATTTCTAGCCTCCCTCCATAACCAATCACTTTGCAGCAAAACAGAGTTAGAAACCACCCTGTCTCTATAGAGATACAGAAAATATAGGCAAAAGAGTAGGGGGAGGATGCAGCACAAACGAGGTCTAGTAGTGAAGTGAAGGGAGGGGACTTGGTGACGAATAAGAGCTTGGAAATAGTGATTCCATTTAAGGAATCACTTGTATATATTTTAATTGCTTAAATTAGTTCAAAACTTATTTACTTTATTGAGTTTGAATATTAGTAATAATAATTTTGATTATTAGTTAGGAGTATGTCTTTTAACTTTTTGCAATCTTCTATATGTTAGCTTTTATATTTGCACGTCTTTAACTTTTTGTATTCTTCTATATTTTAGCTTTTATATCTGTTCGGTATAAATTTCTTGTTTTGTTTTCCTAAATATTGACACAGTAGTCGTATCAATATCCGCTATACCACCAAGCATTTTTGGGGCCGGTAGTTATCCATCATTGATCACATAGAGCAACAAACATAACATGAAACATATTAAACTAATATTAGTAAATAGTAAGATCGCAAATTAAATAAAGCACAAACTGTAATAACATTATAAACCAAATAATATTAGTAATAAGCAACTTCAAAATATCAGTCATCCCACTTTCCACTATTGTGCTAGTGTGTTTGGGGTTGGCTGTTTTCCGGGAGATGACACTGTCCAACACACACTTATTTTATTTGCTTGTAAGCCACCCAGAACAGAATCTATGGCCACTTGGTCACAACATTTAGTATTTTATTCCTTACTGCATATCTTGTAGTATTTGAATTATATGTACTGTATTAGCATGTTGTGAATTTGGTACATTGTAGGTTGCCAAAGGATTTATGATTTATTGCGTGTTTAGATTTTCTTGGGTGGATTATTGAGAAAAAATAATTGGATTGATGGCTCACTGAGGGCTCACTGAGTATATTTGTGGGTGAATAGAGTTTAAAAGCCATTGCATACTTCTAAGGTTCAAGTTAATAATGGTTGGGTGGATGCTGTGAATGGCTTCTGCAAGAGTAGGGTTTTGCTTTGATGGGTTTTAGGGCCAATTCAAGGAACAGATAATTTAGCTAGGTTTTTGATGGGATGACTTTTTTTTATCAAGGTTGCTGAAAAAATGGAATCTGGTTGATTGTTAAACCAAAAAAAAAGATAGAAGATGAGTAGATGGAAGTGAAACCTTGATTTTATGCTTAGCCAGGGTCTCTTAGGCATCACATTCACACATATGTTTGAATTGCACCATATAATCAAGTAATCATTTTGATACCATAACTAATCAATCTCATTATTATTTGCTAAAATTAGGCTTGAAAACTGTTTATATGAACCTATTCTAATTTCTAACTCATTGTTCCCGGAAGAGAAGCACTTACTCTTTCCAAGTAAACCATGTATTTTTTTTATAATTTTCATGTATTTTTTATAATTTTCATTGATAACTTACTATTTCTTGCTTCTGAGAGAAGCACTTAAATTGGCCTCTTTTCTAATTTTTTGAGAAGCATGTTTTCTTTAAAGATAAAAAACACATATGTTAACTATATTGTTCTTTTCTCTTTAAAGAAGTGCAAGCTACATGGCCTCCAAAGATAATACACCCATCACCAGCTTAATCTCTTCAATTTTAGACTGTTTTTATGCTGGAGTTTATATTATCAACTTGTTTGTTTATTTTGATCACCAATATTCTGAAATATTGCATTTTTACTGTTATAAAATCCCTTCTGTTGTGACAATATCCTCTTAATCTATTGTTTTGGATAGGATGAAAGAAACAAGAACAAATAAACAATCTGAAGCAGCTTCTGAGATCTCATCATGGGTTAATAAAAGCCGCAAGCTTGAAAAGAAAAGAGTATCACAGCTCTCAAAGCATTTTGAGGAGCAGGTTTTTTACTCATCTATCACCTTTAATATGTTGTGATGTTGTTTGTGTAAGATTTATATATATATATATATATATATATATATATATATATATATATATTTGCATTTTAGGTATGTAACCAAGTTTTTGTAATTTAAAATTTTTTATAGGACAACATCGCAGTAGAGGGAAGTGACGATGAGGATACCGCCCATCACACTGGTACATCCTTTTCCCTGTTGCTTTATCCTGTAAAGTTCTGTAGTATGTAATTTCTCAAGTCTCAATGTTCGTGCCTTCTACTATGTATACAATTATTAAGCGTTAGTTCACTGAAGTGGGACAACTGTCCTAACAAACTAAAGCTTATACATGCAAACAGAGAAGAAGACAGCTGTCCTAATTAATAATAAACTGAGCTAAACAACAGAAACAGAAGGAATTGGCAATGTAGAACTGAGAACTGTTCATACTTCCATGTACTCTAATTTTGAATAGCTATTTATTGATAGCAGAGACTAGAGAGTGACGATCTGTAACAGGTTTCGAACTACCCACACTGTAACAGCTTAACCATAACTAAATTAGTTAAGCTGTCAGTTTTAACATTTATATCTCTGATTAGTTGTTCCATCCATGGGAGGTACAAGATCACCAATTGAGGAGAGAGAAACATCAATAGCCTTGATGCCAAGGAATCCAGAAACAACAACTTTTCAGTGTTGTGTAATGGTCGGACAGCTTCTCCCTTAGCTTTCACAGTGAACACAACCAATATCACGATCTTGTTGCTCCACAATTGATAAGCATCGCCCACCTGCAAAGTTCACATATTGCTCCATCAAGAATCACTGTGGAATGTGAGGGTATAAGAGGTAATGATGGAGGCAATTTTCTTCAATTTCTGGCTCAGAGGGTTGATGCTAAAGAAGAATGTTGTCTTCATCTAGTTTTTCGGTAATGGGGTGTTTGGAACCCAAGAATTGAATTCCAAAGAAGTAACGTTTTTATTAAGAAATAAGAAAAGAATAGGAGAGAATCTCTCCTCCAAGGGGTTTCCCTTCACAATAGAGATGCTGCTCTGTTCACTAATTTTACAATATTCAAAATTTACAGTCTCTATCTCCATAATTCTCCTATTCATACAGATACTTCTCTAACTAAACAAATAGCTAACTAACTAATTCTTCTAATGTACATCCTAACATGGAGTGGGAGAAAATAACTGGTGCTGATACTGGAACAGTTGCTGACGACAAAGACAAATTACTGCACATGAAAGTGAGGGAGGGGGTAAATGTATGATTTTGCAGAAAAATTGAGGGAAATGTACACACTTAAATAATTAGAAAGCTGAATGAGGGGAGGGAGATGTTACTCTTCACAAGTGACTCCTGATATTTATAGTGAGTGAGTCACAGACAGGATCAGTTACAAAATGGTAAAGCAGTAGTTAACTGTAACAGCAACAGGAAACTAACAAATTCTAACCACTCCTCACATAATATTAAACTATTAGATGAGTGGGTATAGAGGAGCCGTATAAGTGTAAAACTTGAGTTATAATAGCCAGCTATCCCTATAGGGAGGAGCTGTAGTAGTTATGTAGTTGGCCACTTGGGGATACTGTTTGAGATTTGAAACTATGATTTAAAATTGGACGATCATTTAGAATGTGGAGCTTCTGGTTCATGGTTTAATGGCTCAAGCGTGGTGAATCACGGTTGAACAGATGATATGTAAATGTACATTAAGTAGTAATTTCATATAAATGTAAAAAATTCAGATAACTTTTTATTATTTTTGGATAAAATTAAATTGAATTTTAAATCCACATAGATTGATTGCATTATGTATCCTGAAGTATTGAAACCAATAGCAAACGGATTGCTAGTAAAAATCCACATATATAGAAGTTTGTGACTATAGGTGTTTTATTGGTTTTACTGGCTCTGGACCTGTTTGACTTGTTCATTATCACCGGTTCTGCAACCAGTTTTTTTGGTTTAACATACTGTACACACCATATTCTGGCTCAGCAGGTCAAATGGTCTATCTGGTTTTCAAAACTCTGATTTTAATGCACGATCTACTATTTTGTCAATGCATATGGAACCAACATTAGAGCTCAAAGCACTAAATTTCTACAACTGCCCATTGCCTAGTGACATTTTAGTTATGTGATATGTCTTTAGAGGTTAAGAATCTGCTCCATTGTTAATATGATTGGTAATATATACTTGTATGCTGAATATCATACAGATCACCTGGCGGGGGTGAAAGTTCTTCATGGCCTTGACAAAGTAGCAGAAGGTGGTACTGTAGTTCTGACAATCAGAGATCAGCCCATACTTGCTGATGGTGATCTTAATGAAGGTACAACTTCTCGGTGTTCTTCTTATATTGTTCTTGTTTGAATTCTGAGTTGTTGTGCATCATTGTGTAAAATAATTTGTTTTCTCACACTCCAGACGTTGATATGCTCGAGAATGTGGAAATTGGGGAACAAAAACGCCGAGATGATGCTTATAAAGCTGCAAAAAAGAAAACTGGCATATACGATGATAAGTAAGATGATCATTACTATCGTCCGTTGTGATTGAAACAATGTAAATAGAAACTGAAATGTTGTAGAATCAAATCTTTAATCTGATGAAGCATGGCTATCAATTTCAGGTTCAATGATGATCCCTCCTCAGAAAAGAAAATACTTCCAAAATATGATGATCCAGTCGCCGAAGAGGTTTGATGCTCATTGTTTCTTCTTACATTCCAAAGCATAAACTGTTGAGCAAGGTAGTTATTGTGAATGCTTATACTCATCTGAGTTTTTTATTCAGGGTTTAACTTTGGATGAAAGAGGAAGGTTCTCAGGTGAAGCTGAAAAGAAACTTGAAGAGGTCAGTTACTATTTTAATATATATATATATATATATATATATATATATATATATATATATATATATATATATATACATATATATATATATATATATATACATATATATATATATACATATATATATATGTATTTGTTTTTTTATGGAATACTTTTCAAGAAAGTAAAGATGGAGCTTCAAAAATTCTCTGCTTATGAAACTTCCATGGTTGTGAGCTTTCCATGATTGACAATAGAGCAGTATAATATCATTTGGTCCATTTAATAGATCTCAAAGCCTTTTGTTGTTATTGTTGCATAACTTGCATAGGCTTTCTGCTATCAGAATATTGTTTATGACGTTGCTGTTGTATGCGCCTTCTGTGGTCAGAATATTACTGTCTATGACTACCTATAAGAGATATGTTGAAGCTAGCTAAGTCTAGGCTTTGTATCTAGTTCTAACTGACACCTGTCAGATGTTTCACCTGCTACAGCAGGTTAAACTGGTTGTTATAAATACAACCAGTTAGCAACTGTTGTAACTAACTTTCCAATTCAATAGTTACAACCGAAAATGGAAAAAGCAACTGCATTTTCTATTACTACCTATCTCTAATTGTTTTCATACTACTTCCTTTCCTCTTGTAATTGTTCCTTAGAAATTGATTGAATCAGCTACATGTATATGTCATACAGTATGTGTTTTAGTCTTTTATTATTTGGCTAAGAGGGGTATCTTCTTTTCCTACTAACAGCTCCGAAGAAGGTTAACTGGTGTTTCCACTAATAACTTTGAAGACCTTACTTCATCTGGAAAGGTATCATCAGACTACTATTCTCATGAAGAAATGCTTCAATTTAAGAAGCCCAAGAAGAAAAAGTCCTTACGGAAGAAAGATAAGCTGGACATTAATGCCCTTGAAGCTGAAGCTATCTCTTCAGGATTGGGTGTTGGCGACCTTGGTTCTCGGAAAGATGCAAAGAGGCAAGCCATCAAAGATGAACAAGAAAGATTGGCAGCTGAAATGAGAAATAATGCTTATCAGTCTGCTTATGCTAAAGCAGATGAAGCCTCCAAATTACTTCGTCCAGAACAATCTCTGTACAAAAAAACAGAGGAAGATGAAACCCCAGCTTTTGCAGATGATGACGAGGATCTTCGGAAATCTTTAGAGAAGGCAAGGCGACTAGCTTTTAAGAAACAGGAGGAGAAAGGAGCATCTGGCCCTCAAGCTATTGCTTTACTAGCCGCCTCAAATCCTAGTAATGAGACTGTTGATGATCCAAATTCTACAGCTGGAGAGTCAAGAGAAAATAAGGTGGTCTTTACAGAGATGGAAGAATTTGTCTGGGGTCTTCACATTGATGAAGGTAAGTTTTTATGTGATTATGTTTTTTTTTTTCACAATATAAAGAAGTTCATACTGTCTTGATGTTGATGTTATGAAGTCTGATTGTTCTGATTAAATGTAAGAGAGAATCATCTTTTTTTAACAACACTTCTTTGTAAGCTAGCAGGTAAAATGTATTTTTATAACAAGTTAGGATTGGCTTATACTATGTAGTTATTTTTTTGTTGAAATCGGTTGTTTCTTTTTGCAATATTCTGTTTAATCTGTACTTCTTTCTGTGCTATTTTTGTTGGACATTGTAGATGTTTCTGACATAGAAACATTGTTTTGTCAGCTTGTTAGAACTGTTGGTGTAGAGAGTATATAAAGGGGAAGCTGATAAATAGGTATAACTTGTGTGTGTTGCTTTTCTATTTTTCAGAAGCACGTAAGCCAGAAGGTGAAGATGTTTTCATGCATGATGTCGAAGAGGCAAATGTTCCTGTTGAGGAAAAGAAAGATGAAGCTGGTGGGTGGACTGAGGTTAACGAAACTGAAAAAGATGAGCAACCCAACTCAGAAGACAAGGAGGTGATAGTTCCTGATGAAAGTATACATGAAGTTGCTGTAGGGAAAGGACTGTCAGGTGCATTGAAACTGCTTAAAGATCGAGGAACACTTAAAGAAAGCATTGAATGGGGTGGCAGAAACATGGATAAGAAGAAAAGCAAATTGGTTGGGATTGTAGAGGATGAAGGAAAGGAAGTACAGAATAAAAAAGAGATTCACATTGAGAGGACAGATGAGTTTGGGAGAATTGTAAGTCCTCCATATTCATTTTCATCATTTTTTGGGGTCATATGTAGCTTTTACTGTAGCACTAGGTTCATATTATATTATTTTTGATTGCTGCATTGGCATTTTTGCATTATGGTAGTTAGCGAGGATGTTTACTATAGGACTTAATAAAGCTTACAGGCTTATGGAGCATCTAAACTCAACTGAATGGGGGTAATTACCTGAGTCAGTCTGTTTCTTTTTTTTTTGTTGAAAATTTACTTAGCAGGCATGCGTGGGAAAAAGGGAGGGAGGGAGAAAGTAAGAGGGTCTGAGATGAAGCAAAACTCACGAAAAAGGAAACAGTGTTATTAGTCTATGGAGAAGAAATTATAGGTTGTTTAATCACTTCCTCTTTGCCGCAGCGCAACAGATCAAGTTGTTGTTATGTGGCTCGGTGGTTGTGGTCCACTTTCCTCATTAATCTTGTTTTTATGCGAAGTAACTTGAGTGTGAAGATATTCATTATTTTTGTATAAGCTTTATAGATCATACCTTGTTTACTTCTAATAGCAAAAAAAAATGATATCTGTTGTGGTTTGGAATGTAGGGGTACTACACCTTTAGAATTAGTCTAAAGATTTGCTTTGCATACTTTTTTATATAATGTGTTCATGCAATTGGGTGCTTAATGATTATAATATTTCATTAGTGTCTGTTGTGGTTTGGGATATAGGAGTACTACACCTTTAGTCTAAAGATTTGGTTTGCATGCTTTCGTATATAATATGTGTTCATGGATTTGGGTGCTTAATGATTATAATATTTCGTTGTACACTGTATCTTGAAATTGGTACTCCCCTCAAATGTATTTTTAATCAATGTTGAGATATCTTTCATTTCCACTTTGCAGTTTTCACATTAGAGTTGAATGTTACTTATCCTTGATTCCCTTGTTCTTTTGTTGCTTCCAGTTGACTCCTAAGGAAGCGTTTCGAATAATTTCTCATAAGTTCCATGGCAAAGAACCTGGCAAAATGAAGCAGGAAAAGCGTATGAAGCAATTTAAAGAAGAATTGAAATTGAAGCAAATGAAGAGTTCGGATACACCATCGTTGTCTGTGGAGAGAATGAGGGAAGCTCAAGCTCGTATGAAGACACCCTATCTTGTTCTCAGCGGTCATGTTAAACCAGGGTATGTTTTTAACTTCACAAACTTTTTACTCTTGAAGCTTTGATAGAAATAAAATAAATGCTTACATTTGATGTGAATGAGATACTAAGGTTAATTATTGATTTTGTGATTTTGTGATAAAAGTTGGTGCTATAATTAATGGGGGACATTCTTTTTACATCAAAGTCTATTTCCTATCCTCCATGTCAACATTTTGGACTATTGGATCTTTATTTTCAATACGTATTATGTATGAGTTATGACACCATATAATGATCCATATCTTGATCTATTGTCTAAAGTAAGAAGCAACTATAGACTAGATATAATTTGATGATTTAATTGTGCCGAGTAATTCCTTGTTTTACCTTTGTTGATGATGAGATTACTAGTCCATATCTTCTCATATCTTATTTCCCCTCTACTTATACTTTGCACTTCTTCCCATATTGTAGGGGTTGGTTTATGTAAAATGTAGTTTGAGAAATTGTTTATGTTAGGAGTCCCACATAGGACAATATATGGCCTGATCATGTGCTTATAAGTGGGAGCAATCCTCATCCTACAAGCCGGTTTTGTAGGGTCAAGTTAGGTCCGACCCACATATTCTAAGATGGCATCAGAGCCCGGTTTGAGATCCGTTTCCGCTATCGGGTCACCCACCATTTAGTTTCACGCTCCAGACGTTCAATCCTGGGCGTGAGAGGGGTGTTAAGAGCCCCACATCAGGCAATATATGGCCGGATCAAGTGCTAATATGTGGGGGCAATCCTCACCCTACAAGCCGGTTTTGTAGGGCAGAGTTAGACCCAACCCACACATTCTAATAGTTTATTTATTTTTTGGTTAAGGAAAATGGTTTCTTTATTAATCAGTTTGCATATCCAAACATTAATGCCTATAAGTGGTATGTTGTGTTCAAATCTGAATACTACAGCAAGGAGAACAGCCACCACCACCAAGCCTTTTTCCACTAGGTCGGGTCAACTACATGGACCATACAATGTCATAATGCTTTATCATGTATTGTGTTTAAAGATAGATCATTTACCTTTCAACTTTGAATTTCTGTCATAATTTCTTTTCTATGTCTCTTTTTACCTCCTCACGGGTGCTTCTACGAATCTTCTATACTCATAGACAAATTAACTACAATGGGATGGGACAATACTTTTCTCCGATAGGAGCCGTCCAAACGTTCTTTCTTGTCTCATGTAGTCACTTATCCATTTCAACAATGAGCATACTTTTATGATGGCTTTTAACTGGCCCATATTCTTTCCAATTGAGTTTGGTGATTAATATTTGTTGATTAGGATCAACCACCAAAGTTGTATATCAAGTAAGAATCTACAGCGAGAATGCTATTACAGAACGCCAGACTTAAAGCAAAGATGCTGTCCAAGATTTATGTAATTCCTACAGAGCATGAATTGTCTAAACTCTAAACTACCAAATATACATCCTTCCTGCCCACTTACTTCTACTTTCATCATACATTAGGCATGTCCTAATTGTGACACTGACACAATTGTCTTGTGCATAACTAAAAATACATAACCACCCACATAGGTGAATAAATTCCCTACCCGCATTGCTACCTAACTGAACAATAACATGACTTTTCTGCATAACTGTCACCTTTAAGTTGTGCAGTATATTTTTCCTTTGAACATTAAACATGTATGATACCTTCTATCACGGACGACCCTAAAAGCATTTGTCCATTTCCATCCACACTACTTGAATCCTATAGTTTCCATCTGCTGTTATACCCCACCCTTTATTTTGAAAAGCATAGTGAAACATGCCTTTCATTTTTGTGTTTGCGGATGGATATTATGTTGGCAAGATTTAAAACTTTTGTATGCCATATTATTGAATATACTGTATTTGCACTTTTATGGAAGTTTAAAATTAATAATAATATAAAGAAAACCTATTAAGCTTATCCTCTATCATTTCCTTGTTTTTAGTTTATATATGCTGATGTATGTGTTCTTTTATTGGCAGACAAACTAGTGACCCAAAAAGTGGTTTTGCTACAGTTGAGAAGGATCTTCCTGGTGGTTTGACACCTATGCTCGGCGACCGGAAGGTAATTTGTATAGGCTTTGAGAAAAAAGGGTGCTTTACAATGTCTTTTATTTTCAAAAGTTACTTCAACTATGGAGAAAAATACTAAAACTATTTTTTTTGGCGGGTTTAAGCCTTTGTTTGAGAAACTTAATTAACATGAATTATCATAAAACTAAAACATAATTAAAGAAAATCTAAAAGCACAAGCAAACAGACCCTTGATATTTCTTCAAGACTAAGTGTTATTTAAAAACTGACGGTTTGTAATCACTATATCATCTGAACTGGATTGGAGAGCACTCTTTCATGGAATGTTTTAGGATTCCTTGGAATTTGATGTCTGAAATGTTTATCTCCACATTTTATTCAAGTTAAGGAAATCAATCCCTAGAAATTTGTTGTTCTTGTGATTTTATTCTGTGGCAATTAGTGCTCAATGTTTATACTCAGTCACCCTTCTAAATATAAAACAATGCAAGTTGTCTTTCTATTATGTATTGATTAAAAGAACGATTATACTTTTAAAAGACAAAGGAAGTGGAGATTTGTAATTTTATCCAGATTGATTTGCGGGATCTCAAATTTCACCTGTGTAACAGGTTCAGTTGCATCAGCAGTTGTGGTTAAACCTGTCATGTCTGTTGGATAAGTTTATAGGCCACCAATATGACAGCCTTGCATTATCTGGTTTAGGATTATTAAAGGCTGAATTGAGAGCTTTGTTAGACTTCACAGGCCCGAGAACTAGACTTTATATTATGGTTGCATTTGTTTCCACTTTCCACTATTTTCAATTTTAAATACAAGAAGAAAATTAGGTAAGGTTAAATGCCCTTCCTTTTTTTAGAAAAAAATAATTAACATGCCCATTTTTGGTCTAGTGTTCATCATATTACTCAACATTGACATTATTTAGGATGAATTTCGTTTCATTTTAACACACTGCAAAGAAGAATTTTTCTCAGAGATGTTGATTAAAATATTTACCTCTCTTTTATGCTATTTAATATATGCATACTTTGCTTTATGAGTTTGACTTTGAGTTTTTTTTGCATATTCTCCCCGTTAAGAACATGTTTTTATCGTTTCAGGTTGAGCACTTTCTGGGAATCAAGAGGAAAGCTGAACAATCAAGCTCAGATACCCCAAAAAAGACGAAATCTTGATTCCTCTTTGTAACGAAAAACATTTCAAGCTAAAATCCTTACAAGGTTGCAAATTGATTTGAAAATTTAATGACACGAGGTTGAGGAATCCATAGAACTCACATTATTTTGTATTCTGTACATTGAAGAAATGAGGGCGAATAATCCATAAAACTGAGATGAAAGAGTAAACAAAAAGAGTTGTATGAGAATTTTGAAAATATGTGGGAATGGAAGAATCAAATGTTAAAACTCTTTATAGTAGTTTTTATGATTTGGGGGATTATTGACCAGGTCTGAGTAGAATTCAACGTTTTAACTAAATTATTTCATTAGTCCCAGACCCAATAAGAACACACACCCTTTATCATTTTAACCGTTTCCATCTTTTAGCGTCTTCACTCGGATTTCAGGACAATCTTTTTGTAAGCGTTTTTTATCGGGAGTAGAATTGGGAAAACTACAATAGTATTTTTTTTTTTGCCAAATCAATTAGTATTGAATGTTTCTATAAAGGCAATGTTCTTGTTCGATTGTTTTTCTGGGTTGTAACATCTAACTCTAATCCCTATACGCATTGTTTAGATGGTTAAATTTCAACTTTAAAAGTTCTCTTAAAATACTGAAAAATTGAATTGTTTTATTTTAATGGCTGTCATTTGATTATAATGCTGGGCGGGAGGATTTGGATTCTTTGAAGTGATAAAGAATGAGTTTATTTTAGCAAACTTATTAGGGAAATACTCATTCCATTTCAAAATTCAAAAATTCCCTTAATGGTGTCCTCGAATGGGTCATTCCATTTCAAAATTAAAAAAATCCCTTAATGGTGTCCTAGAATGGGTCATGGAATGAATATTCGAATGCACTTAAGTATTTGTATTTTGGTCGGTTATTCTATATTTGTCAATCGTTTTTGGAAATGCATTTTAATATATTTTCTCGGTTGAATTCAAAGATACATCTCAGTAAAATTCCATGCACTAATTTAGGATGTTTTTATTGATCGAGTTGATTTATTTAACAACTCGATGATGATTTTGAAGATGCAAGCGGGAAATTGAATAAAACACCACATTGCATGTTCTTCTTCCTTATGATCAAACAAAAATTTACTCTCAAAATTCTTAATTTTTTTTCTCCATTCTCAATCAATTTTTCAATACAAAAATATCAGTTTTGTATTTTATCACATCAAATGGAGTAAAAGACATTGAAATTTAAGGTAAAGTTCATCATTTCATCCCTCATTTTTTGTATAAATATGATTTTTGAGCTGAAAAAAAAAATGTTGAGTTTGGATATGCATCTGCGGACGAAGTTTCATGTGTTCCGGAGATGCATTTCTGAATTCGTTTGATACTTTGAATTTTTAATCTATTTTTATATTATGATTGATATTAGATATTGTGCACCATGATATGTTTCTCAAAGCTATTGCGGGGATGCATGTTAAGCTGGATGAAGCGAAGGATGATGTTAAATCGAATGAAGTGAATGATGATGTTAAAATATGTGTTAGAGCGATTGTTGTCGAAGTAGATGTTTATGAACAATTTACAAATAAACAAGAATATATTGTTCGTGAATATATGCAACAATGGGTCCACGTAGAGGCTGGGAAATTAGGATTTGACGTTGTAATTAGGAGGTTTGACAATGGTTCTAATAGAAGACAAACATTTGTAGTAATGAGTTGCGAAAGAAGTGGCACGTACCAACCACCGATTTGAAAGTTTAAACATGATAACACCAGATCGAGAAAATGTGAGTGTCCATCCGCTTAAATTGCACATATACTATAAGACGAATAATACATGGAAATTTAATGCGATTTTTGATATACATAATCATGTCTTGTGTTACAAGCTAACCGATCATCGCATTTAGGCATGGAAACAGGGCGAGACGGGGTCAGTTTTTACCCCCTTAAACCCAAAACAAAATGCCCAAGCAATCCTCATTCCCTGCTCCAACTCATATAAAATGGAGAATTAAAATCCAAACCCGTCACAAACTGGTTTGTGTATCACCGTCCCACCACCATCCATTTAGTGAAATCAATTTTTTAATAGAAATATTTATTTTTTCTAAAATTAAATTACATTACAAATAATAAAATAAAACAATCGAAAAAAATTTGATTCATACATTTCAAATATTTTAAATAATAAATATCAAAACAAAATATTAAAACATTAATCACATATTTATTATTCTAAATTATCAAACTAAATAATAAAATACATAATGAATTAAATAAGGTGGATTTTGGATGGGTACTAGTGTTCCATTACCCGACTCGTCCCTGTATTTTGTAATCTGTAAAAATACAAACCTAATCGAAGCGGGTACGGGTTATGTTGCACGCCTAATCGCATTGTATGCAATCTTATTTCGGAGGTTAAGAAACTTGTTTCGGACATGACATTAAACATGGTGGCGCCGAAAAACATACTTGCAACTTTGAAACGGAAAATACCTCAAAATATTTTAAATATCAAGCAAATATCCAATGTGTACGCGCAAAACAACAAGGCGGTAAGAGGTCTAAGATATGTAATGCAACAACTGTTGAAGCTTTGAAGAGATGACCAATATGTTTCTAGATTTGCTCGATCACGTAGAGGAAAATCATACCCTTGTTTTCCAACAACTTCTAAATGAGTTGCAGGCGCATAAAGAATCATACATATCACTATACAGGAAAAAAACATTTTGATGAAATTCATAATGATCTTGTTCCTTATGTTAGCCGTCTGACACCAATGTCAAAATGAAGGCGCTTCCCTGAAATGAGTCATCTCATAGCAAGTGAATAGAATAAGGTGTGTATTGATCAGACAATACATGGTTTTTTAGAAACATTTTTTCCACTTCAAAGTGGTCCACCTCAAAATCCATCCAAACACATTATATGTATTGAGTGACTATCTAAATCAATACATTTTGTTCAAGTTTATTTGAAATTGAGGTATCCTATACCAAATACATCACCAGTGTGGACCACTGATTCCACATAAGAAGTTCATACTTTGCAGGATAACTTCTTGGTTAGGATGGAAGAGTTTACCAAATTGGGCGAGATGTAAAGAGAATCAAATCAGAAAAGGTCAAAGAAGGAACCACCAATAGATATAGTTTTAGGTGGTGACAAATGTTTTGATTCATTTTAGTTTTTATCTAACAATGTAACTCATTTTTTGTATGTAATATTTTCAATGATGTAATCTCGATAAAATTTGAGACATACGTAATGTATATTCAACATTAATGTTATAGAATTTGGGGGTAATTTTTAGAAACTTTATCTATTTCAAAATTTGACCCTACATATATGCTAGTTCTGTATGAACAATGCTCTGTGGGGTGATTCCGGATAAGCATCTCAGCACATGCCTAATTTTAATTGTAAAACCAACTAAGCAGGGGATTTTACGAATTTGCATCTCCGTAAACACCTTTATTTTGTAAAAAATAGGGCGTGTCCGAATATTCATATCCAAAATATGTCTTAATGACGAGATATTCTTTCTAAGGTCCAAATTGATCTAAAACTTGTATAAGTAGGGGGATTTCATCCAATGTTCTTTATAAAAATACAACACACCAGAATGAATACAAAATCCCATCTTGCATTTGTGTATTTTAATGATGCAAAGCCCCCACTTAAATTTAGGGTCTCCGAGGACATACCACTCGTCGATATGAAATCCAATTTGGATACTCTCCTATGATATTTATAAAATCAAAGAGTTTCCAAACTCGAGTATCATTCATCTTTGATTGACAACGAAGGGAAAACATGGTTCACCAAGCTTGAACTGAAGACAGTTGAAGATTTAAAGTTTATGTGGAGTACATTTTACCGTTACTCATTAAAGGGTCCGATTGAAGTGTATGCGGTCATGCGACGATTGCAAAATCGACCGAAGATGTTTTAAGGATGTTACAATTTCTTGAACAACTCATTTGTAATGAAATGTAATGTTACATTTATGTTAGTGATTATCTATGTAATGTTAAGTATTTTGATATTAATTTGTGTTGTTTTTCTAACATTTTGTAATTGTTTATTGTTTGACTATTTCTGGCTTGACCTAACAGAGTATATTCTGGAGATGCATATATGGACTCACCCTAATGATAATATATAGATGCATCTCTGGACTAAAATTTGGCAAAATAAACGTGGCTCATCGATTTGTGTTGATGAGTGTGTAAATAGGATGCGTCCGTAGATGTATCTCCAGATTCTAGGGGCAATTGTAATTTTTTACTATGGCAGGTAAGCATTCCATGGGGTGAAGAGATTACTCCCCAAATTATTATCATGTTTTTTAAGAAAAAGAATATGTTAATACTTTAATGGAAATACAATACATGCAAGTAGACAAAAAGGAATTGTTCATTGCACCCCACCATTACTTACTTGTCCGTGAATTTTTGAAATTACTCTTAAAATTTTGAAATTGGAATTCAAAAGCATCCTAAACACAACAAACCAAATCTCAAAGTCACGTGAAATGCAAGTAAAAAATAAGTAAAGAGATTGAAATTTGGATTCACCCTAATCACAACAAATTCAATCCCAGAACCGCGCCAAATACAAGTAAGAAATAAGTATGAAGGTTGAAATTCAGATACTCTCATTTAACTGTGTATGGGCAGTCTTTCCCTCTCCATCCATTACATTTGAAATAACTTCTTAACTTCTCTCAAGAATAGAACAAAGCTCGCTAATCCGAATCCAACATTTTCAACCTTGCTCTCAATATCTACTTTTGTTCATTCAAACCAAGCACTTCATCAACTTCTACTCCTTTCTATTCAAACTAACCACATTCATCTCTCACATTTAGTTTCTCATTTCTTTGATTTTATGATTTTTGATGCTTGTAACTCCATAAATAGCTTAATAGATTGTAGTTAAACTACATTAGGTTACATCCAATAGAAATGCAATTCCTAATTATACTTGATATGAATTTGAGACACATGAGAGTGATGGTTGATTTTTGGTATGGTTTCTGCTCTCTACGTATAATTCAGATTTCAAAATCTGGCCCTCAATATGAATAACAAAATTCAGACTTCTCTGTTTGTCACTCATTTATTAATTGAGTTTGCTTATCCACAATTTACACTTCTTTGATTATGATACACTTTTTCGTGTTTGATTATAGAAAAATGATTGATGAACAACAACGATACTTACATGGTCAACTTCCTAACATGATTTAGTGCATCGAGAGAGAGCTAAATCGACACAAGTTATTGGATAATCATCTCATGCTAGTGAGGGGTCCTATTCATGTTATCATGTATCCCTGGCTCATAACAAAGCACTCAATGCTCCCGTTCATGCTCTTTTATATGCAAATGATCCACATCATGTAGCGAAACTTGATGCTATTACATCTGATGGTTTTTTGGTAGGCCCTAAAGACATTTCACTACTTCCTCTATATGCATACCATGTTGCTAGGCATATGTGGGAGGGAAAGGTAATATAAATGTTTGTTTACTCATTTAAACACCCGTTTTATACTAATTTAAATGTCTAATGTTGATGTATTTTTTTGTAGTACTGTGAGACCTTAAAATGTATAAATCACGGCAAAAAGATATCAAAGCTTTCACAACCAAATGAGCCTTGGTTTAGGGACATATTGGAGCTACATGTCATGAAGGAATTTTGTATGAGAGGATATAATTATATTGGCCATGGTCTATTGCCTATATTTGTTGAGAGATGGTATGCAAATACATCATCATTTCATCTTCCAATCGGTGAGATGACTATCACCTTTGATCATGTATCGTTCCTTTTACATCTTCCAATCACATAAAGATTGTTGGATCACTCTAGAATTAGTAAACCTGAGGCACTCGGTCTGATGGTGACATAATTATAAGCTAATTTAAGTAAAACCCAAAGTGAGATAGAAGACATAAGAGTATGTCATACTAGATTTTCATTTCTGTCAAAAAATCATATTAACAACCTGAATGCAATTGTGTATGATGCGAGTGATGATGCACATGCTTCTTATCATAAAGTATGTGCATTAAGGACATACTTCCTATTTTTGGTTGACACAAGCATATCTACGGATAAAAGTGTAACCTATGTCAACGTTGTCTACATTAAATACTTCATGGAGTTGGAGAGGATTAACAAGTACAATTTGGAGGCCTCTTCTTTAGCTTACCTCTACTCCAAGTTAAATGAAGGTATTGTATGAAAGACCAGACAAATGACAAGAAACAACTGTCTATTTTGGGAAATTTATTTACACCCTTACTAATATTAGTTCATAATACTTGTGCTACACCTCTAAGTATATTTCATCTGAACCATTTTCAGGCATGAATCCTCCATCATTTTCCACGTATTGCCGAATAGGACTATGTTGAAGACTACACTGGGAATTTTCAAAATTTATGCTCGATTATCCCACATAGGGGTAATCGGGCGAATGAGCCGTCCCGAGATGATATTGATCGTATCCTGGTAGATAATATTTGTTTCAGACTGTACGCTGAACACCGCCAGACAAGACCATTAAAGGTGGCATCCCAATACTTCAGATGGATTGGTTGTGGCTCTCGACTTATATGCCCATATCAACCTGAATGAGTACTGCAGTAGTTCATATATTAGTATGTTATACATAGGGATCCCACAGTTTCTTCTGCTCCTACCATTGTCCTATGCAGAGATATTAATGCAATACTTGAAGACTGCCATGAGCATCTGATGCCAGAGGAAGTATAAAGTGTGAAAACTCCTCATCCATGGAGTACAATATACACTTACTTCTAATGGTTTTATAGAGTGTACTATCCGTACATGACACCAGATCCAGAAGGAGATACCCTAGGCTAACTCATCAGGAGTTACTAGAAGAGGAACAGGCAAGGGCGACCCATACCGTGGATATATTACCTATATATCACCTCATTGTTGAAGTTGGAAGAAATTCCATTTCTAGATGAGAGTTTCAGGAAGACACTCTTGAGAGGCTCACTTTGGATGTAATATTATTAGAGGCATGATTTACACTACAACATATGTGGCAGAGGAAGAATTGAGGCGTTACATATACCTAATAGTTGTATTTCTATTTTTATTTTGATGTAAACATTTTGAATGGTTGAGGTATTTATGACCGATGTTTTCTTTACGATTGAGTTATGAAAATTTGTTCTTAGTTATGAGTGACTTAAGTGTATGGTTTATTATGTGAGAAAACAACTAGTACATATGAAGAATCTGTTATGAATGACTTTGTGTGGTGTGTGTATATATATATATATATATATATATATATATATATATATATATATATATATATATATATATATATATATATATATATATATATATATATATATATATATATATGCTTGATATGTGTGTGTGTGTGTATATATATATATATATATATATATATATATATATTATATATATAATATATATATATATATATATATATATATATATATATATATATATATATATATATATATATATATATATATATATATATATATATATATATATATATATATATATATATATATATATATATATATATATATATATATATATATATATATATATATATATATATATGCTTGATAGTCACCTCCATGTTCATAGAAAATCCATTATGAGATGTAGTAGTGGTAAACTTAGTTAACTCATAACAAAACAAATGTAGTGGTACTAATGGACATAAACAAAGTTCCCAAGTGTTCTATTATGATTCATAATAATTTCTAGAGATTCATAATACTACCCAACGATTTGTCTAGATTTTGAAATATGGATTCACCCTTTTGTTACAAAAGACACACCCAAACAATACTTACAATTTGTTCCGGGGGTTTGTCTGGTTTGAAATCCGAATTTACCTATTTGTTATCACATACAACACACACACACACACACACACACACACACAAGAAATACATGTAATTTTGTTCTTTGACAGGATGCCTTCTAAGATTGAAATCCAGATTCCAATATGGTGTATCCATATATTGAACTCAATATATGCTTTTTAATTGGATGAGGGTGCATTTTCGATGAAAAGATCTTTTGATTTGTTGTATTGTGGTGCATATGGATTTCAAAATCTGGACAGTGACAAAAGACATTTTTGGATTTCCATAAGGTTTGAAAGTACTACATAGGGTGTAATGGACAACCACCAAATAAAAATAGGACAAAGATGGCTCACACCAACCCCAATCCTAAACTAACACAAAACACCCTCAATCGACCTGCCATGTAAATAGACCAACCCCTCCCCCTTATCGACAATTACAAATGAAAACCCACAAAATTAATAACACATTGATACCAAACAAACCCGCCTAAAGAACACACACAAAAGTCCCAGAAATATATAAAAAAGGGACTTCAGACCTAGCCCAAAAAAATAACAAATACTACTACAAAATTAGAAGGATAATGTAACAAAAATAACAAGAACCATAAGAGATAATACTAGTCGATGTTAAGCACTAAGTAAATGCTAAAATATTCAAAATAACTTGAGAAAAAAGGTTTCTCATTGCACCCCTAGTAATTCTCTTAAACTCTATGTAAATATTAAAATAACCCTTTCTACCGTCGCTAGTTTGAAATTCGTACGTATCACAATACAACAAATCTCTTCATAAGAAACCCATCCAATGCAAGCAAGAATACGCATGGATTACAACATCTAGATACACCCTTCAAAAAATGAACTTTGAACACACTTGTTAGAATCCAAACAATCACGAATTCTGCCCAATCCTATGTTAAACCGTTACAATCATGATCGTAATATATTTTTTCCTTAAACCCTCCCAAAATATCTTGCATTTGTATTCAAGATTTTAGCTTGCAAGAAAAACACTATTGCTTTTCGACAACAAAAGACTCAAAATCCTCTCAAATATAGCTAATGCACATGTCTTTCGTTGATGATCATTGAAATAATCTGTTTTTTCCTATATCATGAATATCATCTGGAAATTTCAATCTGGACATTGAAAGGATTTGTCCAAATATTAAACTGAAAATACGTTGAATGGTGGTTGAAAATTTCTTATTTTCTTATTGGTTGTTGTTATGGTGCACCCCAATGTTGTCATTAAAGCTAATGCATCAAAGGATGATGATTCAAAACATTCCCAACTAGGTGTTGTACACATTGATGTTAGATTTTTTTTACCAATAAACATGAGTTTACTTTACGTGAAAATATACTTCATTGGATCTGTATGGAACTTGTCAAATTAGGTTTTGGTATTGATATATGAAGTTCGAATTCTGGTTCTGATAGAAGACATGCATTTGTTACGATGTGATGCAAAAGAAGTGATGAGTATAAATAACATATTCAAAAACTAAAACATTATGACACCAAAACAAGAAAATGTGGATGTCCTTTTAAGTAGCGTGGGTACCACAAATAGAATAATACATGGACCTTTATTATGATTTGTGATATACATAATCATGGATTGTGTCAAAAGTTAGTTGGTCATTCGATTGTCCATCGTATGAACTCAGAAGATTGGTCTAGATTGCTTCAAGTGTGAGAACACAGAAAATAGATAGATCCAAGTGTGGTTGTACACTTAGAAGAACATACGATATTCATTTTTCATGTTTAATTTCCAAGAAGATACAATTTGATAGACCTATTTGTACGTATGAGGTTTACACGCACTGGAAAAGGATTTCGTTTAATTTCCAAGTTGCAAAACATGGGTGTAATTGGATTTCAATCTCCAAACACTCCCATGAGACATTTGTATATCTATTTTCATATAAGTTTGCAAAACGAGGTGTATCTAGATTTCAATCTTCATCACACCCATGAGATAACATTTGTTTGACTATTTTGATACAAGTTGCAAAACAAGGGTGTATTTGAATTCCAATCTATGTGCACATCCCTGAGATAACATTTGTATGTTAATTTTCATACAATTTACAAAATTGGGTGTGTAGAGATTTTAATCTCCTCACACACCCATGAGGCAACATTTGTATGTCTATTTTCATAGAAGTTAGAAAACAGGATATGTTAGGATCTCAATCACTGTACACCCCTGAGACAAAATTACTTTGTAGATAGTATTACCTTGATTAATATATGCATCATTCATAATACGTATAAATACTACTTAGGAGTTGTAAAACATACTTCTCAATCATTCATAATGAATTCACATAAAATACAATTGTGACACATTTCAAACACATATTGTTTAACATGCAAGGGCGACCCATGCCGTGGATGTATTACCTATATATCACCTCATTGTTGAAGTTGGAAGAAATTTCTAGATGAGAGTTTCAGGAAGACACTCTTGAGAGGCTCACTTTGGATGTAATATTATTAGAGGCATGATTTACACTGCAGTATATGTGGCAGAGGAAGAATTAAGGCGTTAGATATACCTTATAGTTGTATTTTTATTTTTATTTTGATGTAAACATTTTGAATGGTTGAGGTATTTATGACCGATGTTTTCTTTACGATTGAGTTATGAAAATTTGTTCTTAGTTATGAGTGACTTATGTGTCTGGTTTGTTATGTGAGAAAACAACTAGTACATATGAAGAATCTGTTATGAATGACTTAGTGTGTGTGTGTGTATATATATATATATATATATATATATATATATATATATATATATATATATATATATATATATATATATATATAATATATATATATATATATATATATATATATATATATATATATATATATATATATATATATATATATATATATATATGCTTGATAGTCACCTCCATGTTCATAGAAAATCCATTATGAGATGTAGTAGTGGTCAACTTAGTTAACTCATAACAATCTACAAATGTAGTGGTACTAATGGACATAAACAAAGTTCCCAAGTGTTCTATTATGATTCATAATAATTTCTAGAGATTCAAAATACTACCCAACGATTTGTCTGGATATTGAAATATGGATTCACCTTTTTGTTACAGAAGACACACCCAAACAATACTTACAATTTGTTCTAGGAGTTTGTTTGGGTTGAAATCCGAATTTACCCATTTATTATCACATACAACACACACACACACACACACACACACACACACACAAGAAATACATGTAATTTTGTTCTTTGACAGGATGCCTTCTAAGATTGAAATCCATATTCCAATATGGTGTATCCAGATATTGAACTCCATATATGCTTTTTACTTGGATGAGGGTGCATTTTCGATGAAAAGATCTTTTGATTTGTTGTATTGTGGTGCATATGGATTTCAAAATCTGGACAGTGACAAAAGACATTTTTGGATTTCCATAAGGTTTGAAAGTACTACATAGGGTGTAATGGACAACCACCAAATAAAAATAGGACAAAGATGACTCACACCAACCCCAATCCTAAAGTAACACAAAACACCCTCAATCGACCTGCCACGTAAATAGACCAACCCCTCCCCCCTATCGACAATTACAAATGACAACCCACAAAATTAATAACACATTGATACCAAACAAACCCGCCTAAAGAACACACACAAAAGTCCCAGAAATATATAAAAAAGGGACTTCAGACCTAGCCCAAAAAAATAACAAATACTACTACAAAATTAGAAGGGTAATATATAAAAATAACAAGAACCATAAGAGATAATACTAGTCGATGTTGAGCACTAATAAAATGCTAAAATGTTCAAAATAACTTGAGAAAAAGGTTTCTCATTGCACCCCTAGTAATTCTCTCAAACTTTATGTAAATATTAAAATAACCCTTTCAACCGTCGCTAGTTTGAAATTCGGACGTAACACAATACAACAAACCTCTTCATAAGAAACCCATCCAATGCAAGCAAGAATACGCATGGATTACAACATCTAGATACACCCTTCAAAAAATGAACTTTGAACACACTTGTTAGAATCCAAACAATCACGAATTCTGCCCAATCCTATGTTAAACCGTTACAATCATGATCGTAATATATTTTTTACTTAAACCCTCCCAAAATATCTTGCATTTGTATTCAAGATTTTAGCTTGCAAACAAAACACTATTGCTTTTCGACAACAAAAGACTCAAAATCCTCTCAAATATAGCTAATGCACATGTCTTTCGTTGATGATCATTGAAATAATCTGTTTTTTCCTATATCATGAATATCATCTGGAAATTTCAATCTGGACATTGAAAGGATTTATCCAAAGATTAAACTCAAAATACGTTGAATGGTGGTTGAAAATTTCTTATTTTCTTATTGGTTGTTGGTATGGTGCACCCCGATGTTGACATTAAAGCTAATGCATCAAAGGTTGATGATTCAAAACATTCCCAACTAGGTGTTGTACACATTGATGTTAGAATTTTTTTTACCAATAAACACGAGTTTACTTTACGTGAACATATACTTCATTGGATCCGTATGGAACTTGTCAAATTAGGTTTTGGTATTGATATATGAAGTTTGAATTCTGGTTTTGATAGAAGACATGCATTTGTTACGATGAGATGCAAAAGAAGTGATGAGTATAAATAACATATTCAAAAACTAAAACATTATGACACCAAAACAAGAAAATGTGAATGTCCTTTTAAGTAGCATGGGTACCATAAATAGAATAATACATGGAACTTTATTATGATTTGTGATATACATAATCATGGATTGTGTTAAAAGTTAGTTGGTCATTTGATTATCCATCGTATGAACTCAGAAGATTGGTCTAGATTGCTTCAAGTGTGAGAACACAGGAAATAGATAGATCCAAGTGTGGTTGTACACTTAGAAGAACATACGATATTCATTTTTCATGTTTAATTTCCAAGAAGATGAAATTTGATAGACCTATTTGTATGTATGAGGTTTACACGCACTGGAAAAGGATTTCGTTTAATTTCCAAGTTGCAAAACATGGGTGTGATTGGATTTCAATCTCCAAACACTCCCCTGAGACATTTGTATATCTATTTTCATATAAGTTTGCAAAACGAGGTGTATCTAGATTTCAGTCTTCATCACACCCATGAGACAACATTTGTTTGACTATTTTGATACAAGTTGCAAAACAATGGTGTATTCGAATTCCAATCTATGTGCACATCCCTGAGATAACATTTGTATGTTAATTTTCATACAATTTGAAAAATTGGGTGTGTAGATATTTTAATCTCCTCACACACCCATGAGGTAACATTTGTATGTCTATTTTCATAGAAGTTAGAAAACAGGTTATGTCAGGATCTCAATCACCGTACACCCCTGAGACAAAATTACTTTGTAGATAGTATTACCTTGATTAATATATTCATCATTTATAATACGTATAAATACTACTCAGGAGTTGTAAAACATACTTCTCAATCATTCATAATGAATTCACATAAAATACAATTGTGACACATTTCTAATACATATTGTTTAACATGCAAGGGCGACCCATGCCGTGGATGTATTACCTATATATCACCTCATTGTTGAAGTTGGAAGAAATTTCTAGATGAGAGTTTCAGGAAGACACTCTTGAGAGGCTCACTTTGGATGTAATATTATTAGAGGCATGATTTGCACTGCAGTATATGTGGCAGAGGAAGAATTGAGGCGTTAGATATACCTAATAGTTGTATTTTAATTTTAATTTTGATGTAAACATTTTGAATGATTGAGGTATTTATGACCGATGTTTTCTTTACGATTGAGTTATGAAAATTTGTTCTTAGTTATGAGTGACTTATGTGTATGTTTATTATGTGAGAAAACAACTAGTACGTATGAAGAATCTGTTATGAATGACTTAGTGTGTGTGTGTGTCTATATATATATATATATATATATATATATATATATATATATATATATATATATATATATATATATATATATATATGCTTGATAGTCACCTCCATGTTCATAGAAAATCCATTATGAGATGTAGTAGTGGTAAACTTAGTTAACTCATAACAATCTACAAATGCAGTGGTACTAATGGACATAAACAAAGTTCCCAAGTGTTCTATTATGATTCATAATAATTTCTAGAGATTCATAATACTACCCAACGATTTGTTTGGATATTGAAATATGGATTCACCCTTTTGTTTCAGAAGACACACCCAAACAATACTTACAATTTGTTCTGGGAGTTTGTCTGGGTTGAAATCCAAATTTACCCATTTGTTATCACATACAACACACTCACACCCCCCCCCCCACACACAAGAAATACATGTAATTTTGTTCTTTGGCAAGATGCTTTCTAAGATTGAAATCCAGATTCCAATATGGTGTATCCAGATATTGAACTCCATATATGCTTTTTACTTGGATGAGGGTGCATTTTCGATGAAAAGATCTTTTGATTTGTTGTATTGTGGTGCATATGGATTTTAAAATCTGGACAGTGACAAAAGACATTTTTGGATTTCCATAAGGTTTGAAAGTACTACATAGGGTGTAATGGACAACCACCAAATAAAAATAGGACAAAGATGGCTCACACCAACCCCAATCCTAAACTAACACAAAACACCCTCAATCGACCTGCCATGTAAATAGACCAACCCCTCCCCCTTATCGACAATTACAAATGAAAACCCACAAAATTAATAACACATTGATACCAAACAAACCCGCCTAAAGAACACACACAAAAGTCCCAGAAATATATAAAAAAGGGACTTCAGACCTAGCCCAAAAAAATAACAAATACTACTACAAAATTAGAAGGGTAATGTAACAAAAATAACAAGAACTATAAGAGATAATACTAGTCGATGTTGAGCACTAAGTAAATGCTAAAATGTTCAAAATAACTTGAGAAAAAAGGTTTCTCATTGCACCCCTAGTAATTCTCTTAAACTCTATGTAAATATTAAAATAACCCTTTTCAACGTCGCTAGTTTGAAATTCAGACGTATCACAATACCACAAATCTCTTCATAAGAAACCCATCCAATGCAAGCAAGAATACGCATGGATTACAACATCTAGATACACCCTTCAAAAAATGAACTTTGAACACACTTGTTAGAATCCAAACAATCACGAATTCTGCCCAATCCTATGTTAAACAGTTACAATCATGATCGTAATATATTTTTTCCTTAAACCCTCCCAAAATATCTTGCATTTGTATTCAAGATTTTAGCTTGCAAGAAAAACACTATTGCTTTTCGACAACAAAAGACTCAAAATCCTCTCAAATATAGCTAATGCACATGTCTTTCGTTGATGATCATTGAAATAATCTGTTTTTTCCTATATCATGAATATCATCTGGAAATTTCAATCTGGACATTGAAAGGATTTGTCCAAATATTAAACTGAAAATACGTTGAATGGTGGTTGAAAATTTCTTATTTTCTTATTGGTTGTTGTTATGGTGCACCCCAATGTTGTCATTAAAGCTAATGCATCAAAGGATGATGATTCAAAACATTCCCAACTAGGTGTTGTACACATTGATGTTAGATTTTTTTTACCAATAAATATGAGTTTACTTTACGTGAAAATATACTTCATTGGATCCGTATGGAACTTGTCAAATTAGGTTTTGGTATTGATATATGAAGTTCGAATTCTGGTTCTGATAGAAGACATGCATTTGTTACGATGTGATGCAAAAGAAGTGATGAGTATAAATAACATATTCAAAAACTAAAACATTATGACACCAAAACAAGAAAATGTGGATGTCCTTTTAAGTAGCGTGGGTACCACAAATAGAATAATACATGGACCTTTATTATGATTTGTGATATACATAATCATGGATTGTGTCAAAAGTTAGTTGGTCATTCGATTGTCCATCGTATGAACTCAGAAGATTGGTCTAGATTGCTTCAAGTGTGAGAACACAGAAAATAGATAGATCCAAGTGTGGTTGTACACTTAGAAGAACATACGATATTCATTTTTCATGTTTAATTTCCAAGAAGATACAATTTGATAGACCTATTTGTACGTATGAGGTTTACACGCACTGGAAAAGGATTTCGTTTAATTTCCAAGTTGCAAAACATGGGTGTAATTGGATTTCAATCTCCAAACACTCCCATGAGACATTTGTATATCTATTTTCATATAAGTTTGCAAAACGAGGTGTATCTAGATTTCAATCTTCATCACACCCATGAGATAACATTTGTTTGACTATTTTGATACAAGTTGCAAAACAATGGTGTATTCGAATTCCAATCTATGTGCACATCCCTGAGATAACATTTGTATGTTAATTTTCATACAATTTGAAAAATTGGGTGTGTAGATATTTTAATCTCCTCACACACCCATGAGGTAACATTTGTATGTCTATTTTCATAGAAGTTAGAAAACAGGATATGTCAGGATCTCAATCACCGTACACCCCTGAGACAAAATTACTTTGTAGATAGTATTACCTTGATTAATATATTCATCATTTATAATACGTATAAATACTACTCAGGAGTTGTAAAACATACTTCTCAATCATTCATAATGAATTCACATAAAATACAATTGTGACACATTTCTAATACATATTGTTTAACATGCAAGGGCGACCCATGCCGTGGATGTATTACCTATATATCACCTCATTGTTGAAGTTGGAAGAAATTTCTAGATGAGAGTTTCAGGAAGACACTCTTGAGAGGCTCACTTTGGATGTAATATTATTAGAGGCATGATTTGCACTGCAGTATATGTGGCAGAGGAAGAATTGAGGCGTTAGATATACCTAATAGTTGTATTTTAATTTTAATTTTGATGTAAACATTTTGAATGATTGAGGTATTTATGACCGATGTTTTCTTTACGATTGAGTTATGAAAATTTGTTCTTAGTTATGAGTGACTTATGTGTATGTTTATTATGTGAGAAAACAACTAGTACGTATGAAGAATCTGTTATGAATGACTTAGTGTGTGTGTGTGTCTATATATATATATATATATATATATATATATATATATATATATATATATATATATATATATATATATATATATATATATATGCTTGATAGTCACCTCCATGTTCATAGAAAATCCATTATGAGATGTAGTAGTGGTAAACTTAGTTAACTCATAACAATCTACAAATGCAGTGGTACTAATGGACATAAACAAAGTTCCCAAGTGTTCTATTATGATTCATAATAATTTCTAGAGATTCATAATACTACCCAACGATTTGTTTGGATATTGAAATATGGATTCACCCTTTTGTTTCAGAAGACACACCCAAACAATACTTACAATTTGTTCTGGGAGTTTGTCTGGGTTGAAATCCAAATTTACCCATTTGTTATCACATACAACACACTCACACCCCCCCCCCCCCACACACAAGAAATACATGTAATTTTGTTCTTTGGCAAGATGCTTTCTAAGATTGAAATCCAGATTCCAATATGGTGTATCCAGATATTGAACTCCATATATGCTTTTTACTTGGATGAGGGTGCATTTTCGATGAAAAGATCTTTTGATTTGTTGTATTGTGGTGCATATGGATTTTAAAATCTGGACAGTGACAAAAGACATTTTTGGATTTCCATAAGGTTTGAAAGTACTACATAGGGTGTAATGGACAACCACCAAATAAAAATAGGACAAAGATGGCTCACACCAACCCCAATCCTAAACTAACACAAAACACCCTCAATCGACCTGCCATGTAAATAGACCAACCCCTCCCCCTTATCGACAATTACAAATGAAAACCCACAAAATTAATAACACATTGATACCAAACAAACCCGCCTAAAGAACACACACAAAAGTCCCAGAAATATATAAAAAAGGGACTTCAGACCTAGCCCAAAAAATAACAAATACTACTACAAAATTAGAAGGGTAATGTAACAAAAATAACAAGAACTATAAGAGATAATACTAGTCGATGTTGAGCACTAAGTAAATGCTAAAATGTTCAAAATAACTTGAGAAAAAAGGTTTCTCATTGCACCCCTAGTAATTCTCTTAAACTCTATGTAAATATTAAAATAACCCTTTTCAACGTCGCTAGTTTGAAATTCAGACGTATCACAATACCACAAATCTCTTCATAAGAAACCCATCCAATGCAAGCAAGAATACGCATGGATTACAACATCTAGATACACCCTTCAAAAAATGAACTTTGAACACACTTGTTAGAATCCAAACAATCACGAATTCTGCCCAATCCTATGTTAAACAGTTACAATCATGATCGTAATATATTTTTTCCTTAAACCCTCCCAAAATATCTTGCATTTGTATTCAAGATTTTAGCTTGCAAGAAAAACACTATTGCTTTTCGACAACAAAAGACTCAAAATCCTCTCAAATATAGCTAATGCACATGTCTTTCGTTGATGATCATTGAAATAATCTGTTTTTTCCTATATCATGAATATCATCTGGAAATTTCAATCTGGACATTGAAAGGATTTGTCCAAATATTAAACTGAAAATACGTTGAATGGTGGTTGAAAATTTCTTATTTTCTTATTGGTTGTTGTTATGGTGCACCCCAATGTTGTCATTAAAGCTAATGCATCAAAGGATGATGATTCAAAACATTCCCAACTAGGTGTTGTACACATTGATGTTAGATTTTTTTTACCAATAAATATGAGTTTACTTTACGTGAAAATATACTTCATTGGATCCGTATGGAACTTGTCAAATTAGGTTTTGGTATTGATATATGAAGTTCGAATTCTGGTTCTGATAGAAGACATGCATTTGTTACGATGTGATGCAAAAGAAGTGATGAGTATAAATAACATATTCAAAAACTAAAACATTATGACACCAAAACAAGAAAATGTGGATGTCCTTTTAAGTAGCGTGGGTACCACAAATAGAATAATACATGGACCTTTATTATGATTTGTGATATACATAATCATGGATTGTGTCAAAAGTTAGTTGGTCATTCGATTGTCCATCGTATGAACTCAGAAGATTGGTCTAGATTGCTTCAAGTGTGAGAACACAGAAAATAGATAGATCCAAGTGTGGTTGTACACTTAGAAGAACATACGATATTCATTTTTCATGTTTAATTTCCAAGAAGATACAATTTGATAGACCTATTTGTACGTATGAGGTTTACACGCACTGGAAAAGGATTTCGTTTAATTTCCAAGTTGCAAAACATGGGTGTAATTGGATTTCAATCTCCAAACACTCCCATGAGACATTTGTATATCTATTTTCATATAAGTTTGCAAAACGAGGTGTATCTAGATTTCAATCTTCATCACACCCATGAGATAACATTTGTTTGACTATTTTGATACAAGTTGCAAAACAAGGGTGTATTTGAATTCCAATCTATGTGCACATCCCTGAGATAACATTTGTATGTTAATTTTCATACAATTTACAAAATTGGGTGTGTAGAGATTTTAATCTCCTCACACACCCATGAGACAACATTTGTATGTCTATTTTCATAGAAGTTAGAAAACAGGATATGTTAGGATCTCAATCACCGTACACCCCTGAGACAAAATTACTTTGTAGATAGTATTACCTTGATTAATATATGCATCATTCATAATACGTATAAATACTACTTAGGAGTTGTAAAACATACTTCTCAATCATTCATAATGAATTCACATAAAATACAATTGTGACACATTTCAAACACATATTGTTTAACATGCAAGGGCGACCCATGCCGTGGATGTATTACCTATATATCACCTCATTGTTGAAGTTGGAAGAAATTTCTAGATGAGAGTTTCAGGAAGACACTCTTGAGAGGCTCACTTTGGATGTAATATTATTAGAGGCATGATTTACACTGCAGTATATGTGGCAGAGGAAGAATTAAGGCGTTAGATATACCTTATAGTTGTATTTTTATTTTTATTTTGATGTAAACATTTTGAATGGTTGAGGTATTTATGACCGATGTTTTCTTTACGATTGAGTTATGAAAATTTGTTCTTAGTTATGAGTGACTTATGTGTCTGGTTTATTATGTGAGAAAACAACTAGTACATATGAAGAATCTGTTATGAATGACTTAGTGTGTGTGTGTCTATATATATATATATATATATATATATATATATATATATATATATATATATATATATATGCTTGATAGTCACCTCCATGTTCATAGAAAATCCATTATGAGATGTAGTAGTGGTAAACTTAGTTAACTCATAACAATCTACAAATGTAGTGGTACTAATGGACATAAACAAAGTTCCCAAGTGTTCTATTATGATTCATAATAATTTCTAGAGATTCAAAATACTACCCAACGATTTGTCTGGATATTGAAATATGGATTCACCTTTTTGTTACAGAAGACACACCCAAACAATACTTACAATTTGTTCTAGGAGTTTGTTTGGGTTGAAATCCGAATTTACCCATTTATTATCACATACAACACACACACACACACACACACACACACACACACACACAAGAAATACATGTAATTTTGTTCTTTGACAGGATGCCTTCTAAGATTGAAATCCATATTCCAATATGGTGTATCCAGATATTGAACTCCATATATGCTTTTTACTTGGATGAGGGTGCATTTTCGATGAAAAGATCTTTTGATTTGTTGTATTGTGGTGCATATGGATTTCAAAATCTGGACAGTGACAAAAGACATTTTTGGATTTCCATAAGGTTTGAAAGTACTACATAGGGTGTAATGGACAACCACCAAATAAAAATAGGACAAAGATGACTCACACCAACCCCAATCCTAAAGTAACACAAAACACCCTCAATCGACCTGCCACGTAAATAGACCAACCCCTCCCCCCTATCGACAATTACAAATGACAACCCACAAAATTAATAACACATTGATACCAAACAAACCCGCCTAAAGAACACACACAAAAGTCCCAGAAATATATAAAAAAGGGACTTCAGACCTAGCCCAAAAAAATAACAAATACTACTACAAAATTAGAAGGGTAATATATAAAAATAACAAGAACCATAAGAGATAATACTAGTCGATGTTGAGCACTAATAAAATGCTAAAATGTTCAAAATAACTTGAGAAAAAGGTTTCTCATTGCACCCCTAGTAATTCTCTCAAACTTTATGTAAATATTAAAATAACCCTTTCAACCGTCGCTAGTTTGAAATTCGGACGTAACACAATACAACAAACCTCTTCATAAGAAACCCATCCAATGCAAGCAAGAATACGCATGGATTACAACATCTAGATACACCCTTCAAAAAATGAACTTTGAACACACTTGTTAGAATCCAAACAATCACGAATTCTGCCCAATCCTATGTTAAACCGTTACAATCATGATCGTAATATATTTTTTACTTAAACCCTCCCAAAATATCTTGCATTTGTATTCAAGATTTTAGCTTGCAAACAAAACACTATTGCTTTTCGACAACAAAAGACTCAAAATCCTCTCAAATATAGCTAATGCACATGTCTTTCGTTGATGATCATTGAAATAATCTGTTTTTTCCTATATCATGAATATCATCTGGAAATTTCAATCTGGACATTGAAAGGATTTATCCAAAGATTAAACTCAAAATACGTTGAATGGTGGTTGAAAATTTCTTATTTTCTTATTGGTTGTTGGTATGGTGCACCCCGATGTTGACATTAAAGCTAATGCATCAAAGGTTGATGATTCAAAACATTCCCAACTAGGTGTTGTACACATTGATGTTAGAATTTTTTTTACCAATAAACACGAGTTTACTTTACGTGAACATATACTTCATTGGATCCGTATGGAACTTGTCAAATTAGGTTTTGGTATTGATATATGAAGTTTGAATTCTGGTTTTGATAGAAGACATGCATTTGTTACGATGAGATGCAAAAGAAGTGATGAGTATAAATAACATATTCAAAAACTAAAACATTATGACACCAAAACAAGAAAATGTGAATGTCCTTTTAAGTAGCATGGGTACCATAAATAGAATAATACATGGAACTTTATTATGATTTGTGATATACATAATCATGGATTGTGTTAAAAGTTAGTTGGTCATTTGATTATCCATCGTATGAACTCAGAAGATTGGTCTAGATTGCTTCAAGTGTGAGAACACAGGAAATAGATAGATCCAAGTGTGGTTGTACACTTAGAAGAACATACGATATTCATTTTTCATGTTTAATTTCCAAGAAGATGAAATTTGATAGACCTATTTGTATGTATGAGGTTTACACGCACTGGAAAAGGATTTCGTTTAATTTCCAAGTTGCAAAACATGGGTGTGATTGGATTTCAATCTCCAAACACTCCCCTGAGACATTTGTATATCTATTTTCATATAAGTTTGCAAAACGAGGTGTATCTAGATTTCAGTCTTCATCACACCCATGAGACAACATTTGTTTGACTATTTTGATACAAGTTGCAAAACAATGGTGTATTCGAATTCCAATCTATGTGCACATCCCTGAGATAACATTTGTATGTTAATTTTCATACAATTTGAAAAATTGGGTGTGTAGATATTTTAATCTCCTCACACACCCATGAGGTAACATTTGTATGTCTATTTTCATAGAAGTTAGAAAACATGATATGTCAGGATCTCAATCACCGTACACCCCTGAGACAAAATTACTTTGTAGATAGTATTACCTTGATTAATATATTCATCATTTATAATACGTATAAATACTACTCAGGAGTTGTAAAACATACTTCTCAATCATTCATAATGAATTCACATAAAATACAATTGTGACACATTTCTAACACATATTGAATATTCACAAGTCACATACATAAGTCACATGTATAAGTCAAACATAAATTAAAATCCAACTATTGGGTATATCGCACGCCCATGTTCCCCCTGTCTCCTATATTATAGTGAAGATCGAGCCTATATTAATATCACTTGTAAAGTGACCCTTTCTGGGGTGCCTTCCTGAAACTCTCATTTATAGATGACATATATTCTAATAGCGACAATATTTTGGCATAGTGGCAAGACATTGACGAAATGATCTGCCCTTTCCTATTCCTCCTATGGTATCTCTTGATGGGATGATCTACGAGGACCTCCATCCGAAGCTGGTGTCATATATGGACATGAAAGTCTATAAAACCATTGGATGTAATCATATGCTGTATTCCATATACGAGAAGCAGACACCACTTACATCCCTTGGTACCAGATGCTCATGGTACTCCGCAAATATCTCATCAACATTTCTACAGAGGACAATGGCAAGAGAAACAAATGTGGGGTCCCTAGGTATTCCATACATATAACCTAATTGTCGCAGCACTAGCTCGGATAGACGTGGGTATATATGTCGAGACCCACAAGTTAACCATCCAGAATACCAAAATATCAACTCCAAAGGACACGTCTAATGGTGCTTACACTATGTTGTGGAATAAATATCATCCACCAAAATTTGGTCAAGTTCAAGTCTATACGGCCCAGCCGCTGGATTCCTCATGAGTGGGATGACTCCCTTGATGAAAAATCTTCAACTCCCATCTCCTAGCTCTAGAAAGTGTCATTCTTAGTGAGAATGCGCTATATAGCCATACCCAAGCACTGTATGTAGGCAATTATGCTTATGTGTCCTTTGAGATCTTCACACAACACACCACACTACTAGACATGATGGATTTTATTTTTTCAAGTGAGTTGCTAGCAATTTCAGCTTCATGGATTTTTTCCAATTTGTTCATTCTTATTATTTTCTTCCAATTTAAGCTTCATGTAAAATGTACTAAAAAATATACAAGAATGATTGTCGCAATTTCTCCATAAACCTCTATATTCCACTATTTGATCACCACTTTTAGTCTGTTAAATCTTTCATTTAAAACAAATCTCATCCAACCCGATAACACTTGTGTTACTCATGTTTCCTTTATCAGGTTTGCAAGCTTTTCCTTGAGAAGCCAATGGATGAACCATAATGGTTTAAGGCCTAAGTCGTAAGCTTAATACTAGAGAATCAAAGAACAATGATCCGACACATCTCATGAAAAGACCCAAAACTTCATATCAAGCCAAGTTACGAACCAATCTTCAAAAATCAAGATTCTATCTAATATACTAATAGCGAGATCATTAGAATAAAATCAAGTGAATCACCTACTTAAAAGTGAAAGATCAACTAGATCCATGTTACCCAAAATATTATAAAAACTGTCATATCTAAGGGGTGGCAAAACGGATCCGATCCGTTAGACATATCCGTTTTTCTTGTACTTTAGTTCGGGGCGGGCCAAGAATTTAGGCCCTCACCCTATAATGAGCCCACTCCGCCCCGCTTTGTGTTTTTTATGGCATGTGCATTAACATAATTTTATGTATTTTTAGGTCTAAAAGATGCAGTGACCGCGAGCCAACACTTTTGTGCGGGACAGATTAAGGTTTTATGTCCGCACCCTCAACTATGCTCGTCCAGACCGATCATGTATTTTTGTGGGCTATTGCGGGACGATCCTAAACGGGACAAACACGTTTGCCACCCCTAGTCATATCTTTAGCTATGTTCAAATTGATGTATTGGTTAATCCCCTTTCTCTAATCAAGATTTTTGACTAAATTGAATTATTCAACCATGCACCACAAAATTGCTCCAAAACCTCGTATAGACATTAAAATACCATTACAAAATCTACACTTTTTTTTGAAGGTCATATTTAACATGCATATTCACAACAAAATACATTTTTTGATCTTTAACTTTAAGCACACACAATCACAAATCCATCCATGATAAAAGTCAAAACCATAGCTAAATAAATCGTATGTTGATGAACTCTTCACTTTAAGATTGTACCACTATTTAACATACCGGACTTAGATTATTTGACTTGTATTCTTCTAATGATTTAAATGAAATAATACGGCATTTCATTTAAAATATAATATATATATGGATATCATTTCATTTTCATAAGAATACTAAAAGACTAGATGATTATACCGCATAAAATACAACGCTGAAAATGAGTAAAAACTATTTCATTATCGAATTAAATAAACATTGTTTATTCAGAAATTAATGAATACTTCTATATAGGTTTAATAGGCCCAGAAAATAAATCGGGGATGTAGCTCAGATGGTAGAGCGCTCGCTTAGCATGCGAGAGGTACGGGGATCGATACCCCGCATCTCCATTTTTGCATTTTCTGAGTTTTTCAGCTTCGGTTATTCGTTTTGCAGTGACAGATTCATCTTTCTGAATATAATATGTATTCTTTTTCAAAGTGACTGATCTAACAAACCTCTCAGTGGGTGACTAAACTGCTACTATTTGGTCAACAAACCTCATTCATTTTCTTCGTCTTTCAGTTCTTACATCATAAAAGAAACGGATATTATAGTTGAATGTTCAATACCAACCTCATCTCATTTTCGATATTAAACTTTCATGGTTTGATCTCCTCCCATGCACTCAAATCTGTCTTCACAATAATGGCATTTGCATTCATCCTAAAGGGAAATTTGTTCATCCTTAATTTAACTTCCATTGCAATATTTTGCTGCTACTTAGGTGATTGTTTGTTCTGTGTCTTCAATAAAATTCACTCTAAAATGTATAATCGTTCTATATAATGTCTAAAATGTGGAAAATGAACAGTGGCTGCAGAGGGTGATCTTGAAGGAGGGCAAAACATAGTAAAGGCTTTATCATGCTTTGAAAATAAGCTTGTAAGTGACAAATAGTTGATGCCATTAATTCTGGTTTTTCCTTCTTTCTAACATACTCTTTTGGCTGTTTTTGAATCCTCATTGACAGATTTATGCTGGTTGTGATGCTGCATATAGATTAAATCCATCTGGGAATATTAAGGTACCACCAGAGGCTACTGATTTTTTCTGTAGCGGACCATGTCTCGCAGAAACACAGCTAATGCTGGATTGCATTGACAACATACTTTCTAGTTTCATATTCAACAACAAAGCATCATTACAACAAATGAGATATGCACTCAACGCTGGCTGCAGCTACTCTAGACAACGAGGTCAGAATACTAGTAATTTAGTTTTCTGCAAACTGAAATTGAACTTCCCTTTCTTCCCCTTTTTTTCATGATTTTTTTTGCTCGAACAAAATGTAACATGTGTATAGGGAACTTCAATTTGGAAGACTACATTGGAGGAGAGATAAACACGGCTCCGGGTGTGTCTATTTTGATTAAATGCTATATCTTTATCGTTGCAGCGGTACTGGTTTATTTAATGTGAGTACATGACATTATATGATAGTAGTAAGAAATAGATACTCGTTGGATTTCTGTAAGATTTTATCCAGAGAGCGACATGTTCCTATTAGTTTGGATGATGAATGAGTGTTTATCGTAATGTATTATGAATGTCTGTATTATGGTACCATACAATACAATCTGAAACAAAACTTTCATTTTTAATGAAATATTTCACCCAAATATATAAATATGTTACATGGATTCATTTGATACATGGGTTTTCCTTTATCTAAAGAGCACAAAATTTGGGTATCAATATAATAAATATTGCTGCATGATGCAGTGTATAGTGCATTCTCGAGCCAATCACACTACACGCAAACTTTAATTTGACATGATCAAACCACTGGTTCCTTTTCAATTCCAATCCCTCAAATTTTAGAATTGTCAAGAAATGGCTCGACTGATATTTGTTTTGAAATACTCATGCATCATGAAATTGGTGGCATCCTCCAATCTCCATGAAACAACCTTTTCAGTTAAGTTGACTAAAGTTATTTCTTGACAGTTACACTATCCTGTTGCACTCTGCCCTGGAACTTTCTTGATGCCACCTCCCCGCATCGACACTCTAACTTTCTCAACTTCATCCCAATTCCCTTCTTCTGCATAAACATTCGACAACAACACATAGTTTCCAGAATTCTTAGGTTCAAGATGAACAAGCTCTTTAGCTGCAATTTCAGCAACTTCCCTATCACCATAACTGCGACAAGCGCTAAGCAAAGCACCCCATAAGGCAGCATTTGGCATCAAGGGCATAGTTCTAATCAAGTTATAAGCTTCCTTGACATGCCCACAACGTCCAAGTAAATCAACAACACATCCATAATGCTCCAGTTTTGGCGAAAGCTTAAACTTCGCAGTCATAGAATTAAAAAGTTCTCTTCCTTTATCGACTAAACCAGCATGAACACAACATGCCAAAACACCAACAAAAGTAGAATCAGAAGGGGTTACCCCTTCTTTCACCATCTCTTCAAACAAGTCAACACCAAGTTCACCCTTTCCATTATAAGCCAAACCAGATATCATTGCATTCCAAGAAACAACATTTTTATTAGTAATTGCATTGAAAACATTCCATGCAGCTTCTAAGTTACCACATTTACAATAGAAATCCACAAGAGAATTTCCCACGGAAATAACTTCTCTCAGCAGTCCCTTTTCATCTGCATAGGAGTGAATCCATTTACCAACATCAACATTTCCTAGGCGAGCACAAACGGGTAATACCGTGACCAATGTTGCATCGTCCGGTTCAAAACCCTGCTCCAACATTTGACAAAAAAGCTCAAGAGCTTTCTCGTCTTTCTCACTCTGCGCTAAACAAGAAATCATGAGGTTCCAAGACACAACACTACGTTGGTTCATCTCTTTAAATAGTTTCAAACCCATTTCCAAATTGCCAAACTTGCAAAACCCATGAATCATCAAGTTCCAAACAACAACGTCTCTGTGAGGCATTTCATCAAACACCTTGTTAGCATCTTCCATTTTCCCACAAGTGGAGTAAAGCTCAAGCAACCCGATTTGAACGGGACTATGAGGATAAAACCCAAGTGAAGTGACATGGGCGTGAAGGGACTGACCAAGTTTATAGTGACGGAGATTGGAAGTGGCTTTGAGTAAAGGCGGGAAAGTGAAATTATCAGGGGAAATGGTGTGGGTTGTTTTCATAAGGGAGAAAAAGTGGAAGGAATGATGGAAAGGAGGGGATGAAGAATGGGCTTTGATGATGGAGTTGAAGAGGAGAATGTTGGGGTTATGGGTACGGTTGAAGATGAGAGTGGCGTAAGGGGTTTGTTGAAGAGAGGCGCAGACGGTGACGAAATGGGAGAGGATTTGGTTGGATTGGTGGAGGCCATGGCGGAGGAAGTGGGCGTGGATTTGTGGGAGATGAGTTTGGGTTTTGGTGTTATGAAGGAGATGCAGAATTTTGCGCTCTATCTTTTGCAAACCTTTATTCATTCCGATTGTGATTGATTTTGGATTAATCCAACTAATAATAGTATAATTGCACTCGTTATTATTACATCTAGAACTAACAAAAGCAATCCGAAATTCAGAATAGAAAGCTACTTAGTAGCATGATTAAGCAATGATTGTGTGGAAAGGTTCACCACACTCGTTTTATTCCCTCTCTTTTAATCTCATTAACTAAATACATATATTTTTTTTCCGCCTTAGATGAATTCGGAGATACACTTTTCGTATCCACTTTATACGTATCAAATGCATTCTTAACTGAGACACACTCATTTTACCTTAAATTGATTCAAAGATACATTTTTGCATTAATCATATACGCAATCCCATGCATTCTTAATCGAGACACACCCATTTTGCCTTAAACTAATTCGGAGATACATTTCTGTATCAGGTTATCGAGATGCACTTCCATATTTTCCTCTTAACAATGAATTTTGATTTTTTTTATTTATGAAATGCATCAATGTAATAGACCATATATTAAAACTATAATGTCATAATAAATCTTTTATAAAGTAAACCATACATTTATATAACGGTAAATTCATGACCACTGAGATATTGGTTAACTCAACGTCAATAAAACAAGAGTCGCCACTGCGCTTTTATTGTTTCCAAAGGAAAATGGAAAAAGTACGAACAAAGCCAAAAGATAAGAAGTTTTCAAATTGAAACTAATAATATTGGTCAATAATAATATTGGTGTTAATGCATGCTAGAGATAAGGTATCAAGCCCAAGCTCTTAAATCATACCACAAAAAGAAGAAGAGGGAATTAACCTATATCAATCAAGCTCATGTTGATTCATCTAACACGAGGTCATTGATGAATCAAGTAGCATTTGATCTATTAGAAATCATTGGCCAAGAAAGGATTGAGGGAGAAATGGGATGAAGATGAGAAGATGAAGCGAAAGAGAATCCCAAATTCATCAAGGGATGAACCTCACTTGATCAATACCATCCATTCATCTTGAGGGATGATGTTCAAACTTCATCAACCCCCTAAATCCAATGGTATTGACCAAGTTAAGGTCCAATTCAACCAAGACTAAGGCCAAACAGAAGTTGAGTCAACACCATGTCAATAAAATAGCTTAACAAAATATTAAATCAAATTTTAAAATGAAGAAAATAATTTTTAAAGGACAAAAACCTAAAATCGCTTAAAATCACCAAAGAAATGGCCAAGGGATTGATTATAGGTCAAACAAGGTCAAATGACCATTGCCTAATTTTTTTGCCATTTTTGAAAAGTCAGAAGTATTTAAAAATCATTTAAGATAAGTCAAAAATCACAAAATTCTCTAAAAATATCAAACCTATTCCAAAAATTAATTTTAATTCAGAAATGGGAAGATAAAATTATTTGTGAAATTTTGGTGTTGGTCCCATTATTTTTGGATTAAAAATGAAATCATAGTGAATTTAATAAGAAAATTCTACTTAAAAATTAATTTGGGAAGATAAAACAAATAAGAAAAATAAGGGCAATCAGATCTCCCTCATTAATTGAGGTGGCATATCTGATGTCCACGCGCGCACTATCCACCATGGTCTCTAGTCAACGCGTGCACACCAATGGTAGTTACAAGGGACATACCAGATTAGAACGTAGCCACGAGATATGATGGTTTGGATCATGCCAACACACCACCGAAGCCCTAGCTTTGGTCATCTTCTCCGGCCAACTCACCTGACTGGTCCCGTTAAAAAGTTCATGAAAATGAGTGGATCGTATATCAACTTGAAGAGAAAAACACGAGGATTCCAAATATCACCTCCAAATCTTCCAACTCTCACTCTATAATGAGAAAAATGGAGTTGAAAGTTGAGGTTCCAAAACTGAATTACTTCGATTCGACCTTAAAGTAACTCAATATCAATGCCTACATTGGTAAGACTTCAGTCATACACAAATCAATCCAAGATCTTAAGAAATGAAAGATAATCGAAGAGTTGAAATTTGAAGAAATTCACCTTCGGATAGCAGCCTTGGAGCTCGATCTTGATGCATATCCACTTGGTTCTTCTTCCTCTTGCTTGCAGAAGTTGAATAAAGTGAAAAAGGTTATGAATCCTTGGAGTTCTTATTCACAAACAGAAGTTGAATCAAGAAATCGATTTCAAAGGAATCCTCAGGGTATTCTCTAAAGTATGGCTATGGGATCAATTAGAACAACTTGGGCAAGGGTCCCCCTCCAATCTGAGGCAATGTACTTCATATTATAGGCAAAGGAATTCATTTATACACCATTCAAAATTTGAACCAAAAATAGTAAGTTCATATGCATGGGTGTAACGGTAAATTCATGACCATCAAGCTTTGGATAAGCTAGACATCAATAAAACCAGAGCCGCCACCGCACTTTTATTGTTTCCAAGGGAAAAGGGAAAAGTATGAACAAAACCCAAAATATAAGAAGTTTTCAAATCAAAACTAATAAAATGCCAGAGATTATAGGTAAGGGGGTTGGTTACACAGAGGGAAGGTGTTAGCACCCAAAGTGTCCTAGGTACTCCTAGAGAGTCCTTCTTTGTGTGCACATGTGTTTTTGTACAAATGATGTTTGCAATAAATAGAATGGGGGGATGAGAAAAGAATTCATTAATTATATTTTTGTGTTTGACAAGACCTTCAGACTTGTGCCTACGTACCAACATAAAATGAGGGATCAAAACCTCGTAGTTCGTGGTATCAATTTCAAAGTGAGTGCATTGCTTTTAACAAAAACTTAAGTTCAACAAAGGCACAAAAGGCCTAAAATGATTTGAATGAGTGTTAATTCTTTTTGGCTTTTGAAATTTTAAGTCAGTATAGTTAAGTTTATTTACAAGTTTATTTAAGAAAAGAGTTTGAAAATGCAATGGCATAAGACCAAAGTTTCTAATTTGTAATATGGTCAAAGTTTAGAAAACAAACACAAGCAAAGAAGATTTTTAAAATGGGGAGAGATTTTGAAATTAAAGAAATGGGGAGGAGACGAAGAGACTAATCCTAAGCAAAAATTTAAAAGTTGAGAGTTGAAAAGATCTAACCAATGGACTGCAATCCAATAGACAAGAATGTCATATAGAAACCCAAATATCCCTTGGACTTTAGAATCAAGCAATATCAATACACAAATAGCAAGATGAAAAGCAAGGCATCAAATAAAGATAGCCACATCCAAGCTTAGCAACTCCATGATCTTCTTCCAAAATTTCCCATGTATCAGATGACTTCAAAGATGGCATAAGACACATATTCAAAATAATAGCTTCGCCATGGTCATGTTGCAGATGAACTCAAATGGATCTTCATAATTGTATCAGATGAATGTTTACTTCACAAGCACCTGGTTTCATGAAAGTTGGCATTGGCCAAGTCCTTTGCATAGGGAATATTGCCTAATTCTAAGTCCAATAGTCTCAAATCAAACCAACAGTCCACACAAAATGTTTTTTTAGGGTTTTTGTTCTTATTATGTACATTAAGATCAAAAGGCCAAACAAACAAACAAGTATATACAAACACAATATATCACAAAATATGGCCCAAATGAGCAAAGTGAAAATAGCATTAAAGTAAACAAATTGAATGGTATGAATAATGACAAATGAATAAAGCTTAAAAATTAAAGTGCATTAAAAGTAAATGACTTGAAATTAAATGTTAGTTGTTAGTTGATTAGAAGTTAATATTGCTTTTGCTTTATTTAAGTCATTCTTTGGAGAACACTCAACCCACTTATCACAAGCATGGATCCTTGAACCAAGACATCTTCCAAAGGAAGGAAAAAAGACCAAGTTTCCACACAATACCATGAAAGAGGGGAGACTTACAATCTCACTAACTAGAATGATATGCCTTTTGTGACACAAATTTAGCGCTATGTTAAGCAATCATAATTGGACTTATGTAGAAGTCACAACTATTTGAGGTTGGGCAATAGAATTTTGGTGTTAATGCATGTTAGAGACATAATATAATGGACTATGCTCATGAAACATACCACACACAAAAAGAATATGCAAAACGGGGGACCTAGTCTCATCCATACTTATGTTGATTTTGCAATCAACTAGTCTTAGGACATAGAGATATCATAGGTCCCTGACATGAACGAATAAAGAAGGGGAATGAGATGAAGAGGGAGGGGGAATAGATTCAACCCAAATTGGTCAAAGGAGGACTTTTACCAAATTAAGATCATTCATTCATTTTGGGAGATGGAATGTATATTCTATCAATCCCCTAAATCCAATGATCTTAACCTAACAAAGTCAAATCAACCTTGACCAAGGCCCAACAACACAAGTCAAATAAAATGGCTCTACACAATTAATTTGACATTTTAACAATTAAAAATAATAAAAATATGCATTAAATTAAATAATGGTTGGTCAATTTCCTAAAACATCTTTAAAACACCAAAGAAATGACCATGAGATTTATCATAGGTCAAACAAGGTCAAAGGACCTTGGAGAAAAAACTTCATAATTTTTGGAAACTTAAAAGTATTTTTAAACAATTAAAAATATCCACAGAATCAATTAAATCATGAAAAATATTAATAATGATCCAAAAAATAATTTTAATTCAGAAAATGAAAGAGGATTTTATTTAATTTTTTTGGGTGAAACTCTCATATTTTTTGGATCAATATTAAAATTAATATGAATTAATGAAAATAAAGGAAATAAAATGGAATTCAAATATTCAGAAAAAACGTGGACCACTTGATCTCCCTCATTAATTGAGGTGGCAAATCAAGTGGATCAAAACGTGCGTTCCACCATGTACACGAGTCAGCGTGCCACACAAATGGTATTTAAAACTAACGCTCGTGATTAAAGCATAATGGAATGATCATATGGCTCTGGACAATCCAACTCATCACCGACGCAAAACACCAGTCATCTTCTCAGGCGACCTTGGCCGGACTGGTCCACTCATCACCATCACAAAAATGAAAAAGAAGGACATGATTTCAAAGTAAAAATAGCACTGATCACGAATCTGACCTCAATTCATCCTAATTCCAAGTATATTGAGAGATACATGGAGTTGAAATTTAAGGTACATGATCTGAGTTACTTCGATTTGACCTCAAAGCAACTCAATCTTCTTGCCTACATTGGTAGGACTTCAGACAACCAAGGATCCAAGAGAATTGATGAGAATTGAGAGAGAATCAAAGAGAAGAAAAAATCTGGAAAATACCTTCAATGCTATGCAGAACTCGATTGCTCTTGCTTTGTTTCTTGCTTGATCTCACTCAGGAAGCTTGCAGAAGTGATTTAGAATTGAATAGAAGCTTTGGATCCCTGGAGTTTTGAATCTCCAAACAGTGAGATTCAAACTCAATTTTCAAAGAAAATTCTTAGGTTTCTCCTTTCAAATGTGAGGGTTTGAGGTATTGGAGCAAAGTTGGCGCAAGGGTCCTTAATTCTGATGCTAGAGGCCTCTATTTATAGCTGTAGCAAGTGATATTTGCACCTTTAAATTCAACTTCCAAATTTGGCAATGGATGATGCATGCTTGTATGGGCGTGTACAGGCCCATGAAGTCACTCAATTAGGTCTATAATCAAGTGTAATTGAGTCTGAATGCAACTTGGAATGCAAGGAAAATGTGTAGTGCTGTTTGAAGTTTGACCTTTGCCAAATGATGATGCCACGTTCAAGCCATGCGCATACCACTCAAACCTTGTCCAAAATGGATGAAATTGGACTCTTTGGAAAGGTTAGATCAAGAGGAACAACTCTTATGTTGAAAATGTTTCCATTTGAAGCTTGTATCATGATGAATTTTGAGGTGGAAGCTTGGAAATTTTAACATATCAAAATTTTTTCAAGTGTCAAGCCATATGTTCATTTATTCCACCTTGGCTAACTTTTTATGTGAGCTTCAAATGAGAAAAGTGTCTTTATCAAAGTTGTAGCTCTTTTAAAAAACTTCAAAATGGTAACAAATTTGACCTCATGTGGAATTGACATGAATTAGTTATGCATTTTTGAAGTTGAGGAAAATCACTTGTTCAATGGTATTGGTCTAAAATGACCTATAATGTATCCTCATATCACATGCTCATAAAAGTTGAATTAGCTATTCCTCTAAACATCAAAGTTAAAGTAGACACCTTGAATTTGATTGTGCAACTTGGAAATATTTTATCTCATAAAAAATGAGCAAGTTATGGCCTTGGGAAGTTGACCTCCAAATTAGGGTTTAGACAAAATGACCTATAATCTTTCACCATAAAAAAATGACTTTCCAAGCAAAACTAGCTCTAGACCTAAACATGAAAGTTGTTTGGAATTCCATTTAAACTAACTTTTCTCTTGGGATCATTTTCATGTGATAAAAAATGTAGGAGATAGGGTCTAGGGGACCCCAGTTTTGATCAGATGAATTCCTTTGGTCAACCACCATCAACCAACTTGCTAACTTACAATCCTCTTGACTTTTGGGACTCATGGGAGATCATATATGCATAAGATGATGAACTTTGGAGTATCCCTTGAAATATTTGATCAATTGTTGAAGAAGCTTGGTGAAGAAGTTACTCAAGATACCCAGATGAGCCAGGGTTTCCAAGGCAAACCAACTCCACACTCTTGATGATTTTATGATCAAAATTACATATGAAGCTCATGGGGACTCATATATGATGCCTAGAGCCATTGTGGATCATTTCTTGGTTGAGCTATTAGCAATGAGGGTCTTAAACCCTAAATGTGAACTTGATGAATCAAAGGTGATCATGTGCCCTACCTACAAAAGAGTTAGACAAATGCAAAGACATATTTTTGGTATTTTGGTTAGTAAATGATAAAATAACAAGTATGATACAATCACATAGTGCTTGGTGATCTCTCCCAAAACAAACCCAATAGATGAGGGGTAAGGAGGATGCTAAGGTATGATCCCAATGCTAATGCATATGATGAGATAGCATGAGGGATCTTAGGGTCAAAATTGGGGTCTTACAGCTGCCCCTATTTAAGGACATTCTAACCGAGGAGGCGAAGTTTAAAATCTTCATATCGACTCAGTAGAATGGGCTTAAATTGTTGGTGTAAGCCCTATAGGTCAATACTTTTGGTACTTGTATCGAATTATTTATTAATAATAAAAGGTTTTTTCTTTATTATGTTTGTTTAATAAAGCCCCTAGAATAGCTAGTCTGTTTAATGTATCAAGTATGACTTAATCATGAGATCACATTAAACATAAGGACACTATTCTTAAAGTATCCGTAGTCGAGCTTTATTGTGAAGTGGGATAACATTAAAGCATTAAGACTATTATGTATATAGACTGATGATCACATCTCATGGATCATGGATAAGGAGTTATCAAGTCTTAAACATAGGTATGAATATTAAGAGTAATATTTATACTGGATTGACCCTCTATGAGAATACTATATAGAATGTTATGCAAAGTGTCATAAGTTATTCTCATGGTGATAATGGTGTATACCACCCTTCGACCTGAAACCACTATTGACCCTAGATGTAGAGTTGAGTGCCTTATTGCTGATCAAACATTGTCCGTAACTGGATGACCATAAAGACAGTTGATGGGTACTCCACGAAGCATGCTAAGGTACATGAGTGACCTAAATGGAATTTTCCCATCCTGCATAACAGGATAAATGTCTATGGGCCTAATATTGAACTGGACAAGGATGACACGGTCTATGCCTTGTGTTCAATATAGACATAAGGGCAAAAAGGGTAATTATACACATAAATATTATCACAGAAGGATTTGTCAGATCACATGACATTTTCATGTCTTGGGTAGTAGTGATGTGTTGCTAGATACCGCTCACTGTTTATTATGTTAAATACTAATTTAATATAATTGCCAATGCCGCGAAAACCTACAGGGTCACACACAAAGGACAGATTGATGAGAGATAGAGTAACTAAGGAACACCGTAAGGTACAGTGCACTTAAGTGAATTGTAGAACATCGTAAGGTACGGTGTACTTAAGTAGAATACGAAATATGGTAAGGTACCACGCGCTTAAGTGATTTTGGCATATTATAAAATATGGGCCACATACACTTAAGTGGGCTTTTTAGCTTATAGCCCACATAAGTGGTTCTATAAATAGAACCCTTGTGCAGAAGCATTTAATGCAGTTGCAATTTTTTATTTCTCTCTCTCTCTCTCTCTCTCTCACTCAAAGCATTCATTCGTAGCAGCTAGCACTGAGATTGAAGGAATCCATTCGTGTGGACTGAGTAGAGGCGTTGTCATCGTTCAACGTTCGTGATCGCTCCGTAGATTTGCATCAAAGGTTTCAATCATCACAAGAGGTAACGATTCTATCATTGATCATGCCCATTCGTAAGGATCACTAAAGGAGAAATTTTAAATTCCACTGCGTTTTGGATCACCCTTCTCCTTCATAAATAACAACACATAGAAATAAATTTTGGTCCCTAAGAGACCTCATGATGCATATGATATGAATGCTAAAAATAAACTCTCTGTGGGGAAATATTGCCACAAAGGAAAAGAATTTAGGGAGACCGAAAGTCCGCAGGAGTGTAATTCAATTTCATAAGGAAAACTCACTAGGGAGACAGAGACTCTGGGGAATAAAGGGTTGTGCGTAGGCCAGACTATGACTTAAAAACTGTTGGGGGACACGAGGAATTCCACGAAAATGGAAAGAATCATCCAGAGAGAAAAGGACATCTGCAGGGGAAACGGATAAATCAGAATAAAACTGAAATATTCGAACCGAGCAGGAACAACAATTTCACTAGGGAAATACGCACTCAACTCAATTAGGGAAGAAAGAATCTTCAACACATGAGGAGCATAAATATATTATCCATTACCAGTTACTGGGTACGGAGATAATAAAATCTGACGGGTAGGACATCCGTTACCGGTTAGGGTAAACATATCAAGGATGACTCGCTGAGGGCCACCAAGAGGTGTATTCATTACCGGTTACTGGGTAAGAATAAACTTGCTGGGGAAAAACTGAAAATAGGATTTACAACTACCACTTATTGGGTAGAAGACCAAAAGGAGAGAATATCCATCACCGTTTAAAGTGAATATATAAAGGATAGACTCAAAGGAAAGAAAATCCGTCATCGGTTAAGATGAACATATCAAGGATAGACTTGTCTGGGGATGTTAAGGAGGATATCCGTCATCGGTTAGGATGAACATATCAAGGATAAACCGCCTGAATAAAAAAGTAGGAATTACATCTATCGAGTGCTGGATAGAATACCATCAAAGAGAATATTCGTCACCGGTTAGGATGAACATATCAAGGATAAACTTCGAGGGGAAGACTAGGGATTACATCTATCAGTTACTGGATAGAAAACCGCAAAGAGAACATTCGTCATTTGTTAAAGTGAACATATCAAGGATAAACTCTGCAAGGGGAGCAAAAAGCAGGATTTACATCTACCGGTTACTGGGCAGAATACCGCAAAGAGAAGGAAACCCGCCATCGGTTAGGATGAACATATCAAGGATTAACTATCTGGGAAACAAATAGGGATTACAAGTACCTTTTTACTGGGTAGAATACCATCAAAGAGAATATCCGTCACCGGTTAGGATGAACATATCAAGGATAAACTCCAAGCAGGGGAAGAAAATATCCATCATCGGTTAGGATGAACATATCAAGGATATACTTCCCGAGGAAACGTGAAAATGAATCCACTGGGGAGAAAAAGGGGTTACTTTTGTCGGGTATTGGGCAAGAAGTAACAAATTGAAAACTAAGAAGAATACTACTAGTTACTGGGTAATAGACTCTTAGGGGACCAAAAATATCTATCTAGGCAAGATCTAGAAAGAAACCGTCAATCAAGACTCAACCCAATGAGGATATAACTTAAGAGGAGAGGTTCCATCCAGATAATCAGTTGGGGAGGAAGCTGAAATAATAATTATCCACGAGGAAATAACTTGGTGGGGAAAGGAGAAAGGTTAAAGTCTTTCTACTTAAGGGGATGACATTCTACAAGTGAGGGAGGACAGACACACCAAACCTGGATGGGGATAAAGTACCACCATCACAAGAATAAGAATCACGAGAATGAATCACAAAGTGTAATGATGCAATAATGAAGTTATATGAGTGTGTGTATATATATATATATATATATATATATATATATATATATATATATATATATATATATATATATATATATATATATATATATATATATATATATATATATATATATATATATATATATATATATATATATATATGATTATGCTGACAAAACAATCACAAAGGATACAAAATGTCTCTGGTCTAAATCATCAATATAAATCCTAGCCAATCCACAAAAGAGGGAAACAACTGCTGGAGAAAAAAGTATCATCTTAAAGGCTCGACCCTAGTTGGGGAAGAAAAAAGGAGATATGTTAAGGAAACTGCTACCAATTCTGCGGGGAATTTTAGGTCAACAACATTTCAAATGGGAGACAACCCTTCAGGGAAACAAACACAAATAGCCACTCGGAAACCAGGAGGAAACTCTGGCTAGGAGCGAATCTGATGGCGACTTGCGGGGAAACCAAAGTTCTGCTGGAACGGATGCAAACTGCTACAATGAAATGCCCGCACTCAGCTGGGGAACAACCATAAATCAGCTAGGGACAACGGTGAATTAACAATTGGGGAAATCAACAGACACCGGGTGTTGAATATGCTGCCGGGGATGAAAGAGGAATCACACCTACTTCTTGGGGAGAACCAATAATGCTCCACACTTAAGGCTTGCTGCTTTCAGACCACTGTTGATATTCCTTTTAAATAAAATTGATAGCTTAAAGTTAATGCTTTTATATGTTTAAGAAAACATGGTTTTAATTAAAATTTTAATTTCAAAAATGATCATAATTAAATTTAAAACTATTTGGCTGAATTAAATAAGAGTAGAAATAATTGGATAAAAGCTCAACTTTATTTAATAGAATGGTAGTCTGTAAATGAAAAGACACCATAGATCTTTTACAAAAGTTGAAAATGGTAATTTATATGGAAAAGGGATACATTGAATACAATGATCACTAATCCTTCTACCAACTCTTGATGTCCACTGTGCTCTTGGCCGCTATCGGGGCTCAGAATTCGACAATGCGCTCAAGAAAGTCTTCAAAATTGAACATCAACAGACTTCAGTTACTTGCCATAATCCCTAATTTTTGCATAAATTTCCCCAAGGCGGGGTACTCAATTTATCGGGATAATTCTTTCTGTTTTATGTCTCTAACTTTTGCTTGGATCGCCCTTTCGGGTTTTCAATCCACCGAGACGCTCATTTTTACCTAAGCCGCCCTTTCAGGTTTTCAACTTAGCGAGTTGTTATTTTTTTTAGGCGAAGTATTTCTTGACTGCATCTACGTTCACAGGACGAGTGAACTCTTCACCATCCATAGTTGTAAGAATCAAATCACCGCCTGAAAAGGCTCTCTTAACAACATATGGGCCTTCATAATTAGGAGTCCATTTGCCCCTAGAATCTGGTTTGAAAGATAGAATCTTCTTGAGCACAAGGTCACCTATTCTAAACACACGAGGTCTGACCTTCTTATCAAAAGCTTTCTTCATTCTCTGTTGGTATAACTGACCATGACACATGGTAGTCAACCTCTTCTCTTCAATCAAATTCAGACGATCATACCTGGTCTGACACCATTCAACCTCAGTCAACTTGGCTTCCATCAGCACATGCAATGATGGGATCTCAACCTCTACGGGGAGCACAACTTCCATACCATATACAAGAGAGAAAGGGGTTGCCCCTGTTGAAGTGCGGATGGATGTACGATACTCGTGCAAAGTAAATGGGAGCATCTCATGCCAATCCTTATATGTCACAACCATCTTCTGAATGATCTTCTTGATGTTCTTGTTTGCAGCTTCAATAATCCCATTCATCTTAGGTCTATAGGGAGAAGAATTATGGTGTGCAATCTTGAAGTCTTTGCAAAGAGCTTCCACCATATTATTATTCAAGTTCGATCCACTATCAGTAATGATCTTACTTGGCATATCATAACGGTATATAATCTGATTTTTGATAAACCTCACAACGACTTGTTTGGTTACATTTGCATACGGTTTGTACAAAATAAAGAAACATACACGCATTATTGTAGAATACCAACACAAAACCTATCATCCCATACATCGTGCAATAACCCATCAAGTTTTTTTACAAGACTGGTCTCATTCACATCCATGCTGCAACTCGAGTAATCAAGTAGCTCAAACAATGCCCAAGCAATTGTCTGTTTTTACCTAGAGAGTCACCGCTACAACCCCTTGGTTTAACAACCGTAGAATGGGACGGATACATTGATTCTAGAATATTAAGTGTTAGACAATTCTTCTTCCATTGTAAAGATCTAATATCTTTGAGAACCAATAAACATCTCACAGTATACATATCATATTATAAGGCAGAATATAGAGCACATTCACTACAACTATCCAAGTGAAAGAGTGAAAGTTAATTTACAATAAAGTTTCTCATTCTAATTACCTTAAAGGACAAGTCATGATAAGGAATCAAAGGGAAAAAGATTGATAGAGACGCAAAAGTATATTTCTACGATCCATCGCATCATCATAGATGAAGCTATGTCTATTAATGTGTTTATCATGCAAAAATCATAGGTTCCAAAATTCTTATAATATTTAATGTTCTAGAATTTAAACATGATTTTGAAAACTGTAACTTACTTTTTCTTCTCAACGACTCGAAGTTGTTGTTCTTTTTTTCAGGGACTAAATTAAACCTTGCATGTTTTGAAAGAGTAAAGTGAAATTTTATTATGTTGATAATAATAATAACAACATAACTCATATGCAATATAAAATAATATTAATTAGTTATATTATATAGTATAAACTTGCATAGTTACATGTGTAGTATCTTTTGCAAGTGCTCCCAATAAGCACCAGTGGTCTAGTGGTAGAATAGTACCCTGCCACGGTACAGACCATGGTTTGATTCCCGACTGGTGCACAAATAGAGCTATGATGAAAAAATTTGTGATGTTTGGTAACTTCACTTATCATCCTTCATTTGGATGAAGTTTAAACTCCCTGAGCTCTATTTTAATTTTAAATTGTCATTTACCAGTCTCAAAAGCATAATATTATTTTCACCATAGTTTGAATTAAATTTTTCTTTTTTGTTTATTTTTGAATTAGTTTGTTTAAATCACGACCATTTTAATTATTATGCATTGTATATAGGCTTTATGAACATTTAATTTAAGCATTACCCACTATCTACTATACATTTAATTTTATACTTTAATGTGATGTTTTTTTTAAATTATATTATCTCGTCTCAATGTTTTTATCTTATATGCCCCTCATCTCTTTGTCATTTTGTCTTGTCTATTAATGTTCAAACTGAACCTAAGTCTTATGCCGAGGCTATAAGTGCGACACATCGAACCAAACCAAACAAGTCGAGTTGGGTGCCGTAGAGAGGACTGGAATATGAAAACTAGTTGACCTCCCTCCTCATGTAAAACCATTAGGATGCAAACGAACATAAAAAAGCAGGCATGACAGAGATGGTATATTGAACAATTTAAGGACATATTGTCGCAAAAGTGTATAACATAATATAGGGACTAGATTTCTATGATACATACTCCCCTCTATCCAAAATGACCAGTGTGATTCTAGTAGTCACACTAACTCTCAAAGCACAATTGGAATATACATAAACTTGATGTAAAAAGTACATTCATAAATGGAAACCTTCAAGAAGTTGTTTATATGGAAATAACCCATGTGGCTATCTCGTCTAGACCTAACAAAGTGAGAGAGCTTATTATATCCATATAAGGCCTTAAAGAGGCGTGTAGGAAAACATATGAGAAGCTAACCACGTTCCAACATAATATCACCAAGCCGCGTTTGAATCACACCTTAGTCAATCACATTATTGATAGTACATTGGTATGATGTGATACAAGCTGATAATTCACTTTCTAAATTTAGCACCCTCAAAGTAGTTCTCCAGGAATCCTTTAAGATAAAAAAAATAGGTCAACTTAAATACTTTCTTGGCTTTGAATTCTCCCATTCTATCAAAGGAATTTAGATTTGTCAAATAATATACTTGCATGATCTCATTTGTGACAACTTCTTTCTAGGCTCAAAACCTGTATCAACACCATCTGATTACTCTCTAAATTTTTTGCGGGACTGTGAGGCTCTATTGCAAGACATTTGTACAAATTAAAGAAACATAGACGCATTATTGTAGAATACCAAAACAAAACCTATCATCCCATACATCGTGCAATAACCCATCAAGTTTCTTTACAAGACTGGTCTCATTCACATCCATGCTGCAACTCGAGTAATCAAGTAACTTAAACAATGCCCAAGCAATTGTCTGTTTTTACCTAGAAAGTCACCGCTACAACCCCTTGGTTTCACAACCGTAGAATGGGATGGATACATTGATTCTACAATATTAAGTGTTTGAAAATTCTTCTTCCATTGTAAAGATCTAATGTCTTTGAGAACCAATAAACATCTCACAGTATACATATCATATTATGAGGCAGAATATAGAGCACATTCACTTCAACTATCCAAGTGAAAGAGTGAAAGTTAATTTACAATAAATTTTCTCATTCTGATTACCTTAAAGAACGAGTCGTGACAAGGAATGAAAGGGAAAACGATTGATAGAGACGCAAAAGTATATTTCTACGATCCATCGCATCATCTTAGATGAAGCTATGTCTATTAATGTGTTTATCATGCGAAAATCATAGGTTCCAAAATTCGTACAATGTTTTAATGTTCTAGAATTTAAACATGATTTGAAAACTGTAACTTACTTTTTCTTCTCAACGACTCAAAGTTGTTGTTCTTTTTTTCAGGGACTAAATTAAACCTTGCATGTTTTGAAAGAGTAAAGTGAAATTTGATTATGTTGATAATAATAATAACAACATAACTCATATGCAAGATAAAATACTATTAATTAGTTATATTATATAGTATAGACTTGCATAATTACATGTGAAGTATCTTTTGCAAGTGCTCCCAATAAGCCCCAATGGTCTAGTGGTAGAATAGTACCCTGCCACGGTACAGACCCGGGATTGATTCCCGGCTATGATGAACAAATTAGTGATGTTTGATAATTCACCTATCATCCTTCATTTGGATGAAGTGTAAACTCCCTGAGCTCTATTTTAATTTTAAATTGTCATTTACCAATCTCAAAAGCATAATATTATTTTCACCATAGTTTGAATTAAACTTTTCTTTTTTTGTTTGTTTTTCGATTAGTTTGTTTAAATCACGACCATTTTAATTATTATGCATTGTATATAGGGTTTATGAACATTTAATTTAAGCATTACCCACTATCTACTATACATTTAATTTTATACTTTAATGTGATTTTTTTTTTAAATTATATTATCTCGTCTCAATGTTTTTATCTTATATGCCCCTCATCTCTTTGTCATTTTGTCTTGTCTATTAATGTTCAAACTGAACCTAAGTCTTATGCCGAGGCTATAAGTGCGACACTTCGAACAAAACCAAACAAGTCGAGTTGGGTACTGATCCGCTGTCGTGCGTGGGTTAAAACGAGTGTTTTTCAAAAACGTAGTACGGCGACAATTTAAACTCGGATATCGTTTTCACAAGGATTCTTGATTATTATAATAACCAAAGGTAAATCGAATTAAGGGGGGGGGTTGTTTGGTGTTCAATTAAGAAAAAGTGATTATTAAAAGCAATTCTTGAAATAAGCTGTTATGAAATAAGTGATTATGAAATAATTCAATCTACCGATTCAGTTCCTACTATCATCGATTAATATAATTTTAATACCCTAAGCGGATTGTCTATTCCTTTTTGGATACAAACTCAATGACAAGCGCGGTGAAGTTTGTGAGATGTATGATCCTATTGTCCGAATTAAGAAAACAGGATAAGTTTTCATGGATTAAGCAAACATGATTGATCAGACATAAAAACGAATTAAGAAAACGTGACGTGCCTATGTTAGGATCATACAATCAACCAAATTGAATCAATATATTTTATGCAATCGAATTAAGCATACAAGAACACAAAATATCATTGAAAGGAATTAAACTAAAATTAACATTATAATAATCTCAAGTTTTGGAACCTGAATTACGGCAGATCGAATCAGAGGGATTAGTTCTCCATGGAATTCGTACAAACTTTCAAATTTTCGTGAATAGTGATACCGTGTACTTGGTTCGGCTGTTTAGGTTATAGAAAAAGTAGAATAAACCTAATTTGGTCAAAACATAACTCAGGTCCAAACTAAATAACCCAACACAAAATATAAATCTAGTGCTGAAGGATTCAATGGATTTTTCAACCATGCTAAATTCCGAATTATCTTCTGACTTCTGCATGAAAGTCGTAGCTCTTTCTCTTATCTTTCCAACGACTGGTAGCATGCCTCAATCCGATACTCCTAGCTCTAGTTATGAATTTATTCGTGCAGACTGCTAATGCTGAAAATAAACTGCGAAAAACAAATAAGTGTAAAAATAAGATAAATTATAAAAACACATTAAAAGGGAAAAATAACCAAACTAAAACATGGAAATGCATAAGTATAAATATAGAAGAATGTGCATCAAAATTCACTGATCAAATTCTCCCACACTTGAACTTTTGCACTCCGAGCAAAATTTAATATAAAACAAAGAAAACACAAACGCGTCATTAGTTACTCATCCTAGGCTACAAGTCTTCTTCGGTTAAGTTTGCATCGATAGGTACTAATCTTGCACACTAAGGATATCTAGGAACACTAATCCACAATTGTGCAGTCATAAACCTCATGAATACACAAATCAACTCGAATCATGTTATTATGTTAAAGCCTAACTTACTCATCCTTCTTTTTTTTTCTTTTTCGGAACACTCACTTATATTCATCGGCTTCCCTGCATAGAGTGTGTGTGAGATGGTGCTGACTGCTGAAATAAACTACTTAAGAGGTGTCAGAGAATGAGAATTTAAGGCTAAAACATAATAAGAATTCAAATCAATTTCCATATGCAGGAGACTTACGGTGTTAAGATGATACCAATCTTGTGATTTTTTCCCAAGTCTCCGCAAACTAATCTCAAATTAGTCAGTCTATAACCTAAAACTTTCAAGAAGATGCATTTTTTTATTTTTTATGACTGAAAATAAACAAAACACTAACAAAAACAAGAAAAACAAACGAAATAAACGATTTCCCTCCCCCACACTTAAAATAAGCATTGCCCTCAATGAAAAGACATTACTAATAAAGTAGAGAGAAGGAAAGAAAGACTCCCTGATCAAGTTGCAGGGTAGTTAGGTGCTTCCAAAGAAAGCTCCTCTATGTTGACATCTTCAGTCATTGAACTTTCATGGAATAGCTTCAAGCGTTGCCCATTGACTTTGAAAGTCTTGTTAGTACCTGCACTTTTTATTTCTACTGCACCATTAGGGAAAACATTAGTAATAACAAAAGGGCCAATCCATTTGGATCGAAGTTTCCCAGCCATAAGCTTAAGGCGGAAGTTAAACAGTAAAACCTGTTGGCCCACAGAAAATTCCTTCCTAGAAATCATTTTATCATGGAAGTGATTAGTTTTCTCTTTATAAATCCTAGAGCTTTCATAAGCCTCTAGTCTAAGCTCTTCCATCTGTTGTAATTGGAGTTTTCTTTCAATACCTGCTTGTTGCATCTCCAAATTACAACTTTTCACCGCCCAATAAGCACGATGTTCTATCTCAACAGGAAGATGACATGCCTTACCAAAAACAAGTCGATAAGGAGACATCCCAATGGGTGTCTTGAAAGCTGTTCTTTGGGCCCAAAGTGCATCTTCTAGACGACGGCTCCAGTCCTTCCTATTTGGCTGCACCATTTTCTCTAAAACCTGTTTGATCTCCCTGTTTGAGATCTCAACTTGTCCATTAGTTTGTGGGTGATATGCAGTAGAGACTTTGTGCACAACTCCATACTTCCAGAGCAAAGCTTCCATGATAGCTCGTGGTATTCCAAACCTGCAAAAGATATTAGACCTGACAAAATTTGCAACAACTCTAGAATCATTAGTCCTAGTGGGGATAACTTCCACCCACTTTGAAACATAATCAACAGCAAGCAAAATGTAAAGGAAACCAAATGATACAGGAAAGGGACCCATGAAGTCGATTCCCCATACATCAAATACCTCACAGAAAAGCATAGGCTGCTGAGGCATTTCACTCTTGCGAGTGATGTTTGTACCTGCTATCTGGCACTCTTTACAAGTGCGGTAAGTCTCATAAGCATCCTTAAAAACAGTTGGCCAATAGAAACCTAAATCAAGGACTTTTCTTGCAGTCCTTTGCGGACCAAAGTGTCCGCCGACTTGAGATGCATGAGAAAATTTCAAAATGGATTCAATCTCATAGTCGGGGACACATCTCCTAATTACCTGATCACTACCAAACCTCCAAAGATATGGATCATCCCAAACATAATATTTGGCATCACTCTTGAGTTTGTGAATCTGTGATCTAGATGCACCTGTAGGAAAAACATCAGCAACAAGAAAATTAACAATGTCAGCAAACCAAGGTGTAATCCCATGCAAAAGAAAAAGCTGCTCATCAGGAAAGTCATCCTGAATAGGAAAAGGATCTGCATCTCTCTCTATCCTGCTCAAGTGGTCAGCCACTAAGTTCTCAGCTCCACTTTTGTCTTTAATCTCTACATTAAATTCTTGGAGCAACAACATCCACCAAATCAATCTCGATTTTGCATCCGGCTTCTTCAACAAGTACTTTAATGCTGCATGGTCAATAAAAACAACAACCTTGGAACCTAGCAAATATGATCTGAATTTATCAAGAGCAAAAACAATATATAGCAATTCTTTTTCAGTGGTAGTGTAATTTGACTGTGCAGAATCTAAAGTTCTAGAAGCATAGTAAACAACATGGGCAGCCCTGTCAACCCTTTGTGCAAGGACAACCCCAACAACATAATTAGACGCATCACACATAATCTCAAAAGGGAGGGTCCAGTCCGGTGGCTGGATTATGGGAGCGGAGGTCAATGCTTTCTTCAAGAAGTCAAACGCTTGTTTGCATTTGTTATCAAAGTTGAAAGTGACATCATTCTTTAGCAAGTTCTATAGCGGAAGAGCTATCTTGCTGAAATCCTTGATGAAACTCCTGTAAAAACCTGCATCAAGGAGAAAAGCAGAAGAAACTCATCAAGGAGCTGGAAGCTGAGAAGAAGAAGCATCTGACAGTCATAGATGGTCTAAATGGTGAGATAACCTTGCTGACCTCTAAGCTAGATCACATGACAAAATCCATCAGAATGCTGAATAAAGGAACTGACACTTTGGAAGAAATTCTAAAGGTGGGACAGAAATCAGGAACCATGTCTGGTTTAGGCTTTGTTAAGGAATCCCCATCTGAATTCAACAACTCAAAGGCTGAAGTTCAGAAAACCAAGCAAAAGTCACAACCAATGTCACAACATCATGGAAGCAGGAGGTTTAACCAACAAAAGAAGAAATTTCAAAGATGGAGTTGCCACTACTGTGGTAGATTTGGTCACATAAAACCCTTCTGTTACAGGTTGCATGGTTATCCTAACCAGACCCCTCAAGTCAGACCTAAGCAGAAGGCATCTAAGCATAATGCCCCCATCAAGAAACAACAATGGGTTGCTAGATTAGCTCACACATCTCTAAGGGCATCTACCAGAGAAGACTGGTATTTTGACAGTGGTTGCTCAAGACATATGACTGGGATGGAGAACTTATTGGTAGATAGACAACCACATGCTACCGGTTATGTGACCTTTGGTGATGGAGCTAAAGGAAAAATCAAAGGGGTTGGTAAGCTGAACAGTCTTGGAGTTCCAGAACTGAATAATGTGCTGTTAGTAAAAGAACTAACTGCTAATCTCATCAGTATAAGCCAGCTATGTGATCAAGGCTTCAATGTACAATTCACTAAGGAAGAATGTGTTGTGAAGAATGGATAAAATAAGGAAGTTATGAGAGGATCCAGATCCAAAGATAACTGCTATCTATGGGAACCTGAAGTCTCAAACTACTCCTCAATGTGCGTATTAGCCAAGGAAGAAAACGAAGTGAAGCTGTAGCATAGAACACTTGAACCTCTTCATTTAAGAGGAATGAAGAAGATCATATCCAAGGAAGCAGTTAGAGGAATCCCAAAGCTGCTTATTGATGAAGGAAAGGTCTGTGGAGAATGTCAGGTTGGCAAGCAAACCAAGATGTCACATCCTAAGCTTAGACATCCTACAACATCCAAAACTCTGAAACTTTTGCACATGGACTTAATGAGACCTATGCAGATTGAAATTCATAAGTTGTCCTCACCTATTATTCCTCAGCAAAATGGTGTAGTTGAAAGGAAGAAACAGAATTGTGTATCACTATCCACTGCAGAAGCTGAGTACATAGCAGCTGGAAGCAGTTGTTCCCAACTGGTATGGATGAAACAGATGTTGACTGTGTACAATGTCTCTCAGAATGTCATGACATTATTCTGTGACAATCTCAATGCCGTCAATATTTTAAAGAATCCTATCCAACACAGCAGGACCAAACATATTGACATTAGACATCACTTCATAAGAGATCTGGTAGAAGACAAAGTGATTACCTTGGAACATGTGTCAACTGAACTACAACTTGCTGACATAGTTACAAAGGCTTTGGATGCTACTCAGTTTGAAAATTTAAGGGGCAAGTTGGGAATACGTCTTTCTGAGGAATTATAGCAACTAGGGATGTTAGGAATGTACTGTTTAATATTTCAGATTATTAAACAATTGAAAGTGTGCTCTGATTGGTCTAAGGAATTCAGGAAAGTGTATGTGAGAGGCAAGTGTGTAAATTTCTCTCCTTCAGTGATCAACAAGTATTTGGGAAGGCCTTATGAAGCTCAACCTGAGCTTGAGGTGACTGACAACAAAATCTGTCAAGTCATCACTGCTAATCCGGCAAGGAAGTGGCCTCTCAAAGGAAAATTGGTGGCAAGTAAACTGAGTGTCAAGTATGCAATGCTGCACGAGGTTGGATGCTGGTAGTCCTCATTGATGTCTGTTTGTAAGTTTTTGGGCTCTTAATGAGTTCCTTGGATGTGTTCATTATCTCAGCTATCACAGCTGTGTATGATGATGGTTTGTATTGCTTAACTATTATGTTTTAACATGTTTAATGTTATAAGATCAGTCCTAACATTCTCTGATAGACTAATTGACATTTATTTTGTCTAATTGGTCACCTTTAGTCAATTTTGACTAAAAAGGGGGAGAAGTGTTGATAAGTGTCGATGTGGAATGTGGAAGCAGTTGTGTATGTAGCTGAACTGAAGGCTAGCTATTATTGAAGGAAGTGCACAGGTGTTAAAACAAGAATGTTATTTTGTTTACAGATGTCAAAGAGGATGTCTGATATGGTGCACAGGTGTTGATGTTGAAGCAGATGTCAGAATGACATTCTGGCTGGTACAGGTGTTGTAGTTACAATAGCTGTTGTTCTGTTTACAGATGTCAAAGAGGATGTCTGATATGGTGCACAAGTGTTGATGTTGAAGCAGATGTCAGAATGACATTCTGGATGGTACAGGTGCTGGAGTTACTGTTATTTGATGTATGCACAGATTTAGGGGGAGGAGGAGTACCCTTGTGCATTTGTGTGTCTTACTAGTTGCATCCGTAACTAGTAATTCTGTTCACAAGATGTTATGTGTGATGTCTTAACATAAGATATCCTATGTACCTGCTGGAGTTCAAGAACATGTGCATGCAGGATTGTTTCATAATGTCATACACAAGGTCATGGCATCTGATATGGTTGTACCTACTGGAAGTTATAAAAGGAACTATGGAATTATGCAGGATTTTTCCAGGGTGTCAGACCCGATGTCATGACAACCTGTACACAGAACATTCAGTGTGAATGTCTGGTGTTTTGTGATTGCACACTTAATGGAAATCTGTGTTTGATTGAAGATCTGATTTGTGGCTGAAATTCGTCACTCTAAAGTTGTGAAGCAAGAGTGTGTGTCTACTTGATCAAAGCTGTGAAGCAAGATCAAGTGGATGTAGTCTTGATCAAAGCTGTAAAGCAAGATCAAGAGTGTGTATTCTTGATTGAAACTGTGAAGTAAAATCAAGTGTGTGTTTCTGAAATTTGCTTGTAATTTTATTTTTGTTGGTCTGTAATATTAAGTGTTGCTTTGGCAACATTTTTGACAAAAAAGGGGAGTAACAAATGTATCCCAGGACAACAGATTCCATTGAAGGTCCTCTAAACAAGAGGTTATGGTGCTGTGTGCATTCTACTTGTGCTGCTGCTATTTGAAGTTTAACTTCTATAAGTGCTGAGTGTATTAGCTAATTTAATTCTCTGCTTGGATGTGTGTTTTCCGCTGCTGTGAACTCTGTTGTGATGCCAAGTTGTTTTAGCCAAAAATTTGCCAAAGGGGGAGTTTGTAGATGTTTTTGATTGGCTGCATTTTGTGTTAAAACACTTATTGTACTCTGATGTTTGGACTGATGTCATGACATGCTTGAGTAGTATGATGCAGGATTAGCTAAAACAGGATTTACTGAATGTCAAACTGAATGTTATGACATTCATTCCTGACAGCAAATACTGAACTATAGGCTAGTTGGTTTTTCTGTTATAGTTAAGTATTTATTTCAGGTTGTGTTTCAGGAGAATAACAGACCTAGCACATAGCCTATTGTCTGGATGTCAAACTGAATGTTATGACATTCATTCCTTACAGCAGATACTGAACTATAGGCTAGTTGGTTTTTCTGTTATAGTTCAGTATTTATTTCAGGCTGTGTTTCAGGAGAATAACAGACCTAGCACATAGCCTATTGTCTGGATGTCAAACTAAATGTTATGACATTCATTCCTGACAGCAAATACTGAACTATAGGTGTCATACGGTGAACTGACTTTGTGTATTTTTGCTTTGGAAAGCAAATGTCGCGGATAGCAAGAGTCGCCACCGACTTTTCTTTTATCCAATAAGGAAAGGCGGAAAAGAACAGGAAAGACCTTGATTAGATTTTGGGTTCGGGAGGTACATTATACAAAGGGAAGGTGTTAGCACCCTTTGTATTCATGGTTATCCATGGGCTCTTAATTGCTTGATCACTTATGTTTTTCTTGTCTGAAAAAAGTGTTTGAGAACTGTTTAGAAAATGTTTTGAAAAGAGAGTTTAACTTTGTAATGATTCTTGTACGAATGTATACAAAGTATTTATCTCGTTTAATTTTGAAAGTTGTTTAGAAAAATATAACTTGGAAATGATTCTAGTACGAATGTATACCAAGTGGTGATTTTCTAATAGATGTTTTGCAAAGTGTGAGGTATGAAAAGTATTTTAAGTTGTGAGTCAGCATTTAAGAGTTATACCTACCCAAGGTCTTTATGGGTATTTCCTATCCTTATGAAGGTAAAACTGTCCTTACTATTGAGAAGTAAGTAGTCTTGTCCTTTGGATGTAAGGGACATCGCAGGGTCATCGATTGGTCATTGGAGGCAACATTTGTAAGGATACCTTAGCATTCGAAGGGACGATCATCATTTAACCGTAGGCTACAACGACGGGCCATCGAGGGACAAAATCATATATTCGCAGGCGACATCCGAGGGACTATGATTTATCTTATAGGGACATGATGATTTAATCGAAGGGTCTTTGCTAAGTGTATCCCCACATTCATGGGACATGACCGCAATACCGTAAGGCAACAAAGAGAAGGTCAATATCATATATTCAAAGGCAACATTTGTAATCAGTTAGGTAATTAGGATGAATATCCACAAGGGTATCCCACAAATAAAGTGGAATACCTAGCAAGCTACCTTCTTCGGGAGTATGTGAGCCCTCACAAAATTTAGCAAACAGGTCAGAATACCAAATGGGGTGCGGTCAATAATTGCACCGAACAAAGGAATCGCAGCAGTAATAATGTCAGGCAAATAATACACAGCTATGATAGAACATGTCAGATAAGCACAGAACAGAACAGAACCAAAAAATCAGCGACTGTCATGTTCGCTACTGCCTCACCTAGCGAAGGCTTGGCGAACGCTCGCTACATGTTCGCTTAGCGATGCGCTAGCGAACGGCTACAGGTTTTGAGTCTAATAACAGTACGATTTCAGCAAGCTCCAAACCCTATGGCATCCCTTACAGGAATTACATGGTTAAACATTCAAGACATCCATGCATACTTAAATCCACATGCAAAACCTAAGATATATTTATAAATTCAATCATAATATCACATGTAAATTGGGAGCATAAAGCGGTAGTGGTAGTGCAAACCTGTTTGCAATTGAATTGCAACGTTGAATTGGAAGATCACTCTCAGGGTTGGTGTCGGGTTGAGTTGGGCGGAGGTAACCTTTGTGCAGATGAGTTTCCTTCAGGGTTTCCTTTAGGGTTGCTCTGAATTCTCTTGGTTAACCTCCAGGGTTTGCTGTCTGTGTTTGTGTTTCCTTGCTAGGGTTTCTGTCCGTCTGTCCTCCTCCGTTTGTGAATGAAGCTCTTCTATTTATAATAATTGCTTCTTGGTGGGCTCAGAATGAAGCCCAAAATTTCTGGTATTCGCAAGCTTCGCTAGGCGAGTGGTGCAGCGAAGGGTTCGCTAGGCGAAGGATTTTGCTCGCCTAGCGAGAAAGCTATTTTAAGTCATTTGCTGGATTTGGCCACCTGTGTGCTGGATCTTTGTTCTTTTAAGATCAATGTCTTGAAAAATGAGTTGGAGTGCCTTGAAAAATGTCTTGCAAGATTAACGGGCAAATTTTGGGGTATGACAGCTGCCCCTGTTCAATATTCATAAACCGAGAGAGTTAGAATGGTATGTATGCCATTCGTGATCTGGAGGTGGAAGATTATTGAACACTTAGAATGCCCCAAAAATTTGCGCTCGTTAATTAAAAGTTATTCTTGATGGAGATGGGCTTAGAGATGCCATCCGGGAAGTTTTGATGATGAAAGATCAGAATGGATCGTATGCTGCTGGGGATAAAGGATCAGAAGGGATCATACGCGAGATCGTATCTGAATTGCAGAATGAACCGTCTATTAGGCTGCATCTGGAGAGGTAAAGATCAGAATGGATCGTACGCTAGATCGTATCTGGGTAGCAGAATGAGTTGTCCATTAGGCGGGTGACTTCGCTGGGGATGAAAGATCAGAATGGATCGTACGCTAGATCGTATCTGAGTTGCAGAATGAGCCGTCCAATAGGCTGTATCTGACAAAAAGTAGTCGTACGCTAGACTACACCTCGGGATGTACCATACGCTAGGTAGTATCTGAGGAATGAAGATCAGAATGGATCGCACGTTAGATCGTATCTGAGTTGCAGAATGAGCCGTACGTTAGGCTGTATCTGACAAAAAGTAGTCGTACGCTAGACTACACCTCGGAATGTACCGTATGCTAGGTAGTATCTGAGGAAATGAACATTCCAAATGGGTCGTACGCTAGACCGTGTTGGACTAGTTGAATGAATCATATGTTGGGCTGAATCAGAATGAACCGTACGTTAGGCTATATCTGATAACATTTGTATATGTTGTATTTGCAATAAATGTCTGGGATGGGCTTAAAGATGCCACCAATAGGAGGATATCAGAGTACTTATCCGAATGAATGTTTATATGGATTATATCTGAAAGATGTATTTGAATCTTGAATGTAATCGATAAAGATGTCTGTCTGAATGGATCTTTATTTTGACTGTATCAGGAGGATAATTAACCTGAAAAATAAAGTTAGCTTTATGCCATGTCATGATGCATGAGATGTTTTATGCTTTCGAAAATAAATGCGAACATTGTATGCATGCGTATGCTGTGAAATGATGTAATGAATGAATTATGCGTCTGAAAAGTTTTTCCAGGGGAAAATAAATCCCAATATTCTGGTTGGAGATATTTGTATTGATGACCCTTTCTTAGCTGGGGATACTTGATTTCTGTCTGATGATAGAAATATTCAACAGGACCTGGCTGGGGGATAGAAGAGATGACCAGTCTGTCTAGTAATGCCAATTTCTTCTGGGAAATGACTAGTTTTGCTGGGGAAAGGATTTGTAACCAGACTTGTTGGAAAGCATGGTTAGACCTTATCCTCGACCCTAAAGTCTTTTAGTAACTGCTATTGCTAATTTATGCATGTATTTTCGGTACACATCAATCATGTTCAAACGCATATGCTCATTTGAATTAAATCAATGGACGTTTATGCAAACAAAACAGAGAAAGTAAAACAAAAGCATCTTTTTGGAAATAAAATTGTATCGATTTTGACAGAGGGCCTATAAACAAGCAATTTGTGTACAAGGAGACAGAAATCCTAGTAAGAGGAAATTGTCAAGAAAACAAAGACAAAGCTATGCAGAAAAAGTCCCATCGATTTTAATTCCACTATTGTCATTATGTCTTCAAGCCTCTCATCTCCTGCTGTCGGATAAAAGTGATTGGCTTGTTCAGTCCCTTTGATTTGGGTGAAGCTGACTGAGAACGGGACATAGTCATACGCTTTTATCCCTAATTTTTGCCTGGACCACCTTTTCAGGTTTTCAGTCCACTAGGATACCCTTTTTTGCCCAAGCCGCCTTTTTAGGTTTTCGACTTGCCGGGTGTACATTTTTATATGTTTATCCCTAATTTTTGCTCGAACCCTTTTGGTTCGCCGGGATGCCCTTACTTTTGCCTAGATACGTCGACCTAGCGGGTCTCTTTTATGCGTAGTATCTTTTAACTATGTCTGCGTTCACGGGATGTGGGAAGTCTTCGCCATCCATTGTAGCAAGTATCATGGCTCCACCAGAGAATACCTTCTTAACTACAAATGGCCCTTCGTATGTGGGAGTCCATTTGCCTCTGGGATCACCTTGTGGTAGAATGATACGCTTGATCACCAAGTCGCCAATTTGATACACCTGTCTCTTGACCTTTTTGTTAAATGCCTGGGTCATGCGCTTCTGATATATCTGCCCATGACAAACAGCCGCAAGTCTCTTTTCATCAATCAAATTTATCTGATCGAGTCGAGTCTGAACCCATTCATCCTCGTCTAAACCTGCCTCTTTCATAATTCTTAGAGAGGGAATCTGAACTTCCACTGGTAAAACAACTTCCATTCCGTAGACCAAAGAGAAAGGAGTTGCCCCTGTCGAAGTGCGTACTGAAGTGCGATAACCATGAAGGGCAAAGGGTAACATCTCATGCCAGTCTTTGTATGTTACTGTCATTTTTTGTATGATCTTCTTAATATTCTTATTAGCGGCTTCCACGGCGCCATTCATCTTTGGCCGGTATGGAGAAGAGTTATGGTGTCTTATTTTGAACTGCGTGCAGAGTTCAGTAATCATCTTGTTGTTCAAATTAGTATCATTATCAGTGATAACTCTTTCAGGGATACCATACCGACAAATAAGACTATTCTTGATGAACCGTGCCACCACATTCTTGGTGACAGAAGCAAATGAGGCTGCCTCTACCCACTTTGTAAAGTAATCAATAGCAACCAGAATGAAACGATGTCCATTAGAAGCAGTAGGTTTAATCTCTCCAATCATATCAATACCCCACATTGCAAAGGGCCAAGGTGCTGTCAACACGTTCAATGGAGCAGGAGGTACATGTACTTTGTCCGCATAGACCTTACACTTGTGGCAAGTTCTGGAGTGACAGTGGCAATCAGCTTCCATGGTAGACCAATAATACCCTGATCTCAGAATCTTCTTGGCCATCGTATGTCCACTAGAATGAGTCCCAAAAATACCGTCATGTATGTCTTCCATAATCTTTTCTGCTTCCCTCTTATCCACACAGCGAAGCAAAGTCGAATCATGATTACGTTTGTATAATACCCCATTACTCAAAAAGAATTTAGCGGAGAATTTCCTCAGAAATTTTCTGTCGTTGATGGACGCCCCTTCAGGGTATTCCTGAGTTTCTAAATATCTTTTTACTTCGTGGAACCAAGGTTTCTCTTCTACTTCCTCAACATTAAGTTCGTAACAATATGTTGGTTCATCTAATCGTTCAATGGTGATCATGGGAGCTTAATCATCCCATCTGACCCTGAACATAGATGACATGGTAGCCAATGCGTCTGCCAACCGATTCTCTTCTCGTGGAATATGTTCGAATGTAATCTCTTCAAAGTATGGGATTAATGTCAACACCCGCTCTCGATAAGGGATGAGATTCGGATGTTTAGTGTCCCATTCTCCTTTGATCTGACTGATTACTAATGCTGAGTCTCCGTACACACTCAAAAACTTGATTCTTAGGTCTATAGCAGCTCTGAGTCCCAAAATACATGCTTCATACTCAGCCATATTATTGGTACAATCAAAACATAGTCTAGCAGTGAAAGGCGTATGGCAACCCTTGGGGGAAATAATTACAACACCAACACCATTGCCCAATGCATTAGAAGATCCATCAAAAACCATAGTCCATCGGGATCCCAGTTCGGGTCCTTCATCCGGTCCAGGTTCTTCATAATCAGTAACAAGCATGACATCCTCATCTGGGAACTCAAAATTCATAGATTGGTAATCATCAACTGCTTGATGAGCCAAATGATCGGCTAACACGCTTCCTTTGATTGCTTTCTGAGTAGTGTATTGGATATCATACTCTGTTAAAATCATCTGCCACCTTGCTATTCTTCCGGAGAGGGCATGTTTCTCAAATATATATTTGATAGGATCCATCTTAGAAATCAATAAAGTGGTATGATTCAACATATACTGTCTTAGTCGTCGAGCAGCCCAAGCCAAAGCACAACAAGTTTTCTCGAGCAGTGAGTATCTTGTTTCACAGTCGGTAAACTTTTTGCTAAGGTAGTATATGGCGTGCTCTTTTCGACCAGACTCGTCATGTTGCCCCAACACATACCCCATTGAACTTTCTAACACGGTCAAATACATGATTAGAGGTCTTCCTTCAACTGGTGGCATCAAAATCGGAGGTTCTTGGAGATACTTCTTGATTTTGTCAAAAGCTTTTTAACATTCATCATTCCATATCATCTCTTGATTCTTCCTCAGTAATTTGAAGATGGGTTTGCAGGTAGCAGTCAAATGGGAGATAAATCGGGCAATGTAATTCAAACGTCCCAAGAAACCTCTGACTTCTTTATCTGTACGAGGAACTGGCATTTCTTGAATAGCTCTCACCTTAGCCGGGTCAACCTCAATTCCTTCACTACTGATAACAAAGCCCAAGAGTTTACCGGATCTTACTCCAAAGGTGCATTTGTTCGGGTTCAATCTCAACTTGTATTTCTTCAACCTCTCAAATAGTTTGTATAAATGATCGAGATGTTCTTCTTCAGTATGAGATCTGGCTATCATGTCATCCACATATACCTCTATTTCATGATGGATCATATCATGGAACAAAACCACCATGGCACGCTGGTACGTTGCCCCTGCATTCTTTAAACCGAATGGCATTACTTTGTAACAGAAAGTGCCCCATTGCGTCACAAACATAGTTTTCTCCATGTCCTCAGGTGCCATCTTAATCTGGTTATAACCTGAGAATCCATCCATGAATGAGAATACCTTGTGTTGAGCGGTGTTATCTACCAGAACATCAATGTGCGGAAGTGGAAAGTCATCTTTGGGACTCGCTTTATTCAAATCTCTGTAATCTACACACATTCGCACCTTACCATCCTTCTTTGGCACTGGTACCACATTAGCAACCCATTGAGGATAAGAAGTAACAGCCAGAAAACCTGCATCAAATTGTTTCATAACCTCGGCTTTGATTTTCTCGGACATTTCAGGACGCATGTGACGAACCTTTTGCTTAACAGGATGACAATCTTCCTTCATTGGCAAACGATGCACTACTATATCAGTATCCAGTCCTGGCATGTCTTCATAAGACCAAGCAAAAATCTCTATACAGTCATGTAACATCTGAATCAATCTTTCTTTGACGCTGTTTTCCAAGCCTGCTCCTATTTTGACTTCTTTCTTGTCTACTTCGGTACCCAGATTTACAGTCTCAATTGATTCCTCATGCGGCTGTATAGTCTTTTCCTCTTGCAGTAACAGTCTGGCAAGCTCTCCAGGTACTTCACAATCTTCCTCACTTCCATCCTCGGCTTGGTAGATCGGATTTTCAAAGTCATAATGAACAGTAGCAGAGTTATTATCAACAGGATCCAGAGTGGATATGGATCTGCAATTTGTTACGTGAGTTTGTGTAAGAATACATAACTTGTTTAAAAGATGACAGGAAAGATAAAGAGCGCAATATTTGAATGCAAAAAGTCCATTGATTCATTGAATGTGAATATGCTTATGAAAATGACAAAACCCTTAACAAATTAGCTATTGTGCCCCGGGCATAGACACAATGCTTTAAGAAGTTCAATTGTAAAAATTAAAAAATTTGCAACACTAGAATAGACAATAACAATTACTCCTGACTAAAGGAAATCGGGATAGTGTCTTCAGCCTTCCAATTATTGAGTCCGTCACCAATTGTTGGGAAAATCCAGCTATCCAGGTCGCAATCGCTATCAGCATCTTCTACAGCATTAATCTGATCTTTGACTATGTTTTTAGAGCTAAATCCCAGGCCAAATCTATCAGACTTGTACGGTACATTGATCAGTTGACCCCAGCCAGTACGACCACCATCTTCAACCACGGTTTGAGCGTCTTTCAGAGAAATCATAGCAGGAGGAGCACGAATGACCTTGGGCACACGGGAAGTTGGCTTAAGGACATGACTAGTCGGAGGAACTACTTCAAATGACTGAGAAGGAGTCTCAAAGAATTCACCGTCCATCTCGACGTATCTGAAGGTGTGCACACTACTGACAATATACTCTTCTTCCCCACACACAGTGATGATCTTACCCTCTATTGGATACCTCAGCTTTTGATGGAGAGATGGCGCTACAACACTTGCCCCATGAATCCAAGGGCGTCCCAGTAAGCAGGAATAGGCAGGACGAATGTTCATTACGTGAAAGATAGTGTTGAAAACTTGAGGTCCTATCTTGATAGGGAGAACCACTTCACCATGGACAACACTCTTCGCACCATCGTAAGCACGCACCACAACGTCACTAGGCTTCAGTTCAATGCGTTTACAGTCAAGCTTATCGAGTACAGCTTTCGGTAGCACATTCAAAGAAGAGCCATTATCGATCAACACATGAGCCAAGGTGATCCCCTTACACTCAATGGAGATGTGCAGAGCTTTGTTATGATTCTTTCCTGCTGGTGTCAGGTCAGTATCGGAAAAGCCTAGGCCATTGTCAACAGCCAGGTTAGCAACATAGTTTTCGAACTGATCGACAGATGTCTCCTGAGGTACATGAGAGGTCTTCAGGAATTTTATCAATGCATTGGCATGAGATTCAGAAGATAACAACAAGGATAACATCGAAATTTTAGACGGAGTATGCCCCAACTGTTCTACCATATCAAAATCACTCTTGCGGATGATTTTCAGCATTTCTTCCATTTCCCATTTGGCAACATCTTCGGTAGTAACTTCGACCGGTGTCCTTGACTGAGAAGGATTGGTTACTGGTTCCTTTCCTCGAGTTTCAGGGGCGGGAGGTGAGATTTCTGGAGAGAAGATCCTTCCACTTCGAGTAATTTTACTAGTCCCAACAATGTCATTAGGATTAGCAGAATTATCAACTTGCTTTACGCCATGGATGTAAACATCACCTCCATAATTCCACGGAATGGCTTTGCTTGAGGAATACGGTACTGGGCCAGGTGCAGTAATAATTAGGGGAGCTACCTTGGGCTCAGCAGTAATCTTCACAGGTACTCTAGTAGCGGTAATCTTCACTGGAACTTTGGACCTAGCAATCACAGATATTTCTTCAATAGGGTTTTCCACCTTAGGAATCTTTTCGAAGAGAATTGTGCGATCATCCATCAGCCGTTGAACACCATTCCTCAACTTTAAGCAATCATTGGGTCGGAGTATACAGAGATCGCAGTTTTCAACACAACCTGGAAATAAACCAGCTCGCAGTAAGTTCTTCTTGATGATCAGGAGAGGAGATGCTAAGCCCGCTACATTAGTAATGTGAGAATTGTCATCTACAATATTAACAGTCTTGTCATGATTAGGCATATGTGCAGTGATGACATTAGGAGTCTCTGGAGGATCAAATTCAATTTCTCCAGCGTCGATCATATCCTGAATCTTATTCTTCAACAACCAACAATCGTTTGTATCATGCCCGGGGCTATCGGAGTGATATGCACACCTGGCATTGGGATTATAACGAGGAGAAGTAGTGTTGGGATTTGCAGGAGGATCTCTGAGGGTAATTAAATTTACTTTTAGCATACCCTGTAGTGCTTGTGCTAAAGTCATATTGATCTTGGTAAACTGCCTTCTTGGTCTGTCTTGTCTGTGTTGGAAGTTTTGAGATGGCGGTGTTGCAATCGTAACTGCTCCAATAGTATGGTCACGATTTTTCTTGTTATGACCCCTTTGACCGTACACAGCATTGACTCGTTCCTCCCCTGGTAGGACTTTTTGGTGTTTGCCGAGGTAGCCACCTGTATCTTTCCACTTCGAATGCCGCTTTCAACATGTTCACCCGTCAATATAAGTTAAGTGAAACCCGATGAGGAACTTCCCAATAGATGGCTGTAGAATGGGCCAGTCATTGTACCCATGAACATGTCCACTAATTCTCGATCAGTCATAGGGGGTTTGACTCTGCCAGCCAAATCTCTCCATTTTTGAGCATATTCTTTGAAGCCTTCTTTAGATCCCATAGTCATATTCTGCAACTGTAGCCGAGTAGGTGCTAGTTCAGAATTATACTGGTAGTGCTTGTAGAAAGCTGTCGCTAAATCAGTCCAGGTGCGGATGTTAGAGCTCTCGAGCTGATAATACCACTCTAACTGTGTGCCAGACAGACTCTCTTGGAAGAAATGGATCCATAGCTTCCTATCAGTGGTATACGACTGAATCTTTCTCACATAAGCTCTCAGATGCATCTGAGGACAAGACGCACCATCATACTTAGTGAAAGCGGGGACCTTGAATTTGCGGGGAATGACCACATCAGAGACCAGACCTAAGCCTTCGAAATCCAGGCCGGGCGCCTTCTGACCCTCCATAGCTAGCATGCGTTCTTCCAGCAACTTATACTTGTCATCTTTTGGAGAGTACAGTTCATTTTCATAATCTTCATCGTCGTCCTCATGGTTGAAAGGATCGGCATTCTCATCTTCCAAATCATTTTCTGTCTCCTCTCCTTGATCCTTCGGAACTCTAATCTTGACTCCTGCAGCCTGTCCTTTAAGCCTTCTTCCCGGGTTAATGTAACTCACAACTTTCTTGTCTTTCTTCTTCTCGAGCAAGAGAGCCTTCAGCTCCTCTTGCCCCTTGGATAAGTTCATGATTATCTCCTGGAATTGAGCATTTTGAGCCTAGAGATCTTTGACAGTTTGTTCGAGAGCCATCTTTCTGTTTAGAAGGAGGACCGTGAGAACATTGGTCCTTTAGAATACATGTTATGCAATGTTATGTTATGCTATGCAATGTATGAAATGTTTTCAAGGACTTTGGAATTTAATTTTGCGTAAACCACCGAGAAAGGAACTTTTATTAATAACTTTTTTTTAATCAACGTTTATTACAACAAAATAAAATACAATGAAAGCTCAAGTCTCCCAGGGACGGCTTCTTTTTGGGCGAAGATATGCATTGAGTCTTCGTTCCTCATTAAGCTGGCTGGTGAGCTCTAACACTTTCTTCCTTTCTGCACCGAACCGAGTTTCAAAAGTATCCCTTTCCTCTCTCAACTGGATCCAGGATTTCTTCAATTCTTCAACATTGGTAGGCATATCTGGATAAGGAATGATCTGAGGGGTACCTCCTTCAACTTCTGGTTCGACAATCAGAGGTCCGATTGCAAGATATGGCATGACAAGTTCACGAGCTCTTGCGCGTACCCATCTGAGATAAGGTTCCATAGGAATAAAGTTTTTCTGTCCTAAAGTACTTCTTTTCACCATGCCCCAAGCTCGTACAAATCTTTGACGGAGACCTTGGGAATCGTTGTTATAGTCAAACACAGTGCCTTGGATAATTATTTCATGTGGACCATCTCTTCGAGCACAACCGAACTGACGTAGGGCTAAAGCAGGATTATAAGTAATACCTCCCCTCCTCCCCAGGAGTGGTACGTTAGAGAATTCTCCACAACGGTCAATGAGGATAACATTTTCTTTGAGATGAGGACACCAACGAATGTCTGAATGGGAGAGCGACATTATCCTTTGAGACCATTTCAAATTCTGCTCGTTCTTCAAGACTGATTGAGGAAGGTGCGAAATAAACCACCTAGACAATAAAGGCACACAGCACATGAGAGTCCCTTGCCTCTTCATAGTACGAGTGTGAAGGGAATGCAAAATGTCTCCAAGCAAGGTAGGCACAGGGTTATGAGTGAGAAATATCTTAATAGCATTCATGTCTATGAATTGGTCTGGATTAGGAAATAACACCAAACCATAGATTAGTAATGCTATGACATCTTCGAAAGCATGGACATCCATAACTTTGAAGAATTCTCGGGCCTTATTTATCAAAAATTTGGCAAGTAAACCCTTCATTCCACTTCTTGTTACCCAATTGGTTTCAATGTCGGACTTTGTCATGTGTAAAGCTGCGGCAACTTTTTCGGACTTCGGACTCTTTTCAAAACCACTGAAAGGTGTTTGATCAAGGATAGGTATCCCAAGCAGCCTGGAAAATTCTTCTAATGTGGGTACCAACTGATAATCTGGGAAGGTGAAGCAATGATGTTTAGGATCGAAGAACTGGAATAGAACTCTCATCATATCTTCTTTGAAACCAGTGGTAACCAAATTGAGGAGATAACCATGTTTCTTGATGAAGTGAGCCTGATCGGGAAGTTCTGATACTAAATCCTTTAGTTGAGGAGAGATTGCTACAAAATTGATCCGGATGGTCTTCCTGGAAGCCATAGCCTTACAAAACAGAGCAAAGTTAAATCCCTAAGTCCTTGAAATGGTTAGTACAATGCCATGATGTTATGATGTTATGATGTTATGTAAATAACAAGCACAAGCAAGTCACACAACAATCATTCCTAAGTTTTAAGGCTTGCATGAGTTCCATAGGTAAGTACCCTCCCCACTGAAGTTTGGTTGGTTCAACCTGTCCTAGAATCGTAACCGGGTTCTAAAAGGATCTCCAATCATTGACCTTCCCTTAAGTCCACTTCAGTGCAACACCAAGTGGTTGACCAAAGCTTCCCTAAAGTCCAATCTCAAAGAGTGTAGTATCGAGTCTCAACCAACCCCAGTCGGAACCGAAGTCAGTTATCTCACTACTTTCTAATGGCTAGGATGAGTCAATTAGGGTTCTAAAGGTCTGGTTAATGCTTTGATGACACCACGCAGACGCCAAATTTCTCCTCAAGTAAACATGAGGAACATCAGGACATCCAAAGTGTCACATTAACCGTAGCCATCATTTTAACCATTCCAGTATACGCCGGATAGTCGCGATGATCTCTTGCTACTTACCTAAGGTACACTAGATCCGGGTGTAGGATCCTTCACTCAAGCATAAAATACCCAAGCAATCCCTTAAAAGTAAATCAGACAATTCAAATAAGTGATCTTGTTTTTTTTATGTTTTTTTTAAGGCAACCTCTCTTTTTAAGTTAATCCCCAGCAGAGTCGCCAGTTCTGTCATACGGTGAACTGACTTTGTGTATTTTTGCTTTGGGAAGCAAATGTCGCGGATAGCAAGAGTCGCCACCGACTTTTCTTTTATCCAATAAGGAAAGGCGGAAAAGAACAGGAAAGACCTTGATTAGATTTTGGGTTCGGGAGGTACATTATACAAAGGGAAGGTCTTAGCACCCTTTGTATCCATGGTTATCCATGGGCTCTTAATTGCTTGATCACTTATGTTTTTCTTGTATGAAAAAAGTGTTTGAGAACTGTTTAGAAAATGTTTTGAAAAGAGAGTTTAACTTTGTAATGATTCTTGTACGAATGTATACAAAGTATTTATCTCGTTTAATTTTGAAAGCTGTTTAGAAAAATATAACTTGACAATGATTCTAGTACGAATGTATACCAAGTGGTGATTTTCTAATAGATGTTTTGCAAAGTGTGAGGTATGAAAAGTATTTTAAGTTGTGAGTCAGCATTTAAGAGTTATACCTACCCAAGGTCTTTATGGGTATTTCCTATCCTTATGAAGGTAAAACTGTCCTTACTATTGAGAAGTAAGTAGTCTTGTCCTTTGGATGTAAGGGACATCGCAGGGTCATCGATTGGTCATTGGAGGCAACATTTGTAAGGATACCTTAGCATTCGAAGGGACGATCATCATTTAACCGTAGGCTACAACGACGGGCCATCGAGGGACAAAATCATATATTCGCAGGCGACATCCGAGGGACTATGATTTATCTTATAGGGACATGATGATTTAATCGAAGGGTCTTTGCTAAGTGTATCCCCATATTCATGGGACATGACCGCAATACCGTAAGGCAACAAAGAGAGGGTCAAGATCATATATTCAAAGGCAACATTTGTAATCAGTTAGGTAATTAGGATGAATCTCCACAAGGGTATCCCACAAATAAAGTGGAATACCTAGCAAGCTACCTTCTTCGGGAGTATGTGAGCCCTCACAAAATTTAGCAAACAGGTCAGAATACCAAATGGGGTGCGGTCAATAGTTGCACCGAACAAAGGAATCGCAGCAGTAATAATGTCAGGCAAATAATACACAGCTATGATAGAACATGTCAGATAAGCACAGAACAGAACAGAACCAAAAAATCAGCGACTGTCATGTTCGCTACTGCCTCGCCTAGCGAAGGCTTGGCGAACGCTCGCTACATGTTCGCTTAGCGATGCGCTAGCGAACGGCTACGGGTTTTGAGTCTAATAACAGTACGATTTCAGCAAGCTCCAAACCCTATGGCATCCCTTACAGGAATTACATGGTTAAACATTCAAGACATCCATGCATACTTAAATCCACATGCAAAACCTAAGATATATTTATAAATTCAATCATAATATCACATGTAAATTGGGAGCATAAAGCGGTAGTGGTAGTGCAAACCTGTTTGCAATTGAATTGCAACGTTGAATTGGAAGATCACTCTCAGGGTTGGTGTCGGGTTGAGTTGGGCGGAGGTAACCTTTGTGCAGATGAGTTTCCTTCAGGGTTTCCTTTAGGGTTGCTCTGAATTCTCTTGGTTAACCTCCAGGGTTTGCTGTCTGTGTTTGTGTTTCCTTGCTAGGGTTTCTGTCCGTCTGTCCTCCTCCGTTTGTGAATGAAGCTCTGCTATTTATAATAATTGCGTCTTGGTGGGCTCAGAATGAAGCCCAAAATTTCTGGTATTCGCAAGCTTCTCTAGGCGAGTGGTGCAGCGAAGGGTTCGCTAGGCGAAGGATTTTGCTCGCCTAGCGAGAAAGCTATTTTAAGTAATTTGCTGGATTTGGCCACCTGTGTGCTGGGTCTTTGTTCTTTTAAGATCAATGTCTTGAAAAATGAGTTGGAGTGCCTTGAAAAATGTCTTGCAAGATTAACGGGCAAATTTTGGGGTATGACAATAGGCTAGTTGGTTTTTCTGTTATAGTTCAGTATTTATTTCAGACTGTTTTTCAGAAGAATAACAGTCCTAGCACATAGCCTATTGTCTGGATGTCAAACTGAATGTTATGACATTCATCCCTGACAACAGATACTGAATTATATGCCAGTTAGTTTTTCTGGTATAGTTCAATATTTATTACAGGCTGCTGTTTCAGGAAACCAACAACTGAGCTAGAATTAAAGTTGTCTAGCATATGACCTATGTTCTGGACGTCAAACTGAATGTTATGACATTCATTCCTGACAGCATATGCTAAAGTGTAGGCTAGTTAGTTTTTCCTGTTATGATTCAATATTTATCTTAGGCTATTTTTCAGGAATCTAACAGCTGTGCTAAAATCCAGGAAACTAACAACTGTGCTAAAATTAAGAGGCCTAACATATAGCCTATTTGTTAGCACCCTAATATGTGGAAATTAGGTTAACTTGCTTAACCTTAATTTTAGGAAATTCAAGTACAAGGCCCAAGTGCTGCATTATAAAAGGATGGCAATCCTACTTTTAGCTGTAACACCTCAAAATTTGCCCTCCTCTCTTGGGACTAGTTTAGCATATTGCATTTCATTGTTTAGGGCATTAGGCATTTTCATATTGCATATCATGAGAGAATAAGCAGGTCATCCTCCTAAGTCTTTCTCAGAAGATAGAGAGGTTAAGAGATGTAAGCATGAGGGTCTTATAAATTGATCATTAGCCATCTGAGGGTTGCTCTTCAATTAGGGTTTATTGGTTCCTCAAGGAGGTTGAGTATTATCTTGGTTGAAATGGTACATCATCATCATCATGGTTCATTATTTCTGATCATGTTCTTTGGGATTAGGGTTTTGACCTCTGGTCAACCCTAATCAGTTGCATTCTATTAGTCAGGGTTTTTCAAGGAGATGAGGTCTTTATTGAGATGGAGATCATCATATGATTTTATTGAGCTTGTATAAGCTAGGGTTTCATTTTGGAGTTATTTCATCAAGTGGTTGAGGCTCAAAATCATCTGTGCATGTTCAAGTCATCTGTCAACCATAAAAGTCAACAGAAAGTCAACTGAGGGCTAGGAGGTGGAGAAATGATTTTCAACATCTCATTCATGTTCAAAGGGGGCTTATTCATCATGTCAAATACATATCTTGAAGAATTTGAGGTCAAGTCAAAAGTTTCCAAAAATGGAAAGTGACCTATAATTGAAAGTTTCCCAAAATGGAAAGTTTTTGGTTCAAATTCAACTTGATCTTGCATCACCAAAGAAGCTTCAAATGAATTTTTGTCCAACATGAAAGTTGAATATCTCTCTCTCCCATTTCCAAAAAGTCCACGATCATGAATTTATGATGTGTGGTTGAGGAGATATGGTCAAATCATTGTCAAGTGTGCATGGGATTTCAAAAGGGCATAACTTTTGATTCATAACTCCAAATTTGGTGGTTCTTTTTGCAAAATGCTTGTCATGACATGAAGTTTCCAAAACATCCATCACATTGCATGAATTTCCATCATATGATCATTTGTGCATTCAAGTCAATTTTGGAGGGAAAATCATAAATTTAAAATTGGTGCATCATGAGAACTTTTTGCCATTGCTAATATGTGCATGGAGTGTTTTTAAGTGCATTTGATCATTGGTTTGGTGCTGTTCACGTTTGGAATTGCCATGCACCACCAAATTTCCAATTTTTGCCATGCACCCTTATTTTGCTTAATCTCTAATTAACTTTGATTAATTTTAATTAAAATAGGATTAGGACATGGTATATATAGATAATTGTAACAGAATTTGAAGAGGTTAATCACAATTCACCATTTCTAGATCTAAGAATTTTTTCCCTCCAAAATTTTCTTTCAATCTTAATTCAAATTTTTCTCACATAAACCTTGAATCTTCTTCCATATTCTGGTTCTCTAGTGTTGATTTAGTAGAGATCAAGCCTTGGATCATCAAGTTTGGACCAGAATTGTGCATGTGAAGCTCAAGAACATAACCATGGCATTTGAGATTTAATCAAGATCTACACGTTTCCAAGCCTCAATTTCATCATCAAACTTCATAACAAGTGATTTGGAGTGGATTTGCATGCTTACTTGGCCTTGGATCTGCAGAATTCGCCAACTGTTCTTCAAGAGGTCACATTTTTGATCCTCTTAATTCTCTGTTTTATATACATAATCTTGTAGATCTTGTTGTGGTGAGAATTCTGATATAAATTTTGTGGAATTTGGATGAAAATTGAGTGAGATATGATGATTTCAAGTTTAGATCTAGAAACTTCTTTGCTTCGATTCAGAAAATCCATGGAGATTTAGGCTTAGATAATATGATATTTGAATTCTACATTGAAAGAGCTTTCCAACGATATATAATTTGTAAAATTCTGAGCAATTTTGGAAAATCGGGAAAAATACGTATGAACATTCATCATCTTCATCTTCATCTTCATCTTCATGAAGAAGATGAAGATCTTCATGCAAATCCGTCACTACCAGCCTAGCGTCCGTTTTTTTCCGTCGCAAGTGAATGTTAGGGTTTTCGCTCATGTTTGAATTCGTACCAGGCTCGATTCCTGGCGCTAGCACTTTCTCAATTTAACCTTCATTTCCTTTTTCCCTCCTATTTCACATGCTATGTCACATTTTAATTCCATTTTTTTTGCTAACTTTAAAAATTCATAATAAATTGAAAAATGATCCAAAAAATTCCTGGTTTTTTGCTACTTGTTCCTTAGGATGTCTAGTTTTTTATCGTGATAATTTCTGAAGTTGTTCATGGCTGGATTTTAAATGGTGCTATAATATGTGATCATGTGTGCATTTGTGACCTTGCCTTGCTCTTTCTATTGTGAAATGCTTGATTTTAATCCAATTGCCATGAAATTTTGCATGATGATTCTGGACATATTGATAGATGTTTTAGGCTTGGTTTGGTATTTTTTTCATTTACCATTTCTGTTTTACATACATGTTTTCATGGTGTGACAATTTGTGTCACACAATTTGATGATCAACTTGTGCAATTTAATTTCCATATCAAATGACCTCTAATGCTTCTGATTTTTTGTATGACGGATGTTGTGGATGTGTTGAATGCTCATGAATTTTTCCAGAATTATTTGAATCATTTCTGTTTTGATTGGGAATTTTCATTTATGATGACCATATGTATGCCTTGAATTGGTCTTTGACTTCCTTTGCACATGAAATGAACTTGCTTGTTGATTTTGGTTTGGTCCTTTTTAGGACTTGTTCTTGATTGTTTAAATATGATTTGTGTTGAATATCAAGTTCTGTTTTGGCTTTTTGATCCACCTTTGACCCTAGGCTTTGACCTAGTGGTTTGTTACTTACATTTGAGTTGTGAATTTCAGGTTCAAGTATGCATCTCCATGATTGATGTTGCTCCTTCATTTGAGCTTGGTCATTTGTTATTGTTGGCTAACACTTGCTGTTTTGTAGGTTAAGGATAATTCATTTGTGTTTGCCTTAGGGCTTACTCATTGTGCATATTGATTTGTCTGTCTGTTTGATAGTGACTGTTGACTGTTGTCTGAGTATTGTACTGATTGGTTTAGCTGTTTCCACAGGTACCTAAGTTGCTTTAAGTTCATTTGAACTTTGCTTTGTTTGCTTGTGGTTGGCATACCACTTAGGTAACTTCCTTAGTCTTCATGTAGTCTGGAAGACCTGTCATGTTACTTTGGCAGGCACCTGTCTGAAGCCCTCCTTAAGAGGCAATGTTTGTGGTTGTTTAATTTTGTGCCAAGCAGGTTAAGTCCTCTTAAGAGGCAATTGGCAGATAAAAGGGATGTGCAATCCATCCCCTGCTATTCAGTTGTGTCATTCACTTTGCTCACACCATGTGTTGATGCAATTTGAATAAGAACCCAAGATCTTGTTGTGTCAGTCATGTGGAGAAGAGTTCCTACATTCTGAACTCCCACACTTTCTATTTGATTCAAGCTCTCCCAGGCCAGGGATAAGAGCTGTGAGGTCTTACCCTCACTTCCCATTTCATCTGCTTCACCCTAACTCTCAATGTTAAGGTTAAGAGCAAACAACACCCATTTCCAGTTGGCTTGTTTGTCGAGGTTGATGTGACCCCTTGACTAAAGCCCAGCCTTGTATGAGCCACTTGTTTGCATATAGTGTGTGTGCTTGCTCTATTGTGAATGCTTATTTGTTGTTTATCTGCTGTTTTCAACTTGCTGCCTGTGCGAGTTAGGTTATGTTAGAAACCTCAACCTAGGACTATTGTGGATCGCATGACAACTATTAGGCTCGAGTCAGTCTCCCTTTTAGTTTGTTATTCCCAGGTCTCTGGTTAGGAGAAAGTTTCTCCCCTGTTAAGGGGAACTACGTCGCCCTGATCCTCATACCAGATGAGGTACGTAGGCAGGAGATCGTGCGAGATCTCTCCGGGCACCCTTTTCCTTTTTTGTGTGTGTTTGCTTGACAGATAGCAGGCTCGAGTACCAGACTCCCTGTTAGCTTGTTTGTTCACCTTTTTTTGTTGTTTTTGATGACTCAGCGTCCAGTTAACCTCTTGTTTGCTTGGAGTCTGACGTAAGTCCAGCGACCGGCAGTCGGTTTCCTTGGTTGTGTTGGTTTGTTTGGAGTCTGACGTAAGTCCAGCGATTGGCAGTCGGTTTCCTGTTTGTGTTTGTGTGCTTGGAGTCTGACGTAAGTCCAGCGATTGGCAGTCGGTTTCCTTGTTTGTGTTTGTTGTTTGGAGTTGGACGTAAGACCAGCCATTGGCAGTCTGTTTCCATTTGCGTGTTTCTTTTGACGTTTCAGCGTCTGTACGTGTGTTTTATTTCGGCGTGCGTGAGCCGAACTACGGTAGCTCTGATTCTCATTCCAGATGAGATACGTAGGCATAGGATGTGATATCCTAGCGAGCCCGTTCCCCATTTCCCCGAACTACGTTGACTCTGATGTTTGTTTCTGAAAAACTTCGTAGGCCCAGGATGCGACATCCTGCCGAGTCCGCTTCCTCCGTCTTCTTCCATCTGTGTTTGATTCCAGTGTGTGTGTGCATTCTTTGAGCAGTTATTTAGCAACCTTATTCTATTCTTCTGAGCGTGGATCCCGTCGAGTACGACGGACGTGAGGGGGTGCTAATACCTTTCCTTTGCGTAACCGACTCCCGATCCTTGCATCTCCGGTCGTAAGACCATTTCCTTTCCAGGTTTACTTCGAGCGTTTCCTTTCCCTCCTTTGGGATAAATAACGCACGGTGGCGGCTCTGTTTGTTTGTTTTTCCCGCCGGTTGTTTTTCGCGTTGCGACAGCTGGCGACTCTGCTGGGGAACATAGAAGTCGACCTCTTGCTGGTCCATCTTCCCTAAGCGAGTCACTCCTAGCGCTCTCTAGGATAGTTTTGGTTGCTTTTATTGCTCTATTTATTGCATTTATGATTATTATACTGTGAATATTTGCATATATGTTTGCATGCATCATGTTATCATTGTGCTGATTCTGTACAGGTTGGTTCCTCTGATTTAGGGTGGGTGTTCTGAGTGGGGCTAAAACCCAGGCCCGAGTATACACCTAGGATTAGTGTGGTCTCACGTTCCTCACATGTTGGTTGGGCATGTTGTTGTGACGTGACATACCACGAGTCGGACGAGATTCTTCTGAGAGAGCTCTTCCATTGTGGAGTATTCCACTTTGGTCGAGTTACCTCTTTAGAGCTGTTGACTTCGGTAAGCGTTCTTTCCCGGATCTTTGGTTTAGACGATCTTATGAGAGCTGCAGCGGCACACCCGAAAGGGCAAACCCGTTGAGTATCTTTGCCCGATTGTCGAAGCCATTATCCGCCTTAGGATGACCTGATTAGAATTCACCTGTGAGGGGAGGGTTTGATTCTTACAGATGCATGTTCTGGTGGTGACTTTGTTGGTGACTAATGGTTCAGCCGTTGATCAGAGTCCTATGTATAAGTCGGATTCATGGATAATTATTTGTGAGACGCCGAATTTCTGTCTGTGGTATTTATCAGTGGGGATCCGTTTATTTCAGGATTCCCTGGGTTGATTCAGATGATTTTGTTGCTATCAGAGCAATGGTTCTCCAGTGATGATGATGATGTATTCTTAGTCCCGTTTATTTCGGAACCCTGAGTGGGATTTGTGGTTACTCAGTACCTCAGATGGTTGTGATCAGTTCAGAGACCGGGGTTTCTGTACAGTTGATGATCAGATGACTTGGAGGATGGCACAGTGCATTGCATTCATACATCAGCATCATTCACATTTTGCATTTATCCGCATCTAACTCATGTTTATCCATATGCAGGGGACATTCTTGATTGAGATCCTGGTTGAGAGACTTCTTTGCTCAGATATGAGGCCCGGTTTGAAGGACGATGTTGTCGCATCCGCGAAAAACAACCGGCGGGCTGAAACAAAAACACAACACAGAGCCGCCACTGCGCGTTATTTATCCCAAGATAGGGAAAGGAAACGCTCAGAGAAACCTGGAAAGGAAATGGTCTCGCGACCAAAGAGAAAGGGTAAGGGAGTCGGTTACGCAAGGGGAAGATATTAGCACCCCTCACGTCCGTCGTACTCGACGGGATCCACGCTCTAAGAAAAGAAAAGGTTGCTAAAACATCACACACACACACACAAGGAACGCAGGTGGGGTTAAGAGAAAGGGAGCTCGATAGTAGTCGCATCCTATGCCTACGTATCTCGTCTGGAACGAGAATCAGAGCTGCCGTAGTTCGGCTCACGCACGCCAAACAAACAAACAAACACACAGGCAAACATGGAGCCTGAATGCCAATCACTGGGCTTACATCAGAATCCGAACCAAAACACGCACAAAACGGCAAACGTGGAGCCCGACCGCCAATCACTGGACTTACGTCGGCATCCGAACCAAACACACAATCAGATAACAAGCAAACACACACAAAAAGAAAAAAAAGTGCCCGGAGAGACCTCGCGCGGTCTCCTGCCTACATACCTCGTCTGGAACGAGGATCAGGGCGATGTAGTTCCCCCGAAAGGGAAAGAAAATCTAGCCAGAAACCAAGGGAAGACACACTACCAGGGAGCTGGACTCGAGCCTAGTGTTGTCATGCATCATTGCCCTACGTTGAGGTTTCTACCTACTTGCACAACTGCAAGCTAATCCTATCCAGGAAGAAAGCAAGCATACAAGCATACAAATCAAAACAAGCATTTCAAACAATCACAAAGCACACACTATAACCAGTCAAGTGAGGCTCAAACAATGGGTTTGACTGCCGAAGCAAGTCATCTGTACATGGGTAGTATTCGCTCTTAACCTTGCCATTGCGGGGCTAAGGTGAAGCAGATGAGAGGTGAGTGAAGATTAGACTTCACAGCTCTTATCCCTGACCAGGGAGAGCTTCAGACAAAGGAGCGTGGGTCCAGAATGGAGGGACCCTTCTACGCTCAAGACTCTGACTCGATTGTGCAACAACACAAGATCTTGGGTTTGTGTCCCAATGCATCAACACACAGCCGTGTGAGCCGAGGGACGACTCACAGAATAGTGGGGGATAGATTGCATATCCCTTTGATCCACCAATTGCCTCATAGAGGTCTTTACCTGCTTGGGCACAAATGTAAACAACCACAAACATCGCCTCTTAAGGAGGACTTCAGACAGTTGCCTGGTGTAACACCTCAAAATTTGCCCTCCTCTCTTGGGACTAGCATTAACATATTGCATTACATTTTTAGGTCATTAGGCATTTCATATTGCATATCATGTGGTTACATTGTGCAAGCTATCCTCTCAAGTCTTGATCAGAAGATGAGGAAGTCAAAGTGCAAGCCTAGGGGTTTTACTGATTGATCACTGGCCATCTGAGGATTGGGCTGTGGATTAGGATTTTATGATTCTCCAAGGGTATTGGTCTTCATATTGTTTGAATTGATACATCATCATCATCATGGTTGGATGTCATCAGGAGATTGAAGAACGTTCCTTGAGATTAGGGTGTTGACCACTGGTCAACCCTAATCAGCTGTATTGGGCCAATCAGGGCTGGATCAGGAGATGAGGTTTCTGGTGGTTATGAGTTTCATTTTGTGATTATATGGTGATTATTGAGGCTAGGGTTTCACCCTTGAGCCATTTCAGTTGGAGATTGGGGTTCAAATTGGTCTATGCATTGCCAGATTCATCTATCAGATGAAAAGTCAACTGTGGTCAACTGTACATGATCTGGTGGATTTGGAGGTGGAAACAAGTTAGACACACTTCATTCATGTTGGAACAAGTGTTGAATGACATCTCAAAGCTTAAAAATGAAGAAAATCAAGTCAGGACAAAAAACTGCCAAAAATAGAAAGTGACTTGTAGCTGAAGTTTCCAAAAATGGAAAGTTTTTGACCTCAAAAACAGATGTCCAAGGAAGCTTCAAATGAAAAATTGTTCAACATGACAGATGTAGATCTTGTTCTCACCTTTCCAAAAAGTCCAAGAACTTGAAAATCCAATGTATGGTTTGCAAGATATGGCTCAGTGAATTTCAGAAAAGACCGTAATCAGGAGGCCATAACTTCCACATGGTTTGTCCAAATTGCAAGTTCTTTATATGCACAAACTCCATTTGACATGTACTTTGAGGGTGCATCATTGGATTTTCCCAAAAGTGGCCAAGGCAAAAAGTCACTTTTCAACTGGACAGCTGAATTGGACCAGGGGCAAAATCGTCCAAATGTCAAAATAATTGGAATTTTTGAATGGGACTTTTTCCAACACCTCAGGAATGGCATTTAGAGTGTGTTTGAATATTCATTTCATGGCTAAGGCATGAGAATTGGATTTTGGCTTGAAAAGTGAAATGATGAAAATTGGTCATTTTGCATACACATAGTGATTTTGAGTTTTAAGCAACCAATGGGCATGGGACAAGTTTCCACAGTTCATATATGATATTTAGAAGTTGTGTGTGCTGTCAACAGGTGTCAATGAGCTGTCTAAGTGAATTGACCATTTTGCCCTCACTTGTTAATAACCAATTTCACTTAACATGGCCAAAATGCTAATTAACATGATTAAGCTACAATTAAGCTACCATATATATTCATAATCACTCCATAATCATAACAGAAAAACACATTTCCCCAAATTGGATCTGAAAACCTCTCACATTCTCTCAAATTCATCAAAATCTCAAGAACACTCCAAAAACCAAAATCCATCAATCTTCCTCAAATCTTAACCAATTCTCGAATTTCTTCTTGATTTGAACTCCTCTCATCATCATCTCAAACTGTTTTTGGTCATTGGAGCACAAGGAGTGGTAATTCATAGCTGTCCAAAAGTGCATCATTCATGGTGGATCTTGAATTCGAGCATTAGAAGCCATTACATTCGAATCCAACTCTTCTACTCACCTTCCACGAGCATATACTACACCTGTTTGGAGCTAAAACACACGAAGAACACCGATTGCAGCACTGCCATTGCCGGTATGTCGAAATTTCGAATCTCCTGTTTTGTTCGATTGATAGGTGCTTTGTGTAGTGCGTCTCATGTAGAATCCAATGGTGCTTGTGGTTTATAGAACGGTGAATCGTAGGTTACGAAATCGTGATTTAAAGTTTAGATCCAAAACCCTAAGTTCAACGATTCTTGAGATTTAGGAAGTTTTAGGTTAATTAGAGTTGAGATTCATGTTCTACGTGTTGTAACGGTTCCAACGGATGTAAGATTGCGCATTTTGGTTAGGTTTTGGAAGAAGCGTGTTCTTGAGCTTTTGGTAATTTTCTGGAAAATTTCTTGGATGAAGATGATGAACTTGGCTGTTTGATCTGAAATCCTATTTGAAAATTCAAATTACGCGTTTCCCTCCCGCGCCATAGTTAATTACAATACTGCCACTGTGCAATTTTAATTAATTTGCTTAATTCACAAAAAATCATTAACACTTTAAAAAATTCATAAAAAATAGTAAAAAATTCCTAAAAATATGGAGATTTTTTCCTTGACTTTGTTGACTTGTGTAGGATTTTTTTGACCTATTGGTCAAAGTTGTGCTTGGCAAATATTTTATTTGGCATAGGCTTTTCTAATGTATGTCACATTTTGATACATTTTGGCAATTTGATCATGAAATACTCATATCATAAAGTAAATGGCTGAAAATTTTTGTGGTGGTTCTTGACTCATTGAGGATTATTTATATGTAAATTTCATGAATTTTTGATACCTGGTTAGAGAGCAGCAAATTCTGGAACTTAGGTGTGACAATTTGTGTCACACCTCTTGATGTCAACTTGTTGAATTTAATTGGATGACCTATGCATGTTGGAATTGGCTGAAATTTTGCATGATGACTTGTTGACATGTTAGGATGCTTGATGAATTTTTGTAGGATTTTTCACTGTATTTTCAATTTAATCTTGATTTTTCATTTCTGGTTGTTGAAATTGCAAGCTCATGTGATACATGTTGGTAGATTGATTGGGAAATCCTCATATTGTATTGTATGGCCATGAAATTTGATATGCATGAACTAGACACATGTTAGGACCTCCCTGTTTTGGTCTCATCCATTTATTTTTAGTTTCCAATGAGATATGAATTTTTGAAGTGGATGTATGCATTGATGGTGTGAATTGGAGCATGAAATTGTGTCTGTTTTTGTTGATTTTCATTGACATGGTTCCCTTTGCCCAATTGAGCTCAAATTTGACATGGTAGACCTTGATTGACCCCTGTTTAGGTGTATTTAATTTGAGATTTTTTTGATGTGTTTTGGCATGGCTTTGAATGCAATACTTCTGTTTGTATATTTGGTGCTTCATTTGAACCAATATGGATTGTTTTGTGCATGAATTGAACTTGATGGATGATATAAACATGAGACCAATGATGTTTGCTCTTGTTTGACTTTAATTTGAGATTGGTTGGTGAATGCCTTGCTGTTTTAAATTTTTTTCTTGCTTTTGGACCCTAGGCTTGGCCTAGTGGTCTAGTTGCTAATGTTTGCTTGATTTTTCAGGATTAAAAAGCAATGCACATGGATAATGGTCCAAATCCATTTTAATTGATGTTGTGGATGTTTGTACACTAACATAACATTGTTTTGCAGGTGTTGAAGCTTGGGCTTAAGCCTTGAGCTTGCTTTGTGTTGTATAGTTTGACTGGTTAATTGTTTGCTGTATAGTTTGTCTGATTGAGTACTGACTGAGTTTGATTGTTTCCAGGTACTTTAGTTGCTCAGTTCCTTGCGAACTATTGCTTTGCTTTGCTTTGCATAAGCAACTTGCATTGAGGTAACTTCCTAACTTCATGTAGTCTGGAGACCCGGCTGTTACCGGGCCGGGCAAATAAATGTCTGAAGTCCTCCTTAAGAGGCAATGATTGTGTTTGTTTATTTTTAAGCCCAAGCAGGAAAAGTCCTTCAAAGAAGGCAATTGGTGGAAGGTAGGGACAAGCAGTCTGTCCCCCACTATTCAGTGAGTCTTCTCCTTGCTCCCATTACATGGTTGTAGCATTGAGATCAAAAGCCCAAGATCTGTGCAGTGCACATTGAGTCAGAGTCATCGAGCATAGAAGGGTTCCCCCATTCTGGACCCATGCTCATTTGTCAGCTCTCCCTGGTTAGGGATAAGAGCTGTGAGGTCTGATCCTCACTTCATCCCATCATCTGCTTCACCTTAGCCTCGTAATGGCAAGGTTAAGAGCAAACACAGCCTGTACAGACGATTGCTTAGGCAGTCAAACCTGATTGATTGAGCCCCTTGTTTGGCTATAGTGCGTGTTATGTGGATATCTGATTGACATGCTTGTTTGAGATACCTGTTCTCATTTGATGATATATGATTGTATGCTTGTGTGCTAGCTTCTTTCCTGGTTAGGTTAGTTTGCTTATGCAAGTAGGATAGAAAACCGAACTTAGGGTAAACGATGCATGACAACATTAGGCTCGAGTCTCAGCTCCCTAGTCGCGTGTCTTTCCCCGGTTTCTGGTTAGCAATTTAGTCCCTTTCAGGGGAACTACATCGCCCTGATCCTCGTGCCAGACGAGGTATGTAGGCAGGTGGTCGTGCGAGACCACTCCGGGCAACCTTTTTCTTTTTTGCGTGTGTTTACTTGTTATCTGACTGTGTATGTTTGGGTTCGGATGCCGACGTAAGCCTAGTGATTGGCAGTCGGGCTCCACGTTTGCCCTTCTGAGTGAGTTTTGGTTCGGATGCCGACGTAATTCCATCCAGTGGTTGTCGGGCTCCATGTTTGCCACCCTTGCTTGTTTATATGTTTTGTGTTGTTTGGCGTGTGTAAGCCGAACTACAGAGGCTCTGATTCTTGTTCCAGACAAGATATGTAGGCATAAGGTGCGACGCCTTATCGAGCTCTTTCCTCTTAACCCCACCTGCGTTCCCTATGTGTGTGTGTGATGTTTAGCAACCTTTTCTTTATTCTAGGACGTGGATCCCGTCGAGTACGACGGACGTGAGGGGTGCTAATACCTTCCCCTTGCGTAACCGACTCCCTTACCCTGTCTCTTTGGTCGCGAGACCATGTCTTTCCAGGTTTCTCTGAGCGTTTCCTTTCCCTATCTTGGGATAAATAACGTTTAGTGGCGGCTCTGTGTGTTTTTATTTTTTAGCTCGCCGGTTGATTTTTCGCAGGATGCGACAGCTGGCGACTCTGCTGGGGAACCTGAGATGTAGACCTATGCTGGTCCATCGTCCCTAAGCGAGTCCTTCCTAGCGTTCTAGGATTGGTTTAGGTTGCTTGTATGTGTTGTTTATTGCATTTATTATTCTAACCCATGTATATATGTGCATTAAATACTTGCATGCATCATACTATCATGTTGTTGCCGTCCTCTGTGCAGGTGGTTTCTCTGTTTGGGGTGGGTGTTCTGAGTGGGGCTAAAACCCAGGCCCGAGTATACACCTAGGATTAGCGTGGTCTCGCGTCGCTCACATGTCGGTTGGGCATGACGTTGCGATGTGACATACCACAAGCCGGACGAGGTTCATCTGAGAAGTGCTCTTCCAGTGGGGTTTTCCACTTTGGCTGGGTTATCTCTTTTGAGCTGTTGACTCTGGTGACCGATCATTTCCCGGATCTTTGGTTTAGACGATCTCAGGAGAGCTACAATGGCACACCCAAAAGGGCAAACCCATTGAGTATCTCTGCCCGATTGTCGAGACTATTATCCGCCTTAGGATGACCTGTTTAGAATTTACCTGTGAGGGGAGGGTTGATTATTTCAGACGCATTGCTCAGATGGTGACTTTTTGTTCCGTGGATCAGAGTCATATTTATAAGTCGGATTTATGGTCATTTATTGCCGTGACGCCGGAGTGCTGTCCGTGATTTATCAGTGGGGATCCGTTTATTTCAGGATTCCCCGGGCCGAGTTATTTATCAGTGGGAATCCGTTTATTTCGGGATTCCCCGGGTCGGTTCAGAGGGTTGTGAATATCTGCTCAGAGACCAGCAATGATGATGATGATGTATCTTTCTTCCGTTTATTTCGGAACCCGTGGGTCAGAATTGTGATTGTTTGTTCCTCAGATGGTTATGATCAGTTCAGAGTCCAAATTCAGAACAGATGATCAGATGACTTGGAGGATGGCCCAGTGCATTGCATACATCTGCATCATTCTCATTTTGCATTCATCTGCACCAAACCCACGTCTAGTCATATGGGGAGTACTATGGATTGAGATTCTGGTTGAGAGACATCATGAATTTCAGAATGTGGATGTTAAAATGTTATCTGTCTCGATGAAACCAGAATCCAGGACAGAATCTTCCTCATATGGATAGACGTTGCATTCATGCATATTAACCTGTTTGCTGTTTTGCAGGAATCATTGCTCGTGCTCGCAGAGCTGTACCTTTGCACTCAACCCGTCCTCACAGATACTTCACCAGACGCAATACTCCCAGACTGATGGATCCTTCCAACGCTGACATCCTCGAACTGAAAGAGATGGTGAGGGATTTGTTCAGGGTTGTGCAAGGGCTTGCCTTGGGGCAGAAAGCCATGGCTGAGAGATTAGAAAGGATTGAGGGCTGGATGATCAAAGAGAAAGTTCAGGGAAAGGCTCCGTCATCTGAAGTAACAAATCCCTCTGGCTCTGTGGTGAAGAAATCCCTTGACAGTGGTCAATTTGAGAAGGAAGTTGAATCAGGTGGTGCGCAGACTAAAAGAGAACGCGGTAAGGATCGTTATCGCCCTTATGCTGCCACCGTAACCATTCCTGTTGGTGATTCATCTGCACAACAGCGGCAACCACCACCTCAACAGAGGACCCAAAGAGCAGTGGGCCAAGTGAGAAGGAGGACGACAGATCGTCATTTCAATAAGCCGCCTGTGACATATTCTTTCCTATTGAAAAAGCTGAAAGATATGGGGCTGGTACAGTTGAGGACTTTGGCACCTATTGGACCTGATCAAAGGCCAGCCAATTTTGATGAAAATGTCAAATGTGAATTCCATTCGGGTGCTCCCGGGCACAGTGTAGAGGACTGCAAAGCTTTTAAGCACGTAGTCCAAGACCTGGTGGAGTCCAAGGCCCTCAATTTTACATTGTCATTGAATGCTGATGCCAATCCCATGCCGGCACATGGACAGGCGATGGTGGGTGCAATTGCTGAAGATTCAGGTCACGCCTATACAGTGGGTGAAGAGACTGATGGTGACTGCAAGTTCAGTGGTTGGGTAAAGCCGTGCGTACCAGGAGGCTGAAAGGCTTAACAGATCATCACTGTCACTCTACTGAAAGAGTAATATTTCTTGTTTTCAGTTCTTATATGCATGGAAGCCATATGTGTTGCCCGACACGTAATGGTTCATTGTAAGGGCCACCTCATGTTTAAATTTGCATTTCTGCATCATTAATAAATGGATGTTTTTCAGTCAAAAAGCGGTGTTCCCTGTTTTTCATTTATTTTTACAGTTTAAAAACAAATAAAAATGGCAATGTTTATTTTCATTTTTCCTTTTTGATTTGTCTCGTTCCGAATTCAAAAATAATTCTCCGGATCTCGCTGATAACAATTTGGTTACCCCTCATATGACTTCGACAATCCGAGCAATCAGGCTGAAGAAGAGGGCGAAGAAGATTGTGATCTGCCGGAATTAGCCAGGTTGTTAAAACCAGAGGAGAAGGTGATTCAGCCGCATGAGGAGCGGATTGAGGTTGTTATTCCAAGCACCGAGGTCAGGAAGAAAGGAAATCGGGGCCGCTTCAGAGGCAAGTCGAGAGCAGAATGGTAGCCCTGTTGAAAGAGCATGTGGATGCTTCTACCTGGTCATGTCAAGATATGCTAGGGTCAGGTACCAATGTCGTTGTGCACAAGCTACCATGGAAAGGAGACCGTCCTCTAAAGAAGCGGAACGCCAGTGCCTGTATCAGAAAGCCATGGTGACTTTGTTTCATGATATGATTCGTCATGAAATCGAATGTTATGCTATGACATGATAGCAAAGTCCCAAACAGGAGTGGGGCATCTGGTGGAGATAATTCAGACTGAGGTTGAATTCAGATAAGTGCACTATCAGAGTGCGATCCGGTAAGATGTTGGGGTTCAATGTAAGGGAGGAATCGAGGTTCATCCTGCAAAAAAAAAAAAAAAAAAAAAAAAGAAACGCCTGAACCGAGAAAGAAAAAGAGAGGTTCGTGGTTTCATAGATAGATTGAACTACCTGTCATGGTTCATATCTCATCTAACAGCCACGTGCGAACCTATATTCAAGATGTTGAAAAAAAAAAAGAAGAAGGAAGATCAAACGGTCAGGTAAAATAATGATTGCCAAGGGGCATTGAAAGAATAAAAGAATATTTGCAGGAGCCTCCGACTCTGATGCCTCCTATGGAAAGAGACTGTTAATCTGTACTTGACAGCCTTCGAGGGGTCTACGAGGTGTATTGGGTCAGCATGACGCGTCTTGTCGAAAAGAGCATGCAATTTACCTTAGCAAAAAGTTTACCGACTGTGAAACAATACATTCACTGTTCGAGAAAACTTGATGTACTTTGGCATAGGCTGCTCGCCGACTGAGACAGTTTATGCTGGTTCATACCACTTTGTGGATTTCGAGATGCATCTGATCAGGTAGATTTCTGAAAAAAGCCAGCATCGACCGGACGGGTTGCGGGAGAGCGAAAGAATATTGACTGATCAGTATACTCTCAGAAAGCAATCAAGGGGTGTATTGTCTGATTACATCTCTCTGCAACCCGTTGAGGTTATCAACCAATGAAGTTTGAGTTCCCTGATGAGGACATCTCGAGGTACTCAAATCGAAAGATTGAGAGTGACCGATCCCAGAGGAGGGGCCTGACCCCGAATCCGAACGGATTCTGATGTCTGATGGGGAGGTTAAGGTGAATAAGATTTTGTTGCCCGGATAACGTTGAATACACCAACGACGGTGTGATTGAGTAGGAAACTGGTATCCTGGGTATTGATCTTCGGTGTGTCTACTGGGGCAACTCCTTTCTCATTGGTATATGGAATGGAGGCGGTATTACCTGTTGAGGTTCAGATTCTCTCTTTGAGAGTCCTGAGGGACGTGAAGTTGCAAGAGGCTGAATGGGTAAGGACCCGGTATGAAGAGTTGAGCCTGATAGAGGAAAAGAGGCTAGCTGCCATCTGTCATGGGCAGTTATACCAGCAAAGGATGAAGCGTGCTTTTGACAGAAAGGTGCGACCTCGGGTATATCACGTGGGTGATATGGTGCTGAAAAGGATCCTTCCTCCTCAAAACGATCGAAGGGGCAAATGGACACCGAATTATGAAGGTCCGTTCGTGGTCAAGAAGGTTTTCTCTGGCGGAGCCTTGTTGATAACGACCATGGATGGCGAAGATTTTCCGTCCCCTGTGAATGCGGACGCAGTTAAAAAATACTTCGTATAAAAGAGACCCGCTGGACGAAAAGAACAAAATAGTCCAGGCAAAAATGGGCATCCCGGCGAACCAAAAATAGAAAAAAAAGGTTCGGGCAAAAATTAGGGATATAAAAAGGGAAAAATGTACACCCGGCAAGTCGAAAACCTGAGAAGGCGACTTGGGCAAAAAAGGGTATCCCGGTGGACTGAAAACCCGAAAGGGCGGTCCAGGAAAAAGAGGGATTGAAACGAACAACTGCGTCCCGCATGATCGTTTGCGCTTTGGTTAAAGCATCTTGGATAATACCCAGTAGGGATCAGTTGGAATTGTCTTGTTCAGAAGGCAGAAAGCATGGAGAGTCTGAGGACATATGGGGTGTAACTGAGTTGGAACTCGATGAGATCACGGGTTTCACATTGCCATTAGGATAGATTTTTCCTTTTGTGCGCAATTACCTCTTTTCAGGAATTGCTTCCTTTTGTATTGCTCATTTGAGCCACACTTTTTCCAATCAATAAAATGCACATTCAGTCAAATAATTTTGTTTTTGTTTTTCATAACCGCTTTGATTGCAAAAACATCCAGATATTTTTGATAAAGAATTGTGCATTTTAAGACATACAGGTCCCTTCCAATGCATGTTTATAAGATTGAAAGCTTGAAATCTTATTTGGAAGGTTGGGTGACCCAAGTGTTGAAATCTTGACATGCCTGGGGCACGGTTTTGTCTAACGATCTGTTTTGCAGGAACTGTTAGATACTTTCACTCACTTGCAGGTTGTGATGTGGAAGCTGTTGATGAGACAAATCCCCAGAAAGTTCGCTCAGGGACGAATGAATGAGAACGACGAAGAGACGTTGCGGCGTACGACGATCCTTGATGGTAATCAAGAAGACTCTTCAAAGTCGGAAGATTCGGAAGTCTGTAGAAATTCCCCGCAGAGTTTGACCAGAAACGAATGGATGGGTAGAGAAGCAGTGAGAGACGTCGAGACGTCCGACGACCTTTGGAGTTAACCAAGAAGACTCTTCAAAGTCGGAAAATTGAAAATTCTGTATAAGTCCCAGGAGTACGTTCTCGTCGAGCGCGGAACGATTGGGAATGGAAGATGATGGAGCAGAAAAGGTCCAGATGAGTCTGGGAATTCTCAAAAAGTGGAAAGCTGATACAAGACTGGAAGGTAGATGCCGTGGTTCGACGAGTCGATGGGTGTTCTGTACCTACTTTTCTCATTTCCCAGCTAGGTCCCCAAGCAGAATTAGAGGACTAGCTCCCCTGCAGATCCAAGGTCTGTGGACTTTCTCCAGCCGAGTCAGGATGGTTATCCCCGGTAGGTTTGCAATGGTGTTTCCTCAGCAGCCAGGCCAGAAGGTTGCTATTCCCCGAGTGGAGCGGGTCTTTTTCAAAGAAATATATCTCCAGCAATTCCCCGAGTGGAGCGGGTTCAAAGAAATATATCTCCAGCAGTTCCCCGAGTGGAGCGGGTTTTTTCAATGACATATCTCTCTAACAGTGTTCATTCTACCAGTGGATTGAACGAGTTTCTGTAGCAGACGAATATCTGCATCCCCAGCCGAGGGTATCCTACATGTGGATTGATTGGGTCCTCCCCAGCGGAGTAGTTGTCGTTCCCCTAGCAGGGTCTGGATGGTATTCCCCCAGCAGGTTGAAGATTGCTCATTTCCCCAGCGGGAGTATCTGTGAGGGTTCCCAAAGCAGAGTTGGGATCTATATCCCCAGCAAGTCAAAGACTGTGGTATTCCCACAGAGTGCAGTGAAGGATCTGTATCCCCAGCATGTCCTCGAGAGGGTTGGGTGCAAAGGATCTGTATCCCCAGCAAGGGTTGTCTATTTCCTAGCAGCAGTGCTATCCCCGGCAGGGTGGAAATCGGAGCAGTGGCGAGTTCCTCAGCAGAGAGTCTCGTTTTCCCCAGAAAATTCCCTTGAGGGGGATATTTTTATGCATTCATCATGTAGAATAAGCATTGCATATTGCATAGAAAAATAAATAATCGCGTAGCATTTCCATAATTATGGAGCATTACGCAGAAGAAATAAAGCATGCATCATTGCAAACGTCAGCTAGTCTCAAGCCGTGGTTACTGTTTGAGAGGTATTTTGCCAGAAAATGAAAGTGTTACTCCGAGTAGTATAGCCTCATGATTGGATCACAGGTATTGTCCCAGTGGTACGACACTGGAGAAGACTCCTTCCGTCGGACGGAGATGGAAAAGGGATGTATTCAACGCAACCCAAACTGTGGTTACCGCTTGAAGATTTGGGGTTCACCAAAGGTGAAGATGTTACTCTGAGGAGATTAGCATCACAACGTCAGATCAGCAATGTTCCCCAGTAGTGCGATATTGGAGGAAATGTTCCCGTCGGACAGAGATGGGGATACAGTCAGAAGACGTTACGCGATCAGCGCGATTCAAGCCGTGATTACCGCTTGAGGTTTGGTTTTGTCTGACAGCGAAGACGATGCTCCGAGGAGTTCAGCATTGGGAGTTTGGAACCACCGTTTCTTCCCAGACATCAGTAAGTGTTTGGTCGATCATTGTTCGATGTCCTGTCAACATCATTGTTTGATGTCTGTCCGCATCATTGCTTGATGTCTGTCCGCATCATTGTTTGATGTCTGTCCGCATCATTGTTTGATGTCTGTCCGCATCATTGTTTGATGTCTGTCCGCATCATTGTTTGATGTCTGTCCGCATCATTGATTGATGTCTGTCCGCATCATTGTTTGATGCCTGTCAACATCCTTGTTTGATGTCCTGTCAACATCATTGTTTGATGTCCCGTCAACATCCTCGTTCGATGTCCTGTCAACATCCTTGTTCGATGTCCTGTCAACATCCTTGTTTGATGTCCTGTCAACATCCTCGTTCGATGTCCTGTCAACATCCTTGTTCGATGTCCTGTCAACATCATTGTTTGATGTCCTGTCAACATCATTGTTCGATGTTCAGTAAACGTCGAGTTTTCTCCCAGTCATCAGTCAGTGTCTGGTTGAAAGTGTTACTCTGAGGAGTGTGGTACCATGACGTCAGATCAGTAGTGTTCCCCAGTAGTGCGATATTGGAGGAAATGTTTCCGTCGGACAGAGATGGAAATGATATCAGAAGACGTTACGCGATCAGCGCGATTCCGGGGTTCAAATGGAGAAAAGGAGATGTTGCGACATTTTCTGGAGATCGGGGTTCGATCAGAGAAGAGTATATGCTGAGGCATGTTCCGGGGTTCAAATGGAGATAGAGTTGAAGATTATATCCAGGATGAGGTCCTTGGGATTATCTTCTGTTCATGTGTCACCTTAGACTTTGGCGGATGCCAGTGGAGGTCGTTACGGGTGTCTTCGGAAGAAGAGATGCACATGTTACCTTCCTTATGTGAAGGTGTACCCTCTGATATGTCGCCCTCAGAGTGGTTTGGTGTTATTTCCGTCATTGCCAGCGGAATTATCACGGGAGAATGGAGAAAAGGATATGCTGAGGCATTTTCCTGGGGTTCAAACGGAGAAAAGGAAATGTGGAGACATTTTCTGGAGACGGGGTTCAAATGGAGAAAAGGAAATGTGGATACATTTTCTGGAGAACGGGGTTCATTCTGGCGATCGAGAGTTATCGTCAGGCGACTGGGGTTCAAACTGGAGATCGGGGTTCATTATGCTGGCAAGAAGGAGTGCCGAGGCATTTTCTGAGGTTCAAATGCAGAGATCTGAGGGTCGTTTGCGCAGAAAAGAAGTTTTCGGGGTTCAAGAAAATGAAAAAAAGAAGATAAGAAAATTTTGGGGTTCAAGAAAAGCACAAGAAAAAGAAGAAAGAATAATAATCCCGAGCGGATGTGTGGTGATCAGACCATGGTTGTCCCTGTGTTACCATTTATTTTGGTATCCAGGTCGACGTTTTTCAGAGATTGTTTCTTCGCCGATGCTGACAGGCGTTGTTAATTATTATCCCATCAGAGTGCAAATTGTTCGTCTGTTCTTGGTATTCAATCACTCTTCATCCTGATCATCCGAAAGCCGAGGCTATTTCGTATCGACAGGTTCACAGTGGATTGAATAGGGGCAGCTGTAACACCTCAAAATTTGCCCTCCTCTCTTGGGACTAGCATTAACATATTGCATTACATTTTTAGGTCATTAGGCATTTCATATTGCATATCATGTGGTTACATTGTGCAAGCTATCCTCTCAAGTCTTGATCAGAAGATGAGGAAGTCAAAGTGCAAGCCTAGGGGTTTTACTGATTGATCACTGGCCATCTGAGGATTGGGCTGTGGATTAGGATTTTATGATTCTCCAAGGGTATTGGTCTTCATATTGTTTGAATTGATACATCATCATCATCATGGTTGGATGTCATCAGGAGATTGAAGAACGTTCCTTGAGATTAGGGTGTTGACCACTGGTCAACCCTAATCAGCTGTATTGGGCCAATCAGGGCTGGATCAGGAGATGAGGTTTCTGGTGGTTATGAGTTTCATTTTGTGATTATATGGTGATTATTGAGGCTAGGGTTTCACCCTTGAGCCATTTCAGTTGGAGATTGGGGTTCAAATTGGTCTATGCATTGCCAGATTCATCTATCAGATGAAAAGTCAACTGTGGTCAACTGTACATGATCTGGTGGATTTGGAGGTGGAAACAAGTTAGACACACTTCATTCATGTTGGAACAAGTGTTGAATGACATCTCAAAGCTTAAAAATGAAGAAAATCAAGTCAGGACAAAAAACTGCCAAAAATAGAAAGTGACTTGTAGCTGAAGTTTCCAAAAATGGAAAGTTTTTGACCTCAAAAACAGATGTCCAAGGAAGCTTCAAATGAAAAATTGTTCAACATGACAGATGTAGATCTTGTTCTCACCTTTCCAAAAAGTCCAAGAACTTGAAAATCCAATGTATGGTTTGCAAGATATGGCTCAGTGAATTTCAGAAAAGACCGTAATCAGGAGGCCATAACTTCCACATGGTTTGTCCAAATTGCAAGTTCTTTATATGCACAAACTCCATTTGACATGTACTTTGAGGGTGCATCATTGGATTTTCCCAAAAGTGGCCAAGGCAAAAAGTCACTTTTCAACTGGACAGCTGAATTGGACCAGGGGCAAAATCGTCCAAATGTCAAAATAATTGGAATTTTTGAATGGGACTTTTTCCAACACCTCAGGAATGGCATTTAGAGTGTGTTTGAATATTCATTTCATGGCTAAGGCATGAGAATTGGATTTTGGCTTGAAAAGTGAAATGATGAAAATTGGTCATTTTGCATACACATAGTGATTTTGAGTTTTAAGCAACCAATGGGCATGGGACAAGTTTCCACAGTTCATATATGATATTTAGAAGTTGTGTGTGCTGTCAACAGGTGTCAATGAGCTGTCTAAGTGAATTGACCATTTTGCCCTCACTTGTTAATAACCAATTTCACTTAACATGGCCAAAATGCTAATTAACATGATTAAGCTACAATTAAGCTACCATATATATTCATAATCACTCCATAATCATAACAGAAAAACACATTTCCCCAAATTGGATCTGAAAACCTCTCACATTCTCTCAAATTCATCAAAATCTCAAGAACACTCCAAAAACCAAAATCCATCAATCTTCCTCAAATCTTAACCAATTCTCGAATTTCTTCTTGATTTGAACTCCTCTCATCATCATCTCAAACTGTTTTTGGTCATTGGAGCACAAGGAGTGGTAATTCATAGCTGTCCAAAAGTGCATCATTCATGGTGGATCTTGAATTCGAGCATTAGAAGCCATTACATTCGAATCCAACTCTTCTACTCACCTTCCACGAGCATATACTACACCTGTTTGGAGCTAAAACACACGAAGAACACCGATTGCAGCACTGCCATTGCCGGTATGTCGAAATTTCGAATCTCCTGTTTTGTTCGATTGATAGGTGCTTTGTGTAGTGCGTCTCATGTAGAATCCAATGGTGCTTGTGGTTTATAGAACGGTGAATCGTAGGTTACGAAATCGTGATTTAAAGTTTAGATCCAAAACCCTAAGTTCAACGATTCTTGAGATTTAGGAAGTTTTAGGTTAATTAGAGTTGAGATTCATGTTCTACGTGTTGTAACGGTTCCAACGGATGTAAGATTGCGCATTTTGGTTAGGTTTTGGAAGAAGCGTGTTCTTGAGCTTTTGGTAATTTTCTGGAAAATTTCTTGGATGAAGATGATGAACTTGGCTGTTTGATCTGAAATCCTATTTGAAAATTCAAATTACGCGTTTCCCTCCCGCGCCATAGTTAATTACAATACTGCCACTGTGCAATTTTAATTAATTTGCTTAATTCACAAAAAATCATTAACACTTTAAAAAATTCATAAAAAATAGTAAAAAATTCCTAAAAATATGGAGATTTTTTCCTTGACTTTGTTGACTTGTGTAGGATTTTTTTGACCTATTGGTCAAAGTTGTGCTTGGCAAATATTTTATTTGGCATAGGCTTTTCTAATGTATGTCACATTTTGATACATTTTGGCAATTTGATCATGAAATACTCATATCATAAAGTAAATGGCTGAAAATTTTTGTGGTGGTTCTTGACTCATTGAGGATTATTTATATGTAAATTTCATGAATTTTTGATACCTGGTTAGAGAGCAGCAAATTCTGGAACTTAGGTGTGACAATTTGTGTCACACCTCTTGATGTCAACTTGTTGAATTTAATTGGATGACCTATGCATGTTGGAATTGGCTGAAATTTTGCATGATGACTTGTTGACATGTTAGGATGCTTGATGAATTTTTGTAGGATTTTTCACTGTATTTTCAATTTAATCTTGATTTTTCATTTCTGGTTGTTGAAATTGCAAGCTCATGTGATACATGTTGGTAGATTGATTGGGAAATCCTCATATTGTATTGTATGGCCATGAAATTTGATATGCATGAACTAGACACATGTTAGGACCTCCCTGTTTTGGTCTCATCCATTTATTTTTAGTTTCCAATGAGATATGAATTTTTGAAGTGGATGTATGCATTGATGGTGTGAATTGGAGCATGAAATTGTGTCTGTTTTTGTTGATTTTCATTGACATGGTTCCCTTTGCCCAATTGAGCTCAAATTTGACATGGTAGACCTTGATTGACCCCTGTTTAGGTGTATTTAATTTGAGATTTTTTTGATGTGTTTTGGCATGGCTTTGAATGCAATACTTCTGTTTGTATATTTGGTGCTTCATTTGAACCAATATGGATTGTTTTGTGCATGAATTGAACTTGATGGATGATATAAACATGAGACCAATGATGTTTGCTCTTGTTTGACTTTAATTTGAGATTGGTTGGTGAATGCCTTGCTGTTTTAAATTTTTTTCTTGCTTTTGGACCCTAGGCTTGGCCTAGTGGTCTAGTTGCTAATGTTTGCTTGATTTTTCAGGATTAAAAAGCAATGCACATGGATAATGGTCCAAATCCATTTTAATTGATGTTGTGGCTGTTTGTACACTAACATAACATTGTTTTGCAGGTGTTGAAGCTTGGGCTTAAGCCTTGAGCTTGCTTTGTGTTGTATAGTTTGACTGGTTAATTGTTTGCTGTATAGTTTGTCTGATTGAGTACTGACTGAGTTTGATTGTTTCCAGGTACTTTAGTTGCTCAGTTCCTTGCGAACTATTGCTTTGCTTTGCTTTGCATAAGCAACTTGCATTGAGGTAACTTCCTAACTTCATGTAGTCTGGAGACCCGGCTGTTACCGGGCCGGGCAAATAAATGTCTGAAGTCCTCCTTAAGAGGCAATGATTGTGTTTGTTTATTTTTAAGCCCAAGCAGGAAAAGTCCTTCAAAGAAGGCAATTGGTGGAAGGTAGGGACAAGCAGTCTGTCCCCCACTATTCAGTGAGTCTTCTCCTTGCTCCCATTACATGGTTGTAGCATTGAGATCAAAAGCCCAAGATCTGTGCAGTGCACATTGAGTCAGAGTCATCGAGCATAGAAGGGTTCCCCCATTCTGGACCCATGCTCATTTGTCAGCTCTCCCTGGTTAGGGATAAGAGCTGTGAGGTCTGATCCTCACTTCATCCCATCATCTGCTTCACCTTAGCCTCGTAATGGCAAGGTTAAGAGCAAACACAGCCTGTACAGACGATTGCTTAGGCAGTCAAACCTGATTGATTGAGCCCCTTGTTTGGCTATAGTGCGTGTTATGTGGATATCTGATTGACATGCTTGTTTGAGATACCTGTTCTCATTTGATGATATATGATTGTATGCTTGTGTGCTAGCTTCTTTCCTGGTTAGGTTAGTTTGCTTATGCAAGTAGGATAGAAAACCGAACTTAGGGTAAACGATGCATGACAACATTAGGCTCGAGTCTCAGCTCCCTAGTCGCGTGTCTTTCCCCGGTTTCTGGTTAGCAATTTAGTCCCTTTCAGGGGAACTACATCGCCCTGATCCTCGTGCCAGACGAGGTATGTAGGCAGGTGGTCGTGCGAGACCACTCCGGGCAACCTTTTTCTTTTTTGCGTGTGTTTACTTGTTATCTGACTGTGTATGTTTGGGTTCGGATGCCGACGTAAGCCTAGTGATTGGCAGTCGGGCTCCACGTTTGCCCTTCTGAGTGAGTTTTGGTTCGGATGCCGACGTAATTCCATCCAGTGGTTGTCGGGCTCCATGTTTGCCACCCTTGCTTGTTTATATGTTTTGTGTTGTTTGGCGTGTGTAAGCCGAACTACAGAGGCTCTGATTCTTGTTCCAGACAAGATATGTAGGCATAAGGTGCGACGCCTTATCGAGCTCTTTCCTCTTAACCCCACCTGCGTTCCCTGTGTGTGTGTGTGATGTTTAGCAACCTTTTCTTTATTCTAGGACGTGGATCCCGTCGAGTACGACGGACGTGAGGGGTGCTAATACCTTCCCCTTGCGTAACCGACTCCCTTACCCTGTCTCTTTGGTCGCGAGACCATGTCTTTCCAGGTTTCTCTGAGCGTTTCCTTTCCCTATCTTGGGATAAATAACGTTTAGTGGCGGCTCTGTGTGTTTTTATTTTTTAGCTCGCCGGTTGATTTTTCGCAGGATGCGACACCTGGCCAAGTAACAGGCCAGGTCTTCCAGACTACATGAAGAATAGAAGTCCTACCTCAAGTGGTTTAAAAACCAAGCAGCAGCAAGCAAGTTCTTAAAGAACTGTAAGCGACTAAGTGTACCTGAAATCAATCAAGTATCATCAGTACTCAGACAGACAAACAATAAACAGCAAAAGTCAATCTATTAATCTGTACAAAGCAACACAAGTTAATGCACACAAGTGCAAGCTATAAGCCCAAGCTCAAGCATCACAACCTACAAAACAAAGTCAAGTTAGTTTATAAACATCATCCAAACTCAATTCAAATTGCCTTGAAGCAACCTCCTTAAGCATTGTGCATTTCATCCTGAAAATCCACACCAAATGTGAGAAACTAGACCCCTAGGCCAAGCCTAGGGTCCAAAAGGGAGAAAAAAATCTAAACAGCAAGCCAAACCAATCCAAAATCAAATTAAAACCATTCAAAAGCAAATGCAATTGGTCCCATGCTTATACCATTCTCCATTATCATTTTATGCACATTTTAACATCAATCATGCAATTTGCAACACCAAAAGACCAAACAGAACTATTTCACTCAAAAGCATACCAAATCAATTCAATTAATTCCATAAAAATTCACATCTAAACAGGACATATTCAATGTATAGCATGTCAATTTTCAGCTCAATTGGACAAAATAAAGTAGGTCAATGAAAATCAAGAAATCCAGACACAATTATTCAAGCCAATTCATAGCACCAACACATGCATTCACTTCAAAAATTCACAAAACAGTGAGAACAATTAAGAAATGAATGGGACCAAAAGCATGATGTCCTACAATGTGTCTATAACCAGCATACCAAATTTCATCTTCATCCAAAACCATATGAGAATTTCACAAAAGATATACCAACATGTGTCACACAAGCTTGTAAAATGAGCATACAGTGAAGAAAATTATCAATCAAATTGAAAACTCCATAAAAAATTCCAGCAAAAATCACATGTTATCTTGACATATCAATGATCATTCATGCAAAAGATTGGAGCAATTCAACATTTCTAGGCCAGGCAAATAAAATCAGAAAGTTGACCTAGCTTGGTGTGACACAAATTGTCACACCTTAATCCAAAAATTCATATCTAATCAACCAAGTATCCAAAATTCACAAACTCTACATGAAAATCACCATCAACATGTCCAGAATAAGCACAAAAATTTTCATCCATTTCTTTACAAGTATGAGCATTTCATGAAGGATATGGTGAAACATGTAAAATATGTACACAAGTCAAAGATCAATAGGCAAGGTCAAAATTTCTCCATGCACAACTTATGGTATCATGCCTATAAAATTCTAGACAAAATTTGGGATCCATAAAAAAAAACCTCACTATTTTTGGATTAGTAATTAATTTTTTTATGAATTTTTAAAGATTGAATGAATTATTAAATAAATATTAAGTATTTTAGTGAATTAAATAAATCCAATGGCATAGTTGTAAATCTCGCTCAGATGCTCAAAACTCTGCGTTTTCATTAATCCAGTGGCACTGTGTGATTGGTTGCGCGTGGAGGGAAACAAATTTCAAATTGCCAAGCAAAAGAAACTGAATCAACACGCGTTTTTTTCCAGATTTCATCATCATCACCATCAGTTTTTTCCAGAAATGCAAGAACATCAAGAACATCAAACTTCCACTAAAATTCACAAATGGATATCCGTTGGAAAGGTCTGATCATGAGGATCACGAATATATGGATGATTTCGCCTAATTCCTACTGTAGCTCACGAATCGAGCAAATTAGGTTTTGACATCAAGACTTTGAATCGAGATTTCTCTCACCTCACTCAATCATTTTGAAAACTAAAAGCATCACGATCATCTATGCTAAACGAACTACACTACGCATACCATAATTCAAAGAATCATGAGGTTCGAAAATTTACCTCAAGTTGAAGGCAGTGATGAATCTTTGAGTTATTGCACGCAAAAGTCCAAAACAGATGTAGATTGAAGTTCAGCAAGGTAATTGGAGAAGATAGAACAGCTCGAGGATGCTCCAATCATGAGAAATTGCAAAATGCCATTGTTGAACCAAAGATGAACAGTCACGATCTTGGCACTTTCTTGCTTCAAATCACCAAAACAGTTGTAGCCTATGCTTGTAGAAGATCAACCAAACAAAAATCGTGCCAAATGATGAAGATTTGAGGAAGTTTCAATGAATTTGGTTCTTGAATGTTCTTGATGAATTTGGAGAATTGGAGGGAAAATCAGTTAGAATTTCTGGAGATTTGTGATTCTGATCAATATTCAGTTATGATTAAGTTTAAATACTTCCACTTAATCCACCTCCTTAATCTCCAATTAACAAAAATGAATTGTAATTAGCATAAATGCAATTTTCAAAGCAAGGGCAAAAATGTCTTTTCACCCTGGGGCCCATGACAGCTGTATGACAGCTCACACACTCTCCAAATTCCATTTGTGATGTGTTGGCATTGGTCCCACATCAATTGGCATTGTATTTCTCATTTTCCACTATGCTATGCCACATTTTGTATTTTCAAGTGAAGTTTAAAAATGACTTGGCCAAATATTAGACTTTGAGCACTTGTGACAATTCAAACAATTTCTAATTTGCATTTGTGAGGTGTTGCAAAAACCCTCATGCCAAAATTCCCATTATTTCTCAACTTGGACCATTTTGCCCTTGGATTATACACTTGAAAATTGACTTTTTGCATTGACCATTTTTGATGAATTCCAATTATGCACCATGAAAGTACATGTCAAATGGAGTTTGCACATAACAAGATCACTCAATTTGGACACTCCATGTGGAAGTTATGCCCCTCTGCTTATGGGTCATTTTTGAATTTGAATGGACCATAACTTGCCAACCATACATGGGATTTTCAAGTTCTTGGACTTTTTGGAAAGGTGAGACCAAGATCTACAACTTTCATGTTGAACAAATTTTCATTTGAAGCTTTTTTGGACACGTAATTTTGTAATGAAAAACTTTCCATTTTTGGAAACTTCCATTACAAGTCACTTTCTATTTTTGGCAATTTTTGTTCTGACTTTATTTTATCCATTCTTGAGCTTTGACATGTCAAATGACACTTGTTCCAACATGAATGAAGTGTATCCAACTCTCTCCTACCTCCAAATCCATTAAATCATGCACAGTTGACCACAGTTGACTTTTTCAACTGATAGATGAATCTGGCCATGCACTGATCAATCTGAGCCCCAATTCTCTGATGAAATGGCTCAAGGGTGAAACCCTAGCCTCAATAAGCTCCAGGAAATGATCCCCATATCCGTCATAGACCCCATCTCCTTGCTATGCCCTGATTGGCCCAATGCAACTGATTAGGGTTGACTAGTGGTCAAAACCCTAATCTCAAGGAACATGCTTCAACACTTGATGGTGACAATCCATAATGATGATGATGTATCATTTCAATCCCACCAAGATGAAGAACAATCTCCTTGAGAATCAAAACCCTAACTTGAATCACCACCCTCAGATGATTAATGATCCAATCCACTGAAACCCTAGCTTGCACACAACCTCTTCATCTTCTGCTCAAGACTTGGAAGGATGACTTGCACAATGTAACCACATGATATGCAATATGCAATGCCTAATGACCTAAAAATGATATGCAATATGCTCAGCTAGTCCCAAGAGAGGAGGGTAAATTTTGAGGTGTTACAGATGTTGTTTACAGTTTCTTTAATCCAGAGATCAGTGTGCTGAAGGAGATGATATCATTGATTACACCTGACCATGTGGGGATGTTCCGTGAGACGTATGGGGGTATTCTGAAGATGGTTTTCAGGCTCACTGACAGGGATATGAGCGCCATCCATACTCTTCTTCAGTTTTATGACCCTGGTTTGAGATGTTTCGTCTTCCCGGATTACTTATTGGGGCCTTTGATGGAGGACTATGCTGGTATCTTGGGCATTCAGATCAAAAATCAGGTTCCTTTCTATGCCACTAAGGAAGAACCTGATATTAGTGGGATCTCCCGTGCTCTTTATTTGAGCCCAGAGGTGACTAAAGGAGGTCTGAAGGAGAAGGGAAAGTTGTCTGGTTTTCATCTAAGTTTCTTGGAGGCTAAAGCCAAGGAGCATGCTGTTTTGGGTGATTGGAAGGTTGTTTGTGCTTTGATTGTTGTGGGCATCTATGGTATCATCATGTTCCCTAATCAGAAGAACTTTGTGGATATTAATGCCATCCGTTTGTTTGCTCAGAGGACTCCGATTCCTACTCTGGTTGGGGATGTCTATTACTCGGTCCATAACAGGAATGAGAAGCGGCGTGGGGGATTGATCAGATGTTGTGCTCAGCTACTATACAAATGGTTCATGGGATATTTGCCTTCCATGGGTGCTTTTGTTCTTCTTGACCATACTGTAAATTGGGCGACCAAGTTGATGGGTTTGCGAGCCAAAGACATAGCCTGGACTCACAGTAGTGGGGTTGGACAAGATTTCATTTGCAGTTGTGGGAGTTTTCCCAATGTGCCTCTTATAGGAGTTCAGGGTTGCATTAATTATAACCCGACACTTCTTAAGAGACAAATGGGATTCGCTATGGAGGTGCCTGTTGGTGTAAGCCCTAGAGGCCAATACTTTTGGTACTTGTATCGAATTATTTATTAATAATAAAAGGCTTTTTCTTTATTACGTTTGTTTAATAAAGTCCCTAGAATAGCTAGTCTGTTTAATGTATCAAGTATGACTTAATCATGAGATCACATTAAACATAAGGACACTATTCTTAAAGTATCCGTAGTCGAGCTTTAGTGTGAAGTGGGATAACATTAAAGCATTAAGACTATTATGTTTGTAGACTGATGATCACATCTCATGGATCATGGATAAAGAGTTATCAAGTCTTAAACATAGGTATGAATATTAGGAGTAATATTTATACCGGATTGACCCGCTATGAGAATACTATATAGAAAGTTATGCAAGGTGTCATAAGTTATTCTCATGGTGATAATAGTGTATTCCACTCTTCGACCTGAAACCACTATGGATCCTAGATGTAGAGTCGAGTGCTTTATTGCTGATCCAACGTTGTCCGTAACTGGATAACCATAAAGACAGTTGATGGGTACTCCACAAAGCATGCTGAGGGACATGAGTGACCTAGATGGAATTTGCCCATCCTGCATAACAGGATAAATGTCTATGGGCCCAATATTGAACTGGACAAGGATGACACGGTATATGCCTTGTGTTCAATATAGACATAAGGGCAAAAGGGTAATTATACACATAAGTATTATCACAGAAGGTTTTGTCAGATCACTTGACATTTTCGTGTCTTGGGTAGCAGTGATGTGTTGCTAGATACCGCTCACTGTTTATTATGTTAAATACGTGATTTAATATAATTGCCAACGTCACGAAAACCTACAGGGTCACACACAAAGGACGGATTGATGAGAGATAGAGTAACTAAGGAATATCGTAAGGTACGGTGCCCTTAAGTGAGTTATAGAACATCGTAAGGTACGGTGTACTTGAGTAGAATACGAAATATGGTAAGGTACCATGAGCTTAAGTGATTTTGGGCATATTATAAGATATGGGCCAAAATACACTTAAGTGGGCTTCTAGCTTGAAGTCCACACAAGTGGTTCTATAAATAGAACCCTTGTGCAGAAGCAAAAATTTGCGGTTGCATTATTTTCGTTTTCTATCACTCTCTCTCTCTCTCACTCAAAGCCTTCATTCGTACCAGCTAGCACTGAGATTGAAGGAACCCGTTTGTGTGGACCGAGTAGAGACGTTGTCATCGTTCAACGTTCGTGATCATTTCGTGGATCTGCATCAAAGGGTTTTGATCGTTACAAGAGATCTGCACCAAAGGTTTCAACCGTCACAAGAGGTAAATATTCTATCACTGATCATGACCATTCGTAAGGATCTCTAAAGGAGAAATTTTTAATTTCCGCTGCGCTTTGGGTCGCAATTCTCCTTCAGTGCCTCCTCTCAAGAGTGAGATTCAGGAAACTTTATACTTCCCGGTTGAGGGTAACCAGTCACGGTTGAGGCAAGTGTCTGATGCATGGCGCAACATTCAAAGGAAAGGCAAGTTTTCTTGGGGTAGAGCTAATAACAGGTCTTTTCCTCCGTTTGATGATTGGCTCAGCAAGAGAGTGGAGTTCACTCGTCTACCATTTCCTGTGGGTGATCCTTGGTATCCGTTGATTGAGGAATCTCATTCTTCTGTCAGTATGGAAGAGTTCCTAGAGATGAAGAGGGAGAGAGATCAGCTGCATGCAGAGAAGACTGAGTTAGAGATGAGTGTTGCTAGAGTCCAAATGGCTAATCAGGAAATCAAAGGGAAAATGGAAGACCAGGATAAGAGACATGCTCTTGTGGTGAAGCGCTTTGAGATAGACACCGCTTATTATGGCAAGGTCAGCCAAGCTTTAGAGTCATCCACGAGGGAGCACGACATCACCAAGGAGAGATTGGCTAGAGCTTCGAAGGTCATTGAAGATGAGAAGAGGAGACAAATCCTTGTAAGGGATCAGAGGGAAGACAGAGTCAGAATCCTTATCGCTGAGTAGGAGGCAAAGCTGCAGATTAAGGAAGCAGAGAATGTGAAGATCATTGCTGAGAGAGAACATTATATTGCTGAGAGAGATCATTACTTCCGACAGATAAAGATTCACCAGAAGGAGGTGGGGAGATTGCAGCAGGAGAACACCGAGCTCAGGTTCGCCGCGAAGTTTACCAGGATGGTTGATGATGTAGGGCTTTCTGTGGGACCTTCGTTAGTTTAGACCTCTCTTATTTTGTGTTGGATTACCGTCAGGCATGTTGACGGAATTCACTTGCTTGTATTTCCTTTTTGTTTCTGGAATTGTAATCTGATTTGTATCAGACTTGGTGTATGACTCTCGCACATGTTGTGCACTTTTGGTATACAGTGGTTATTTTCATTCAGTGATTGATCTTCAAGCTTTATTTGCTTTGCCATGCTTCACTCACACAACACACACATGGTCGGGTGATAATCTTTGCTAAATCATATATCTCTGCTCTGTATGGCAAAATCAAATGATGAATGTCAGAATATTGTTGCCGGATTATTACCTGTCTCGATGAAGCCAGGATCGAAACACAGAGTGTTCCTTCTATGGATAGACATTGCATTCATGCATGAATCATAATAACTTGTCTTCTATTTTGCAGGTGTCAGTTTCAAACGTGCTTGATTGTTTCAGGAATCATTGCTCGCACACGTAGAATCATTCCTTTGCACGCAGCATGTCCGCACAGATATCCTACTAGACGCAACACATCCAGGCTGATGGATCTACCCAACACAGATATTCTCGAGCTGAAGGAGAAAATGAATGAACTGATCAATGTCATGCAAGGGTTTGTCGTGGGGCAAAAAGCGCTTGCTGATAAAGTGGAGAAGCTTGAGCGGGCTTCAGCTGCCAACAATGGTATCAATTTAGAGGGTGTCTCCAACCATGGCCTTGGTGGTTCCAGGGATGAAGGAGATCTCAGAAAGAAAACAACTGCTGGTGTAGTGACTAATAATGCTGGTGGTTTCGGTGTTGCCACAGGTGGTGTACCGGGTCCGATGGGCAACAATTTGAAGGATAGCCCGTTTCCTCCTTTCTTCGGGGCCGAGGAAGATAGAGAAGAAGACCAGTTCTCAGTGCTTAATGAACAGTTTGGTCAATATGGTGTCCAACCACCAAACAAAGAGATTTAGGTGCTGGCGGAGAAAATTAGGGCTCTTGAGAGTTATGCTACTCCGGGGGTTGTTAACATGTCGAACATGGGGCTGGTTGAGGGGATTGTGATCCCACAAAAGTTTAAGGCGCCCGCGTTTGACAAGTATAATGGGAGTTCTTGCCCAGAAACTCACCTCTAGGCATTCGTTCGAAAGATTTCTGCTTATACAATGGACCAAAAGCTTTGGATGTACTTCTTCCAGGACAGTTTGTCTGGAGGATCCCTGGAATGGTACACTAAGTTGAAATCTTCTGACATTAAAAGCTGGCAGGATCTTGGAGATGCATTCTTTAAACAATACCAATTTAATACTGATATGGCGCCTAGCCGTACCCAATTGCAGGGTATGTCTCAGAAGCCTAACGAGGGGTTTAAAGAATATGCACAGAGGTGGAGGGAGCTGGCTGCCCGAGTCCAACCTCCGTTGGTAGACCGAGAAATGTCTGATCTGTTTATGGGTACCCTTCAGGGGACGTTTGCAGAAAGAATGGTTGGATGCCCGGTTACTAACTTTGCTGATATTGTGGTGGCCGGAGAAAGAACTGAGAGTTGGTTAAAGCTGGGAAAGATACAGGGTAACGCTTCGTCGTCTGGATCGAAGAAGCCCTTTGGGAATGGTCAGAGGAAGAAGGAGGGTGACACCAGTGCAATGTATGCTCAGAGGGGGCAGAGCAGGGATCGTTACTACCAGCACACTGCTGCGGTAACTATTCCTGCTGATAATCAACAACAACAACAACAACAACAACCACAACAACAACGACAGCCATTTCAACAGAGACCGCAGAGGGCCGGGTATCAAGTAAGAGGACGAATGAATGATCGTCAATTTGATAGGCCACCTGTGACCTATTCATTCTTGCTGAAGAAGTTGAAGGACTTGGGGTTGGTTCATCTGAGAACTTTGGCTCCGGTGAGACCCGACCAAAGGCCTCCCAGCTATGATGAGAACGCCAAGTGCGGATTCCACTCTGGTGCTCCTGGACACAATGTGGAAAATTGTAAAGCTTTTAAGCATGTGGTCCAGGACTTAGTGGATTCCAAGGCAATCAACTTTGCACCATCTCCAAATGTTAATGCTAATCCCATGCCAGCGCATGGTCAAATGGGGGTGAATGCAATCTCTGAAGAGGGCAGGATCGGGCTGATGAATGTGGATCAGTTGAAGACTCCGTTGGCTGAGATCAAAAGACAACTGTTAAAGAATGGGGTCTTCCCGGGATGTGATAACTGTTGTGCTGCATGCACTGTTGCTCCTGAGGGGTGTGTATTGCTAAGGGAGGCTGTCCAGAGGCTGATGGATGAGGGAAGCCTCAGATTTGAGAAGATGGATTCGGGGAAGGAAGATGTCTCCACCATAACCATTTACTTCGACCTGGTTGATTTGTCAACGCTGGCAGATGCGGCTCCAGTTACTATCACGGTACCTGGCCCAATTCCTTATGACAAAGATGACGTCGTGCCGTGGCATTATGGTGGAGAGGTCTACTGTAATGGGGAGAAGTTGGAGGATCAGGTTGCAAGTGAAACCACCATTTCAAAGGTGGATAATGCCGGACCCAGTGGTTTCACTCGTAGTGAAAGGTTGTTTGCACCTGACGCTTTGAGGAGTGGAGAGGGAGAAAAAGAAAAGAAAGATAAGGCCGAGGCTTTAGCCAGGGCGAGAGGGAAGCAGGTGGTGAATGAGGGTACTCCTGTGGTGACACCGGCGCCTGGTGGGTCGGAAAGAGAACTTGATGATGAAGCTGAAGAATTTTTGAGGATCATCAAGAAGTCTGAGTACAAGCTTGTTGACCATTTGCAGCAGACGCCATCCAAGATTTCAATCCTGTCATTGTTGCTGAGCTCCGAGGGGCATAGGGAGGCTTTATTGAAAATTCTGAAGAGAGCCTATGTTCCCCAGGAGATAACAATCAATCAGTTAGAGACGGTGGTGTCAAATGTCAATGCCAGCCATGGGTTGGGTTTCACTGATCTGGATCTAACTGTGGATGGGCGGAATCATAATCGGGCTTTACACATTGCTATGGAGTGTAAAGGAGCGGTGCTTTCGCACGTGTTGGTTGATACCGACTCCTCTTTAAATGTGTTGCCAAAGAAAGCCCTGGCGAAGCTGGACTGTGAAGGGTTGATCTTGACGCCCACGGACTTGGTGGTGAGAGCTTTTGACGGGTCAAAGCGGGCTGTGTTTGGGGAAGTGGAGCTCCCTGTGAAGATCGGGCCCGAGGTGTTCAAGTCGGTATTTTATGTCATGGATATTCAGCCGGCATACAGTTGCTTGTTGGGTAGGCCGTGGATTCATGCTGCTGGAGCAGTGACTTCGACTTTGCACCAGAAATTGAAGTACATCTGGGACGGGCAGGTCGTCACAGTCTGTGGAGAGGAAGACATCTTCGTCAGCCACCTATCATCGTTCAAATACGTGGAAATGGACGGTGAAATTGTTGAGACGCCAAGTCAAGCATTCGAAACCGTCAAGGTGGAGAATGCTCTTTTTGCCAAAGAAGAGGAGAAGCCGTCCATTTCTTCGTACAAGCAGGCCGCTGAGGTGGTGAAGAATGGAGAAGCTCCTGGTTGGGGGAAGATGATGGACGTCGCCGCCAAGAAAGATAGATTTGGGGTTGGTTATCAGCCGGGCCGAGGCTCGTCTGGACAGGGCAGAGGACGTCGTACATCGTTCACATTCACCAGTGCTGGAGTGCTGGATCCAGATCACATCTGTATGGTGGGTGAAGAAGTTGACTGTGACTGTGAGATAGATCAATGGATAAAGCCGTGCGTACCAGGGATGGAAATCCAAAATTGGAAGGCCGAAAAGATCATCACTGTCACTCTACGTGAAGAGTAATATTTCCTGTTTTTCAATTTTATTTGCATGGAAGCCATACGTTTTGCCCGAAACGTAATGGTTCATTGTAAGGGCCACCTCATGTTTCATTTTGCAATATTTGCATCATAAATAAAAGGATGTTTTTCAATTAAAAGCGGTGTTCCCTGTTTTTCATTTATTTTTACAGTTTAATAAAAACAAAAATAAAAATGGCAATGTTTATTTTCATTTTCCTTTTTTCAATTTGTCTCGCTCCGGTTCTAAAGCAGTGCATGAATCAACATTCATGCAGATGCGATCATTCTCCGGATCTCATTGATAACAATCCTGTTACACCCTCATATGACTTCGACAATCCGATCTATCATGCCGAAGAAGAAGGCGAAGAAGATTGTGAACTGCCGGAGGAATTAGCCAGGTTGTTGAAACAAGAGGAGAAGGTGATTCAACCGCACGAGGAGCAAGTTAAGGTATTGAATCTGGGTACCGACGAGGTCAGAAAGGAAGTGAAAGTTGGGGCTGCTTTGGAGGAAAGTGTCAAGAGCAGAATGGTAGCATTGTTGAAAGAATATGTTGATATCTTCGCCTGGTCTTATCAAGATATGCCAGGGTTGGATACCGATATCGTTGTGCACAAGTTACCGTTGAGAGCAGATTGTCCTCCAGTGAAGCAGAAGTTGCGCAGAACTCGACCTGAGATGGCAATGAAAATTAAAGAGGAAGTGCAGAAGCAGTTGGATGCTGGGTTCCTCGCTGTCACTAATTATCCGCCTTGGGTCGCGAACATTGTACCGGTGCCGAAGAAAGATGGGAAGGTGAGAATATGTGTGGACTACCGGGATCTGAACAGAGCTAGTCCGAAGGATGATTTCCCACTACCTCACATTGATGTGTTGGTAGATAATACAACTCAGTTCTCGGTGTTTTCCTTCATGGATGGCTTTTCTGGCTATAATCAAATCAAAATGTCGCCAGATGATATGGAGAAAACAACGTTCATCACACTGTGGGGCACTTTTTGCTATAAGGTGATGCCATTTGGTCTCAAGAACGCCGGTGCTACTTATCAGAGGGCCATGGTGACTTTGTTTCATGATATGATTCATCATGAAATCGAATGCTATGTTGATGACATGATAGCAAAGTCCCAAACAGAAGAGGTGCATTTGGTAGATCTGGCCAAGTTGTTTGACCGGCTGAGACAATTCAGACTGAGGTTGAATCCGAATAAGTGCACTTTCGGGGTGCGGTCCGATAAATTGCTGGGGTTTATAGTGAGTGAAAGAGGAATCGAGGTTGATCCTGCTAAAGTAAAAGCAATACGAGAAATGCCTGAACCGAGAACAGTGAAAGAGGTTCGTGGTTTCTTAGGTAGATTGAACTACATTTCACGGTTCATATCTCACCTAACAGCCACGTGTGAACCGATATTCAAGTTGTTAAGAAGAGATCAAACGGTCAGGTGGAATAATGATTGCCAAACGGCATTTGAAAAGATAAAAGAGTATTTGCAGGAGCCTTTGATTTTGATGCCTCCTGTGGAGGGACGCCCGTTAATTCTGTATTTGACTATCCTCGAGGGGTCTATGGGGTGTGTATTGGGGCAGCATGACGAGTATGGTCGAAAAGAGCGTGCCATATACTACCTTAGCAAAAAGTTTACCGACTGTGAAACAAGATATTCACTGCTCGAGAAAACTTGCTGTGCTTTGGTCTGGGCCGCTCGCCGACTGAGACAGTATATGCTGGTTCATACCACTTTATTGATTTCCAAGATGGATCCAATCAATTACATCTTTGAAAAGCCAGCATTGACCCGACGGGTTGCGAGATGGCAAATGATTTTGACCGAATATGATATTCAGTATACCTCTCAAAAGGCGATCAAGGGGAGCGTATTGTCTGATTACCTCGCCCAGCAACCCATTGAGGATTATCAACCGATGAAGTTTGAATTCCCTGATGAGGACATCATGTTTCTCAAATCGAAAGATTGTGAGGAACCGATCCCGGAGGAGGGGCCTGACCCTGAATCCGAATGGATTCTGATGTTTGATGGGGCCGTTAACGTGAATGGTAGCGGTGTTGGTGCTGTTTTGGTTACGCCGAAAGGATCCCACATTCCTTTTGCTGCCCGGCTAACATTTGAGTGCACCAACAACGTGGCTGAATACGAAGCTTGTATCTTGGGTATTGAAGAGGCGATTGATTTGCGGATCAAGAACCTAGTTATATACGGAGATTCAGCTTTGGTTGTGAATCAGGTTAACGGAAAATGGTATACGCATCAATCTCATTTAATTCCATACCGGGATTATACGAGGAGATTGTTGACGTTTTTCACCAAGGTGGTATTGCATCATGTGCCTAGAGAAGAGAATCCTTTGGCAGATGCTTTGGCTACTGTGGCTGCCTTAATCAAGGTGCAGTGGTGGAATCAGTTCCCTAGTGTTGAGGTGGGACGTCTGGACAGACCGACTTATGTGTTTGCTGTTGACGCAGCGCCTGATGATGAGAAGCCGTGGTATTACGATATCAAGCGCTATATGGAGACCCAAGAGTATCCTGAGGGAGCATCCAAGAAGGACCGAAAGACTCTGAGGAGGTTGGCCATGGTGTTCTATCTGAATAAGGATGGGTTTTGTACAAGAGGAATTTTGATTGGGTCTTGGTTCAGATGTGTTGATGATAAAGAAGCAAGCCAATTGATGAAAGAGGTTCACGAGGGGTCGTTCGGTACCCATTCCAGTGGGAATGCAATGGTGAAGAAGCTGTTGAGGGCTGGTTATTACTGGATGACAATGGAGGCCCAATGTTTCAACTTCGTGCGAAAGTGTCATAAATGCCAGATTTATGCTGACAAGGTGCACGTGCCTCCAAATCCGTTGAGTTTGATGTCGTCTCCGTGGCCGTTTGCTATGTGGGGCATTGATATGATCGGAAAGATTGAGCCTACAGGGGGATACTTTTTATGCATTCATCATGTAGATAAGCATAGCATATGGCATAGCTAATTGCGTAGCATTTCCATGATTATGGAGCATTACGCTAAAAAAAATCATCATGCATCAGCATTGCAAGCATAAGCTAGTCTCAAACCGTGGTTACTGTTTGAGAGGTGGTTTCGCCAGAGGGTGAAGATGTTACTCTGAGGAGTTTGGCATCGTGATTTTAATCAACAAGTATTCCCCAGTAGTGCGATATTGGAGGAAGGATTTCTGTCGGGCGGAGACGGAAATGATAATCAGAAAAGTTTTGGGGTTCAAGAAAAGCAAAAAAAAAGAAAGAGATAATCCCCAGCTAAGCACAATTTGTTCGTTTGCTAGGGTTGAATAGAGGATAACAGGCTCATGGCTTGTTATCCCCAACATGGGTCACTGGCACGCGTGCCGCCTCATTTATCACTGTCCCTTATTTCTGCCGATGCTGACAGGCATGAAGAGTTTTTCGGGTATTCAGACCGTTGTGGCACTCAGGCCAGTTTCCGATTTTCAGATCGAAGAAGCTTCCGAAGTTCAGATCGATGCAGCTTGCGGCATTCAGGCCAGTTTTCCGGTGTTCAGGCCGAGGTGGGTATTCAGACCAGTTTCCGATGTTCAGATCGAAGAAGCTTCCGAAGTTCAGATCGATGCAGCTTGTGGCATTCAGGCCAGGTTTTCGGTGTTCAGGCCGAGGTGGGTATTCATACCAGTTTCCGATCTTCAGATCGAAGAAGTTTCCGACGATCAGGTTGAAGTACTTGTGGCATTCAGGCCAGCTTTCCGGTATTCAGACCGAAGCGGTATTCAGACCGACATGGCATTCAGGCCAGTTTTTCGGGCATTCAGGCCAATCTCTCGGTGATCAGACCGACATTAATACTCTCATGTTCCGATGTTCAGTATTCAGACTGATGAGCGGCGTTCAGGCCATGATGGTTCCTATGTTCCCATTTATTTTGGTATCCAGGACAACGTTCCTTTTCGGTATTCATGCCGACTTTCTCCGTACCAGACAGATTCTTCTTTTGAGATTGCTTCTTTGCCGATTCTGACGGGCATTGTTAATTATTTCCCATCAGAGCGTAAATTGTTCGTCTGTTCTTGGTATTCAATCACTCTTCACCCTGATCATCTGAAAGCCGAGGCTGTCCATATCGACAGGTTCACAGGGGATTGAATAGGGGCAACTGTAACACCTCAAAATTTGCCCTCCTCTCTTGGGACTAGTTTAGCATATTGCATTTCATTGTTTAGGGCATTAGGCATTTTCATATTGCATATCATGATAGAATAAGCAGGTCATCCTCCTAAGTCTTTCTCAGAAGATAGAGAGGTTAAGAGATGCAAGCACGAGGGTCTCATAAATTGATCATTAGCCATCTGAGGGTTGCTCTTCAATTAGGGTTTCTTGGTTCCTCAAGGAGGTTGAGTATTATCTTGGTTGAAATGGTACATCATCATCATCATGGTTCATTATTTCTGATCATGTTCTTTGGGATTAGGGTTTTGACCTCTGGTCAACCCTAATCAGTTGCATTCTACCAGTCAGGGTTTTTCAAGGAGATGAGGTCTTTATTGAGATGGAGATCATCATATGATTTTATTGAGCTTGTATAAGCTAGGGTTTCATTTTGGAGTTATTTCATCAAGTGGTTGAGGCTCAAAATCATCTGTGCATGTTCAAGTCATCTGTCAACCATAAAAGTCAACAGAAAGTCAACTGAGGGCTAGGAGGTGGAGAAATGAGTTTCAACATCTCATTCATGTTCAAAGGGGGATTATTCATCATGTCAAATGCATATCTTGAAGAATTTGAGGTCAAGTCAAAAGTTTCCAAAAATGGAAAGTGACCTATAATTGAAAGTTTCCCAAAATGGAAAGTTTTTGGTTCAAATTCAACTTGATCTTGCATCACCAAAGAAGCTTCAAATGAATTTTTGTCCAACATGAAAGTTGAAGATCTCTCTCTCCCATTTCCAAAAAGTCCATGATCATGAATTTATGATGTGTGGTTGAGGAGATATGGTCAAATCATTGTCAAGTGTGCATGGGATTTCAAAAGGGCATAACTTTTGATTCATAACTCCAAATTTGGTGGTTCTTTTTGCAAAATGCTTGTCATGACATGAAGTTTCCAAAACATCCATCACATTGCATGAATTTCCATCATATGATCATTTGTGCATTCAAGTCAATTTTGGAGGGAAAATCATAAATTTAAAATTGGTGCATCATGAGAACTTTTTGCCATTGCTAATATGTGCATGGAGTGTTTTTAAGTGCATTTGATCATTGGTTTGGTACGGTTCACGTTTGGAATTGCCATGCACCACCAAATTTCCAATTTTTGCCATGCACCCTTATTTTGCTTAATCTCTAATTAACTTTGATTAATTTTAAATAAAATAGGATTAGGACATGGTATATATAGATAATTGTAACAGAATTTGAAGAGGTTAATCACAATTCACCATTTCTAGATCTAAGAATTTTTTCCCTCCAAAATTTTCTTTCAATCTTAATTCAAATTTTTCTCACATAAACCTTGAATCTTCTTCCATATTCTGGTTCTCTAGTGTTGATTTAGCAGAGATCAAGCCTTGGATCATCAAGTTTGGACCAGAATTGTGCATGTGAAGCTCAAGAACATAACCATGGCATTTGAGATTTAATCAAGATCTACACGTTTCCAAGCCTCAATTTCATCATCAAACTTCATAACAAGTGATTTGGAGTGGATTTGCATGCTTGCTTGGCCTTGGATTTGCAGAATTCGTCAACTGTTCTTCAAGAGGTCACATTTTTGATCCTCTTAATTCTCTGTTTTATATACATAATCTTGTAGATCTTGTTGTGGTGAGAATTCTGATATAAATTTTGTGGAATTTGGATGAAAATTGAGTGAGATATGATGATTCCAAGTTTAGATCTAGAAACTTCTTTGCTTCGATTCAGAAAATCCATGGAGATTTAGGCTTAGATAATATGATATTTGAATTCTACATTGAAAGAGCTTTCCAACGATATATAATTTGTAAAATTCTGAGCGATTCTGGAAAATCGAGAAAAATACGTATGAACATTCATCATCTTCATCTTCATCTTCATGAAGAAGATGAAGATCTTCATGCAAATCCTTCACTACCAGCCTAGCGTCCGTTTTTTTCCGTCGCTAGTGAATGTTAGGGTTTTCGCTCATGTTTGAATTCGTACCAGGCTCGATTCCTGGCGCTAGCACTTTCTCAATTTAACCTTCATTTCCTTTTTCCCTCCTATTTCACATGCTATGTCACATTTTAATTCCCATTTTTTTGCTAACTTTAAAAATTCATAATAAATTGAAAAATGACCCAAAAAATGCCTGGTTTTTTGCTACTTGTTCCTTAGGATGTCTAGTTTTTTATCATGATAATTGCTGAAGTTGTGCATGGCTGGATTTTAAATGGTGCTATAATATGTGATCATGTGTGCATTTGTGACCTTGCCTTGCTCTTTCTATTGTGAAATGCTTGATTTTAATCTAATTGCCATGAAATTTTGCATGATGATTCTGGACATATTGATGGATGTTTTAGGCTTGGTTTGGTATTTTTCTCGTTTACCATTTCTGTTTTACATACATGTTTGCATGGTGTGACAATTTGTGTCACACAATTTGATGATCAACTTGTGCAATTTAATTTCCATATCAAATGACCTCTAATGCTTCTGATTTTTTGTATGACGGATGTTGTGGATGTGTTGAATGCTCATGAATATTTCCAGAATTATTTGAATCATTTCTATTTTGATTGGGAATTTTCATTTATGATGATCATATGTATGCCTTGAATTGGTCTTTGACTTCCTTTGCACATGAAATGAACTTGCTTGTTGATTTTGGTTTGGTCCTTTTTAGGACTTGTTCTTGATTGTTTAAATATGATTTGTGTTGAATATCAAGTTCTGTTTTGGCTTTTTGATCCACCTTTGACCCTAGGCTTTGACCTAGTGGTTTGTTACTTACATTTGAGTTGTGAATTTCAGGTTCAAGTATGCATCTCCATGATTGATGTTGCTCCTTCATTTGAGCTTGGTCATTTGTTATTGTTGGCTAACACTTGCTGTTTTGTAGGTTAAGGATAATTCATTTGTGTTTGCCTTAGGGCTTACTCATTGTGCATATTGATTTGTCTGTCTGTTTGATAGTGACTGTTGACTGTTGTCTGAGTATTGTACTGATTGGTTTAGCTGTTTCCACAGGTACCTAAGTTGCTTTAAGTTCATTTGAACTTTGCTTTGTTTGCTTGTGGTTGGCATACCACTTAGGTAACTTCCTTAGTCTTCATGTAGTCTGGAAGACCTGTCTGAAGCCCTCCTTAAGAGGCAATGTTTGTGGTTGTTTAATTTTGTGCCAAGCTGGTTAAGTCCTCTTAAGAGGCAATTGGAAGATAAAAGGGATGTGCAATCCATCCCCTGCTATTCAGTTGTGTCATTCACTTTGCTCACACCATGTGTTGATGCAATTTGAATAAGAACCCAAGATCTTGTTGTGTCAGTCATGTGGAGAAGAGTTCCTACATTCTGAACTCCCACACTTTCTATTTGATTCAAGCTCTCCCAGGCCAGGGATAAGAGCTGTGAGGTCTTACCCTCACTTCCCATTTCATCTGCTTCACCCTAACTCTCAATGTTAGGGTTAAGAGCAAACAACACCCATTTCCAGTTGGCTTGTTTGTCGAGGTTGATGTGACCCCTTAACTAAAGCCCAGCCTTGTATGAGCCACTTGTTTGCATATAGTGTGTGTGCTTGCTCTATTGTGAATGCTTGTTTGTTGTTTATCTGCTGTTTTCAACTTGCTGCCTGTGCGAGTTAGGTTATGTTAGAAACCTCAACCTAGGACTATTGTGGATCTCATGACAACTATTAGGCTCGAGCCAGTCTCCCTTTTAGTTTGTTATTCCCAGGTCTCTGGTTAGGAGAAAGTTTCTCCCCTGTTAAGGGGAACTACGTCGCCCTGATCCTCATACCAGATGAGGTACGTAGGCAGGAGATCGTGCGAGATCTCTCCGGGCACCCTTTTCCTTTTTTGTGTGTGTTTGCTTGACAGATAGCAGGCTCGAGTACCAGACTCCCTGTTAGCTTGTTTGTTCACCTTTTTTGTTGTTTTTGACGACTCAGCGTCCGGTTAATCTCTTGTTTGCTTGGAGTCTGACGTAAGTCTAGCGATCGGCAGTCGGTTTCCTTGGTTGTGTTGGTTTGTTTGGAGTCTGACGTAAGTCCAGCGATTGGCAGTCGGTTTCCTGTTTGTGTTTGTGTGCTTGGAGTCTGACGTAAGTCCAGCGATTGGCAGTCGGTTTCCTTGTTTGTGTTTGTTGTTTGGAGTCGGACGTAAGACCAGCCATTGGCAGTCTGTTTCCATTTGCGTGTTTCTTTTGACGTTTCAGCGTCTGTGCGTGTGTTTTGTTTCAGTGTGCGTGAGCCGAACTACGGTAGCTCTGATTCTCATTCCAGATGAGATACGTAGGCATAGGATGCGATATCCTAGCGAGCCCGTTCCCCATTTCCCCGAACTACGTTGACTCTGATGTTTGTTTCTGACAAACTACGTAGGCCCAGGATGCGACATCCTGCCGAGTCCGCTTCCTCCGTCTTCTTCCATCTGTGTTTGATTCCAGTGTGTGTGCATTCTTTGAGCAGTTGTTTAGCAACCTTATTCTATTCTTCTGAGCGTGGATCCCGTCGAGTACGACGGACGTGAGGGGGTGCTAATACCTTCCCCTTGCGTAACCGACTCCCGATCCTTGCATCTCCGGTCGTAAGACCATTTCCTTTCCAGGTTTACTTCGAGCATTTCCTTTCCCTCCTTTGGGATAAATAATGCACGGTGGCGGCTCTGTTTGTTTGTTTTTCCCGCCGGTTGTTTTTCGTGTTGCGACATCAGCAACTCAGAGGTTTGAAGCGTGAAGAATTTATTATACCATCATATTTCACTGCTATACTTTATTTGTGTCTTGTATTAGGTTTAACTTGTGAGCCAAGCAATTATCACCTAGATGATTGCATTGGACTAGGGTGTTCATTGAGTTGTAAGTGTTGTGTCACTCTAAGCTTTTAAGCGTGAGTGATGTGTTTCTTGATTAAAGTTGTTAAGCACAATCAAGAGTTGTTTGAAGTATAACTTCACCATTGACTTTAAACTAATTAAAGGTTGTAATCACTGTGGTGATTGAGGGAGAGTGAGTAGGAACTCTGGTCTTAGTTTAGATTGAAATTGCATTGGGTAGGTATTAAGTGATAGGATTAAACAGTTGGTTTAAGGCCTAAATTAATACTACTTATAGTGGATCTCCTCCCTGGCTTGGTAGCCCCCAGACGTAGGTGCGTTTGTCACCGAACTGGGTAAACAATTCTTTGTGTTATTTACTGTCCTTTACATTTACGTTCTGCATCATTCCTGTATGTGCAGAATTGGATGTCATAACATCCAGTGTGACATCAATAGTCTGTTACTAGAATTTCACAATTCTCGAATTTACTATCCCTGATGGTACAAGGGACAGTAAAAGTTCCTGGATCCTTCTGCGTTTGTGGCAAGAGCTGAGTGATGGCTGAAACATATTTCTCGCCTGTAACTTTTTCAAATGAAGGCTTTGGCTGAATAAAAGCAAAAATATTCTTCCCAAGTTAACTCTCTCACTTCCTTTAATCCTCCTCTTATTTGTACACAAATCCTTCAGAAACTTTACATACTTAGGAACCTGTTTAATTACATCAAGAAACAAAATATTTACCGCAACTTTTCTAAAAACATCCAATATCTCTCTTTCCTTGTCTCCCTCCTCAATTATTTTATTTTTCAGAACTCTATGTGGGAAGGGGACTGGTGGCACATACTCATTTTCTTTAATTTTTTCAGATGAAACAGGTTTAGATGGAGTAGGTTTAGGTTCAGATGTTACCTCAATAATTTTTTTTATTTTTTTCAGGGGCTGTTTTTGTAACCTTTCCAGATCTCAACAAAATCACACTCACATTAGCATTAGAATCCCTTGGATTGACAACTGTTTGGGCTGGAAGCTGGTTCGACCCTTGGGCTTGCATGTTATTTATTTGAGTAGCAAGTTATCCCATTTGAATGTTCAAGGTCTGAATGCTAGAATCGGTCCTTTGCTGGAATTGGAGATTGTTGGTTGCCATTTGTTTGACAAGATCTTCTAAGGATGGTCCGGAAGGTGCAGGGGCAGCCACTTGAGGTGGGTTCTGTTGTGGGTTTCCACATCGAAGGTTGGGATGGTTCCTCCAATTGGGATGGTATTTGTTGGTGGACAGGTCAGGAGTATTATTGTACCTATTTTGATTGTAAAGGTTGGCTGCATAAGCTTGAGGCAGCTCAGTAATGGACTCGTCTCTCAGAATAGGACAAGTATCGGTCGGGTGCTCATGAGAAGTACAAATACCACACACTGTTGTTGTTTGAGGTTTTTCTATTGCCAACTGTTTGACTAAGGCAGTGAGCTCGTCAATTTTGGTCTCTAAAGCTTTGTTGGAAGAAACTTGAATTTGATTCACGCCTTTGATTTGCACAGAATTGTCTCTAGTAGTGAACTGTTGGGAATTAAGGGACATATTTTCGATAAGGGCTTTGGAAGCAGCTGGAGTCTTATCAACAAGTGCTCTACCACTAGCAACATCAAGAATGTTTCTATCCATTGGTAACAATCCCTCATAGAAATATTGAATAAGCAGTTGTTCGGTAATTTGATGTTGAGGGCAGCTGGATACTAATTGTTTAAATCTCTCCCAATACTCTGCCAATGACTCATTTCCTTGTCTAATACCACATATATCTTTTCGGATCAATGCAGCCCCGGAGGCAAGAAAGTATCTCTCTAGGAGACTCTCTTCAAATCATTCCAAGTCGTGACAGAATTCGACTCAAGATAATATAACCAATCCTTGGCAGCACCCTGTAATGAAAACGGGAAGACTCTCAACTTGATGTGATCTTCGGTGATTCCTTCAGGTCTCAATGGTGTAGAGCAAACAACCTGAAATTCCTTAAGATGCTTATGTGGATCCTCACCTGTAAGACCACTAAACCTTGGCAACAAGTGTATTAAACCTGATTTCAACTCAAAAGGAACAGTAACATCAGCATATTCAATACATAAACCATTGTAATTCATATCAGAAGCAGCAAGTTCTCTCAGAGTTCTTTGGTCATCCATATTAAACTCAATAGAAAAAAATCAACAAAGAATGAGAAAACACATAACTAATTCAGCAATGCAGCAACAAATAGGAAAATACCGACAATGTCCCAATTAAGAACAAACAATTGAAATACGTAAAAAACTATTAAAATAAAAGGGAAAAAAATACAAAAACACAAAAATTAATCTAATAACGTCAATTAAAATTTTTGAGAATTTTTTTGGAATTTTTTGAAACTATCAAAACAGAATAAAAATCATAAAAAATAGAAAAATAAGGAATTTCGGGTTTTTAGGATGACCTCCACTGTTTAGCCCCTAAATAGAGGCTTTTGTTCCTTGATTTTTTCCTAGTTAATCGACAAAGAATCGGAATAATTTGAGACGATTTTTTTTTAATCCTAAAACGCAAAAACACCCGAACACAAGAAAGTTAGGGCAAAAAAATGTTAAAACACCTATGACTATAATAATAGTTAGACTATAATAATGGTTAAAATCTACAAGAATCCCCGACAATGGCGCCAATTTGATCCACTGTCGCGCGCGGGTCAAAACGAGTGTTCTTAAAAAATGTAGTACAACGACAATTTTAACTCGGATACCGTTCTCACAAGGATTCTTGATTATTATTATCCAAAAGTAAATCGAATTAAGTGGGGTTGTTTGGTTTGGTGTTTGATTAAGAAAAAGTGATTATTAAAAGCAATTCTTAAAATAAGCTGTTATGAAATAAGTGATTATGAAATAATTCAATCTACCGATTCAGTTCCTACTATCATCGATTAATATAATTTTAATATCCTAAGCGGATTGTTTATTCCTATTTGGATACAAACTCAATGACAAGTGCGGTGAAGTTTATGAGATGTATGATCCTATTGTCCGAATTAAGCAAACGAGATAAGTTTTCATGGATTAAGCAAACATTATTGATCAGACACAAAAACGAATTAAGCAAACGTGATGTGCCTATGTTAGGATCATACAATCAACCAAATTGAATCAATATATTTCATCCAATCGAATTAAGCATACAAGAACACAAAATATCATTGAAAGGAATTAAACTAAAATTAACATTATAATAATCTCAAGTTTTGGAACCTGAATTACGGCAGATCGAATCAGAGGGATTAGTTCTCCATGGAATTCGTACAAGCTTTCAAATTTTTGTGAATAGTGATACCGTGTACTCTGTTCGGCTGCTTAGGTTATAGGAAAAGTAGAATAAACCTAATTTGGTCAAAACATAACCCAGACCCAAACTAAATAACCCAACACAAAATATAAATCTAGTGCTGAAGGCTTCAACGGATTTTTCTACCATCCTACAGTCCGAATTAGCTTCTGACTTCTTCATGAAAGTCGTAGCTCTTTCTCTTAGCTTTCCAACTAATGGTAGCATGCATCGATCTGATACTCCTAGCTCCAGTTATAAATTTATTCGTGCAGACTGCTAATGCTGAAAATAAACTGCGAAAAACAAATAAGTGTATAAATAAGATAAATTATAAAAACACATTAAAAGGGAAAAATAACCAAACTAAAACATGGAAATGTATAAGTATAAATATAGAAGAATGTGCATCAAAATGCACGGATCAGGTGCCCTAGAGAGGACTGGAATATGAAAACTAGTTGATATCCCTCCTCATGTAAAACCATTATGATGCAAATGGACATAAAAAAGCAGGCATGACAGAGACGGCATATTGAACAATTTAAGGCCATATTGTGGAAAAAGTGTATAACATAATATAGGGATTAGATTTCTATGATACATACTCCCCTCTATCCAAAATGACCAGTGTGATTCTAGTAGTCACACTAACTCTCAAAGCACAATTGGAATATACATAAACTTGATGTAAAAAGTACATTCATAAATGGAAAACTTCAAGAAGTTGTTTATATGGAAATAACCCATGTGGCTATCTCGTTTAGACTTAACAAAGTGAGAGAGCTTATTAAATCCATATATGGCCTTAAAGAGGTGTGTAGGAAAACATATGAGAAGCTAACCACGTCCCAACATAATATCACCAAGCTGCGTCTAAATCTCACATTAGTCATTCACATTATTGGTAGTATATTGTAATGATGTGATACAAGCCGATAATTCACTTTCTAAATTTAGCACCCTCAAAGTAGTTCTCCAGGAATCCTTCAAGATCAAAAAATTAGGTCAACTTAAATACTTTCTTGGCATTGAATTCTCCCGTTCTATCAAAGGAATTTAGATTTGTCAAATAATATACTTGCATGATCTCATTTGTGACAACTTCTTTCTAGGCTCCAAACCTGTATGAATACCATCTGATTACTCTCTAAAATTTTTGCGGGACTGTGAGGCTCTATTGCCAGACATTTGTACAAATTAAAGAAACATAGACGCATTATTATAGAATACCAAAATAAAACCTATCATCCCATACATCGTTCAATAACCCATCAAGTTTCTTTACAAGACTGGTCTCATTCACATCCATGCTGCAACTCGAGTAATCAAGTAGCTCAAACAATGCCCAAGCAATTGTCTGTTTTTACCTAGAAAGTCACCGCTACAACCCCTTGGTTTCACAACCGTAGAATGGGATGGATACATTGATTCTACAATATTAAGTGTTGGATAATTCTTCTTCCATTGTAAAGATCTAATATCTTTGAGAACCAATAAACATCTCACAGTATACATATCATATTATGAGGCAGAATATAGAGCACATTCACTTCAACTATCCAAGTGAAAGAGTGAAAGTTAATTTACAATAAAGTTTCTCTTTCTAATTACCTTAAAGAACGAGTCGTGACAAGGAATGAAAGGGAAAAAGATAGATAAAGACGCAAAAGTATATTTCTATGATCCATCGCATCATCATAGATGAAGCTATGTCTATTAATGTGTTTATCATGCGAAAATCATAGGTTCCAAAAATCTTAAAATGTTTTAATGTTCTAGAATTTAAACATGATTTTGAAAACTCTAACTTACATTTTCTTCTCAATGACTCGAAGTTGTTGTTCTTTTTTTCGGGGACTAAATTAAACCTTGCATGTTTTGAAAGAGTAAAGTGAAATTTGATTATGTTGATAATAATAACAACAACATAACTCATATGCAATATAAAATACTATTAATTAGTTATATTATATAGTATAGACTTGCATAGTTACATGTGTAGTATCTTTTTCTAGTGCTCCCACTAAGCACCAGCGGTTTAGTGGTAGAATAGTACCCTGCCTCGATGCAGACCTAGGTTCGATTCCCGACTGCTGCACAAATATAGATATGGTAAACATTAGTGATGTTTGGTAACTTCACCGGTCATCCTTCATTTGGATGAAGTGTAAAATCGCTGAGCTCTATTTTAATTTTAAATTTTCATTTACCAGTCTCAAAAGCATAATATTATTTTCACCATAGTTTGAATTAAATTTTTCTTTTTTGTTTGTTTTTGAATTAGTTTGTTTAAATCGTGACCATTTTAATTATTATGAATTGTATATAGGGTTTATGAAGATTTAATTTAAGCATTACCCACTATCTACTATACATTTAATTTTATACTTTAATGTGATGTTTTTTTAAAAATATATTATCTCGTCTCAATGTTTTTATCTTATATGCCCCTCATCTCTTTGTCGTTTTGTCTTGTCTATTAATGTTCAAACTGAACCTAAGTCTTATGCCGAGTCTATAAGTGCGACACTTTGAACCAAACCAAACAAGTCGAGTTGGGTGCCATAGAGAGGACTGGAATATGAAAACTAGTTGACCTCCCTCCTCATGTAAAACCATTAGGATGCAAACGGACATAAAAGAGCAGACATGACAGAGACGGTATATTGAAAAATTTAAGGCCATATTGTAGCAAACTTATATAACATAATATAGGGACTAGATTTCTATGATACATACTCCCCTCTATCCAAAGTGACCAGTGTGATTCTAGTAGTCACACTAACTCTCAAAGCACAATTGGAATATACATAAACTTGATGTAAAAAGTACATTCATCAATGGAAACCTTCAAGAAGGTGTTTATATGGAAATAACCCATGTGGCTATATCGTCTAGACCTAAGAAAGTGAGATAGCTTATTAAATCCATATATGGCCTTAAAGAGCTATGATGAAAAAATAAGTAAAGTTTGGTAACTTCACCTGTCATCCTTCATTTGGATGAAGTGTAAACTCCCTGAGCTCTATTTTAATTTTAAATTGTCATTTACCAGTCTCAAAAGCATAATATTATTTTCACCATAGTTTGAATTAAATTTTTCTTTTTTGTTTGTTTACATCACGAACATTTTAATTATTATGCATTGTATATAGGGTTTATGAACATTTAATTTAAGCATTACCCACTATCTACTATACATTTAATTTTATACCTTAATGTGATGTTTTTTTAAATTATATTATCTCGTCTCAATGTTTTTATCTTATATGCCCCTCATCTCTTTGTCATTTTGTCTTGTCTATTAATGTTCAAACTGAACCTAAGTCTTATGCCGAGGCTATAAGTGCGACACTTCGAACAAAACCAAACAAGTCGAGTTGGGTGCCCTAGAGAGGACTGGAATATGAAAACTAGTTGACCTCCCTCCTCATGTAAAACCATTAGGATGTAAACGGACATAAAAAAGTAGGCATGACAGAGATGGTATATTGAACAATTTAAGGCCATATTGTGGCAAAAGTGTATAACATAATATAGGGACTAGATTTCTATGATACATACTCCCCTCCATCCAAAATGACCAGTGTGATTCTAGTAGTCACACTAACTCTCAAAGCACAATTGGAATATACATAAACTTGATGTAAAAAGTACATTCATAGATGGAAACCTTCAAGAAGTTGTTTATATGGAAATAACCCATGTTGCTATCTCGTCTAGACCTAACAAAGTGAGAGAGCATATTAAATCCATATATTGCCTTAAAAAGAGGCGTGTAGGAAAACATATGAGAAGCTAACCACGTTCCAACACAATATCACCAAGCCGCGTCTGAATCTCGCCGTAGTCATTCACATTATTGATAGTATATTGGTATGATGTGATACAAGCCGATAATTCACTTTCTAAATTTAGCACCCTCAAAGTAGTTCTCCAAGAATCCTTCAAGATCAAAAAATTAGGTCAACTTAAATACTTTCTTGGCATTGAATTCTCCCGTTCTATAGAAGGAATTTAGATTTGTCAAATAATATACTTGCATGATCTCATTTGTGACAACTTCTTTCTAGGCTCCAAACCTGTATCAACACCATCTGATAACTCTCTAAAATTTCTGCGGGACTGTGAGGCTCTATTCCCAGATATTTGTAAAAATTAAAGAAACATAGACGCATTATTGTAGAATACCAATATAAAACCTATCATCCCATACATCGTTCAATAACCCATCAAGTTTTTTTACAAGACTGGTCTCATTCACATCCATGTTGCAACTCGAGTAATCAAGTAGCTCAAATAATGCCCAAGCAATTGTCTGTTTTAACCTAGAAAGTCACCGCTACAACCCATTGGTTTCACAACCGTAGAATGGGATCGATACATTTATTCTAGAATATTAAGTTTTGGACAATTCTTCTTCCATTGTACAGATCTAATATCTTTGAGAACCAATAAACATCTCACAGTATACATATCATATTATGAGGCAGAATATGGAGCACATTCACTTCAACCATCCAAGTGAAAGAGTGAAAGTTAATTTACAATAAAGTTTCTCATTCTAATTACCTTAAAGAACGAGTCGTGACAAGGAATGAAAGGGAAAAAGATAGATAGAGATGCAAAAGTATATTTCTATGATCCATCGCATCATCATAGATGAAACTATGTCTATTAATGTGTTTATCATGCGAAAATCATAGGTTCCAAAATTCTTATAATGTTTTAATGTTCTAGAATTTAAACATGATTTTGAAAACTGTAACTTACTTTTTCTTCTCAACGACTCGAAGTTGTTGTTCTTTTTTTCAGGGACTAAATTAAACCTTGCATGTTTTGAAAGAGTAAAGTGAAATTTGATTATGTTGATAATAATAATAACAACATAACTCATATGCAATATAAAATACAATTAATTAGTTATATTATATAGTATAGACTTGCATAGTTACATGTGTAGTATCTTTTGCAAGTGCTCCCAATAAGCACCACGGTACAGACCCGAGTTTGATTCCCGGCTGGTGCACAAGTAGAGCTATGATGAACAAATTAGTGATGTTTGGTAACTTCACCTGTCATCCTTCATTTGGATGAAGTGTAAACTCCCTGAGCTATATTTTAATTTTAAATTGTCATTTACCAGTCTCAAAAGCATAATATTATTTTCACCATAGTTTGAACTAAATTTTTCTTTTTTTGTTTGTTTTTGAATTAGTTTGTTTAAATCACGGCCATTTTAATTATTATGCATTGTATATAGGGTTTATGAACATTTAATTTAAGCATTACCCACTATCTACTATACATTTAATTTTATACTTTAATGTGATGTTTTTTTAAATTATATTATCTCGTCTCAATGTTTTTATCTTATATGCCCCTCATCTCTTTGTCATTTTGTCTTGTCTATTAATGTTCAAACTGAACCTAAGTCTTATGCCGAGGCTATAAGTGCGACACTTCGAACAAAACCAAACAAGTTGAGTTGGGTGCCCTAGAGAGGACTGTAATACGAAAACTGTGAAGACATGACTTCTCAGATATTTCGATGACGACAAACCTTGTTACATAGCTAAAGTCGGATTAACAAAAAGATTTATCAAGGTTCAAGCTCGTATATGAAGTTTCCAACATATGATCAAGTCTTGATATATCACATGAAGAATTGGCTTTCACATGGATCAGGTGACACTTGAACTCTAGATAGTTATACAAGTGTTCATAACATGTTGTATTCATATCATAATAATTGAAAATAGTTTTATGCATCAAACAAACCACCACACTTCATTTTTTAAATTATTTTTCAAAACTGTGTTAGAGTAACCGGTTATCAGTTTTAGAGTAACCGATTACTCTGTGTGATTTTCAAACATTTTTGTAACGTTGGAACCATGTAACCGGTTATCCATTTTAAGGTAACCGGTTACCTCAAGCAATTTTCAAATTATTTTGTAACGTTGAATGCATGTAACCGGTTACCCTATTTAAGGTAACCGATTACCACTGATCCAGAATGAAAAATATTTGCATCTTTTCATGAAAACTCTTTTGTTCTCTTCATCATGAAACATGGCAACCTTTGGATTATTGCATTCATCTGAGGAGGTGTTTTAGACAATATATAAACATCGTTTTCCAGATTTCAAAATTACCTCCTTGCAAAATTTTAAATCATTTACACACATTCTCCCAATCTTTCTAAGTGTTCATCCAAATTTTCTTAAGAGTGAAACTTTGCATAAACCTTCATTTTCAGCATCATAGTTTCATTCCGTTTCAAGAACACTTGTATAATTACTGTGAGATTTGAGTGTTACAAAGGAGAAGATCAATTATTTAACTGATATACTTCAATTTTCATCTATCTCATCTTATACAAATTATTCAAAATTATATTCTTTGATTACAACTTATTCTTAGGATTGTTAAGGATAGGTTTGTAAGGTGTTATCCTTGTTATCCGGTGTGTGGATACAAGAGGTCCATTTCGGAGAAATTGAGTCTCGATTGGACTTTAAACATTGTAAATCCAAGAGGATTGTTCTTGGTGTGTTAGAATAGATAGAAAGACCTTAAGGTGTCTTGTCTAGGAATCTAACATTATAGTGAAATTCTCTTTTGTGTTGAAAGGGGAGTGGAGTACTCTCAATCTGCGACGGGAACCACTACACATCACCGTGTCCTTTACATTCCGCACTTTACTGCTTTTCTTCACTTAAGCATTTTAGAAAGTAAAAGTCATAAACCGTCAAAAATCCGTAAAATACTCTAAGTGCCTCATTCATCCCCCCCCTCTAAGCCACTCCTTAAACTTACAAAAACTAGTTGACCTCCCTCCTCATGTAAAACCATTAGGATCCAAATGGACATAAAAAAGCAGGCATGACAAAGATGGTATATTGAACAATTTAAGGACATATTGTGGCAAAAGTGTATAACATAACATAGGGACTAGATTTCTATGACATATACTCCCCTCTATCCAAAATGACCAGTGTGATACTAGTAGTCACACTAACTCTCAAAGCACAATTGGAATATACATAAACTTGATGTAAAAAGTACATTCATAGATGGAAACCTTCAAGAAGTTCTTTATATGCAAATAACCCATGTGGCTATCTCGTCTAGACCTAACAAAGTGAGAGAGCTTATTAAATCCATATATGGCCTTAAAGAGGCGTGTAGGAAAACATATGAGAAGCTAACCACGTTCCAACATAATATCACCAAGCCGCGTCTGAATCTCGCCTTAGTCATTCACATTATTGATAGTATATTGGTATGATGTGATACAAGCCGATAATTCACTTTCTAAATTTAGCACCCTCAAAGTAGTTCATCAGGAATCCTTCAAGATCAAAAAATTAGGTCAACTTAAATACTTTGTTGCCATTGAATTCTCCCGTTCTATAGAAGGAATTTAGATTTGTCAAATAATATACTTGCATGATCTCATTTGTGACAACTTCTTTCTAGGCTCCAAACCTGTATCAACACCATCTGATTACTCTTTAAAATTTCTGCGGGACTGTGAGGCTCTATTTCCAGACATTTGTACAAATTAAAGAAACATAGACGCATTATTGTAGAATACAAAAACAAAACCTATCATCCTTTACATCGTTCAATAACCCATCAAGTTTCTTTACAAGACTGGTCTCATTCACATCCATGTTGCAACTCGAGTAATCAAGTAGCTCAAACAATGCCCAAGCAATTGTCTGTTTTTACCTAGAAAGTCACCGCTACAACCCATTGGTTTCACAACCGTAGAATGGGATCGATTCATTTATTCTAGAATATTAAGTTTTGGACAATTCTTCTTCCATTGTAGAAATCTAATATCTTTGAGAACCAATAAACATCTCACAGTATACATATCATATTATGAGGCAGAATATAGAGCACATTCACTTCAACTATCCAAGTGAAAGAGTGAAAGTTAATTTACAATAAGGTTTCTAATTTCTAATTACCTTAAAGAACCAGTCGTGACAAGGAATGAAAGGGAAAAAGATAGATAGAGACGCAAAAGTATATTTCTACGATCCATCGCATCATCATAGATGAAGCTATGTCTATTAATGTGTTTATCATGCGAAAATCATAGGTTCCAAAATTCTTATAATGTTTTAATGTTCGAAAATTTAAACATGATTTTGAAAACTGTAACTTACTTTTTCTTCTCAACCACTCGAAGTTGTTGTTCTTTTTTTCAGGGACTAAATTAAACCTTGCATGTTTTGAAAGAGTAAAGTGAAATTTGATTATGTTGATAATAATAATAACAACATAACTCATATGCAATATAAAATACTATTAATTAGTTATATTATATAGTATAGACTTGCATAGTTACATGTGTAGTGTCTTTTGCAAGTGCTCCTAATAAGCACCAGTGGTCTAGTGGTAGAATAGTACCCTGCCACGGTACTATTTTCACCATATTTTAATTAAATTTTTCTTTTTTTGTTTGTTTTTGAATTAGTTTGTTTAAATCACGAACATTTTAATTATTATGCATTGTATATAGGGTTTATGAACATTTAATTTAAGCATTACCCACTATCTACTATACATTTAATTTTATACCTTAATGTGATGTTTTTTTAAATTATATTATCTCGTCTCAATGTTTTTATCTTATATGCCCCTCATCTCTTTGTCAATTTGTCTTGTCTATTAATGTTCAAACTGAACCTAAGTCTTATGCCGAGGCTAAAAGTGCGACACTTCGAACAAAACCAAACAAGTCGAGTTGGGTGCCCTAGAGAGGACTGGAATATGAAAACTAGTTGACCTCCCTCCTCATGTAAAACCATTAGGATGCAAACGGACATAAAAAAGCAGGCATGACAGAGATGGTATATTGAACAATTTAAGGCCATATTGTGGCAAAAGTGTATAACATAATATAAGGACTAGATTTCTATGATACATACTCCCCTCCATCCAAAATGACCAGTGTGATTCTAGTAGTCACACTAACTCTCAAAGCACAATTGGAATATACATAAACTTGATGTAAAAAGTACATTCATAGATGGAAACCTTCAAGAAGTTGTTTATATGGAAATAACCCATGTTGCTATCTCGTCTAGACCTAACAAAGTGAGAGAGCATATTAAATCCATATATTGCCTTAAAAAGAGGCGTGTAGGAAAACATATGAGAAGCTAACCACGTTCCAACATAATATCACCAAGCCGCGTCTGAATCTCGCCGTAGTCATTCACATTATTGATAGTATATTGGTATGATGTGATACAAGCCGATAATTCACTTTCTAAATTTAGCACCCTCAAAGTAGTTCTCCAGGAATCCTTCAAGATCAAAAAATTAGGTCAACTTAAATACTTTCTTGGCATTGAATTCTCCCGTTCTATAGAAGGAATTTAGATTTGTCAAATAATATACTTGCATGATCTCATTTGCGACAACTTCTTTCTAGGCTTCAAACCTGTATCAACACCATCTGATAACTCTCTAAAATTTCTGCGGGACTGTGAGGCTCTATTCCCAGATATTTGTAAAAATTAGAGAAACATAGACGCATTATTGTAGAATACCAAAATAAAACCTATCATCCCATACATCGTTCAATAACCCATCAAGTTTCTTTACAAGACTGGTCTCATTCACATCCATGTTGCAACTCGAGTAATCAAGTAGCTCAAACAATGCCCAAGCAATTGTCTGTTTTTACCTAGAAAGTCACCGCTACAACCCATTGGTTTCACAACCGTAGAATGGGATCGATACATTTATTCTAGAATATTAAGTTTTGGACAATTCTTCTTCCATTGTACAGATCTAATATCTTTGAGAACCAATAAACATCTCACAGTATACATATCATATTATGAGGCAGAATATGGAGCACATTCACTTCAACTATCCAAGTGAAAGAGTGAAAGTTAATTTACAATAAAGTTTCTCATTCTAATTACCTTAAAGAACGAGTCGTGACAAGGAATGAAAGGGAAAAGATAGATAGAGATGCAAAAGTATATTTCTATGATCCATCGCATCATCATAGATGAAACTATGTCTATTAATGTGTTTATCATGCGAAAATCATAGGTTCCAAAATTCTTATAATGTTTTAATGTTCTAGAATTTAAACATGATTTTGAAAACTGTAACTTACTTTTTCTTCTCAACGACTCGAAGTTGTTGTTCTTTTTTTCAGGGACTAAATTAAACCTTGCATGTTTTGAAAGAGTAAAGTGAAATTTGATTATGTTGATAATAATAATAACAACATAACTCATATGCAATATAAAATACAATCAATTAGTTATATTATATAGTATAGACTTGCATAGTTACATGTGTAGTATCTTTTGCAAGTGCTCCCAATAAGCACGAGTGGTCTAGTGGTAGAATAGTACCTTGCCACGGTACAGACCAGAGTTTGATTCCCGGTTGGTGCACAAATAGAGCTATGATGATCAAATTAGTGATGTTTGGTAACTTCACCTGTCATCCTTCATTTGGATGAAGTGTAAACTCCTTGAGCTCTATTTTAATTTTAAATTGTCATTTACCAGTCTCAAAAGCATAATATTATTTTCACCATAGTTTGAACTAAATTTTTCTTTTTTTGTTTGTTTTTGAATTAGTTTGTTTAAATCACGACCATTTTAGTTATTATGCATTGTATATAGGGTTTATGAACATTTAAGCATTACCCACTATCTACTATACATTTAATTTTATACTTCAATGTGATGTTTTTTTAAATTATATTATCTCGTCTCAATGTTTTTATCTTATATGCCCCTCATCTCTTTGTCATTTTGTCTTGTCTATTAATGTTCAAACTGAACCTAAGTCTTATGCCGAGGCTATAAGTGCGACACTTCGAACAAAACCAAACAAGTTGAGTTGGGTGCCCTAGAGAGGACTGGAATACGAAAACTGTGAAGACATGACTTCTGAGATATTTTGATGACGACAAACCTTGTTACATAGCTAAAGTCTGATTAACAAAAAGATTGATCAAGGTTCAAGCTCGTATATGTAGTTTCCAACACATGATCAAGTCTTGATATATCACATGAAGAATTGGCTTTCACATGGATCAGGTAACACTTGAACTCTAGATAGTTATACAAGTGTTCATAACATGTTGTATTCATATCATAATAATTGAAAATAGTTTTATGCATCTAACAAACCACCACACTTCATTTTTTAAATTATTTTTCAAAACTGTGTCAGAGTAACCGGTTATCAGTTTTAGAGTAACCGATTACTCTATGTGATTTTCAAACATTTTTGTAACGTTGGAACCATGTAACCAGTTATCCATTTTAAGGTAACCGGTTACCTCAAGCAAATTTCAAATTATTTTGTAACGTTGAATGCATGTATCCGGTTACCCTATTTAAGGTAACCGATTACCACTGATCCAGAATGAAAAATATTTGCATCTTTTCATGAAAACTCTTTTGTTCTCTTCATCAGGAAACATGGAAACCTTTGGATTATTGCATTCATCTGAGGAGGTGTTTTAGACATTATATAAACATCATTTTCCAGATTTCAAAATTACCTCCTTGCAAATTTTTAAATCATTTACACACATTCTCCCAATCTTTCTAAGTGTTCATCCAAATTTTCTTAAGAGTGAAACTTTGCATAAACCTTCATTTTCAGCATCATAGTTTCATTCCATTTCAAGAACACTTGTATAATTACTGTGAGATTTGAGTGTTACGAAGGAGAAGATCAATTATTTAACTGATATACTTCAATTTTCATATATCCCATCTTATACAAATTATTCAGAATTATATTCTTTTATTACAACTTATTCTTAGGATTGTTAAGGATAGGTTTGTAAGGTGTTATCCTTGTTATCCGGTGTGTGGATACAAGAGGTCCATTTGGGAGAAATTGAGTCTCGATTGGACTTTAAACATTGAAAATCCAAGAGGATTGTTCTTGGTGTGTTAGAATAGATAGAAAGACCTTAAGGTGTCTTGTCTAGGAATCTAACATTATAGTGAAATGCTCTTTTGTGTTGAAAGGGGAGTGGAGTACTCTCAATCTGCGACGGGAACCACTACACATCACTGTGTCCTTTACTTTCCGCACTTTACTGCTTTTCTTCACTTAAGCATTTCAGAAAGTAAAAGTCATAAACCGTCAAAAATCCGGAAAATACTCTAAGTGCCTCATTCATCCCCCCTCTAAGCCACTCCTTAAACTTACAAAAACTAGTTGACCTCCCTCCTCATGTAAAACCATTAGGATGCAATCGGACATAAAAAAGCATGCATGACAGAGATGGTATATTGAACAATTTAAGGACATATTGTGGCAAAAGTGTATAACATAATATAGGGACTAGATTTCTATGATATATACTCCCCTCTATCCAAAATGACCAGTGTGATTCTAGTAGTCACACTAACTCTTAAAGGACAATTAGAATATACATAAACTTGATGTAAAAAGTACATTTATAGATGGAAACCTTCAAGAAGTTTTTTATATGGAAATAACCCATGTGGCTATCTTGTTTAGACCTAACAAAGTGAGAGAGCTTATTAAATCCATATATGGCCTTAAAGAGGCGTGCAGGAAAACATATGAGAAGCTAACCACGTTCCAACACAATATCACCAAGCCGCGTTTGAATCTCGCCTTACTCATTCACATTATTGATAGTATATTGGTATGATGTGATACAAGCCGATAATTCACTTTCTAAATTTAGCACCCTCAAAGTAGATCTCCAGGGATCCTTCAAGATCAAAAAATTAGGTCAACTTAAATACTTTCTTGGCATTGAATTCTCCCGTTTAATCCAAGGAATTTAGATTTTTCAAATAATATACTTGCATGATCTCATTTGTGACAACTTCTTTCTAGGCTCCAAACCTGTATCACACCATCTGATTACTCTCTAAAATTTCTGCGGGACTGTGAGGCTCTATTGCCAGACATTTGTACAAATTAAAGAAACATAGACGCATTATTGTAGAATACCAAAACAAAACCTATCATCCCATACATCGTTCAATAACCCATCATGTTTCTTTACAAGACTGGTCTCATTCACATCAATGTTGCAACTCGAGTAATCAAGTAGCTCAAACAATGCCCAAGCAATTGTCTGTTTTTACCTAGAAAGTCACTGCTACAACCTATTGGTTTCACAACCGTAGAATGGGATCGATACATTTATTCTAGAATATTAAGTTTTGGACAATTCTTCTTCGATTGTAGAGATCTAATATCTTTGAGAACCAATAAACATCTCACAGTATACATATCATCTTATGAGGCAGATAATATAGAGCACATTCACTTCAACTATCCAAGTGAAAGAGTGAAAGTTAATTTACAATAAAGTTTCTAATTTCTAATTACCTTAAAGAACCAGTCGTGACAAGGAATGAAAGGGAAAAAGATAGATAAAGACGCAAAAGTATATTTCTACGATCCATCGCATCATCATAGATGAAGCTATGTCTATTAATGTGTTTATCATGCGAAAATCATAGGTTCCAAAATTCTTATAATTTTTTAATGTTTAGAATTTAAACATGATTTTGAAAACTGTAACTTACTTTTTCTTCTCAACGACTCGAAGTTGTTGTTCTTTTTTTCAGGGACTAAATTAAACCTTGCATGTTTTGAAAGAGTAACGTGAAATTTGATTATGTTGATAATAATAATAACAACATAACTCATACGCAATATAAAATACTATTAATTAGTTATATTATATAGTATAGAGTTGCATAGTTACCTGTGTAGTATCTTTTGCAAGTGCGCCCAATAAGCACCAGTGGTCTAGTGGTAGAATAGTACCCAGCCACGGTACTATTTTAACCATAGTTTGAATTAAATTTTTCTTTTTTTGTTTGTTTTTGAATTAGTTTGTTTAAATCACGACCATTTTAATTATTATGCATTGTATATAGGGTTTATGAACATTTAATTTAAGCATTACCCACTATCTACTATACATTTAATTTTATACTTCAATGTGATGTTTTTTTAAATTATATTATCTAGTCTCAATGTTTTTATCTTATATGCCCCTCATCTCTTTGTCATTTTGTCTTGTCTATTAATGTTCAAACTGAACCTAAGTCTTATGCCTAGGCTATAAGTGCGACACTTCGAACAAAACCAAACAAGTCGAGTTGGATGCCCTAGAGAGGACTGGAATATGAAAACTAGTTGACCTCCCTCCTCATGTAAAACCATTAGGATGCAAGCGGACATAAAAAAGGAGGCATGACAGAGATGGTATATTGAACAATTTAAGGATATATTGTGGCAAAAGTGTATAACATAATATAGGGACTAGATTTCTATGATATATACTCCCCTCTATCCAAAATGACCAGTGTGATTCTAGTAGTCACACTAACTCTCAAAGCACAATTGGAATATACATAAACTTGGTGTAAAAAGTACATTCATAGATGGAAACCTTCAAGAAGTTATTTATATGGAAATAACCAATGTGGCTATATCGTCTAGACCTAACAAAGTGAGAGAGCTTATTAAATCCATATATGGCCTTAAAAAGAGGCGTGTAGGAAAACATATGAGAAGCGAACCACGTTCCAACACAATATCACCAAGCCGCGTCTGAATCTCGCCTTAGTCATTCACATTATTGATAGTATATTGGTATGATGTGATACAAGCCGATAATTCACTTTCTAAATTTAGCACCCTCAAAGTAGTTCTCCAGGAATCCTTCAAGATCAAAAAATTAGGTCAACTTAAATACTTTCTTGGCATTGAATTCTCCTGTTCAATCAAAGGAATTTAGATTTGTTAAATAATATACTTGCATGATCTCATTTGTGACAACTTCTTTCTAGGCTCCAAATCTGTATCAACACCATCTGATTACTCTCTAAAATTTCTGCGGGACTGGGAGGCTCTATTGCCATACATTTGTACAAATTAAAGAAACATAGACGCATTATTGTAGAATACCAAAACAAAACCTATCATCCCATACATCGTTCAATAACCCATCAAGTTTCTTTACAAGACTGGTCTCATTCACATCCATGTTGCAACTCGAGTGATCAAGTAGCTCAAACAATGCCCAAGCAATTGTCTGTTTTTACCTAGAAAGTCACCGCTACAACCCATTGGTTTCACAACCGTAGAATGGGATCGATACATTTATTCTAGAATATTAAGTTTTGGACAACTCTTTTTGCATTGTAGAGATCTAATATCTTTGAGAACAAATAAACATCTCAAAGTATACATATCATATTATGAGGCAGAATATAGAGCACATTCACTTCAACTATCCAAGTGAAAGAGTGAAAGTTAATTTACAATAAAGTTTCTAATTTCTAATTACCTTAAAGAACCAGTCGTGACAAGGAATGAAAGGGAAAAAGATAGATAAAGACGCAAAAGTATATTTCTACGATCCATCGCATCATCATAGATGATGCTATGTCTATTGATGTGTTTATCATGCGAAAATCATAGGTTCCAAAATTCTTATAATGTTTTAATGTTCTAGAATTTAAACATGATTTTGAAAACTGTAACTTACTTTTTCTTCTCAACGACTCGAAGTTGTTGTTCTTTTTTTCAGGGACTAAATTAAACCTTGCATGTTTTGAAAGAGTAAAGTGAAATTTGATTATGTTGATAATAATAATAACAACATAACTCATATGCAATATAAAATACTATTAATTAGTTATATTATATAGTATAGACTTGCATACTTACATGTGTAGTATCTTTCGCAAGTGCTCCCAATAAGCACGAGTGGTCTAGTGGTAGAATAGTACCCTGCCACGGTACTATTTTCACCATAGTTTGAATTAAATTTTTCTTTTTTTCTTTGTTTTTGAATTAGTTTGTTTAAATCACGACCATTTTAATTAATATGCATTGTATATAGGGTTTATGAACATTTAATTTAAGCATTACCCATTATCTACTATAAATTTAATTTTATACTTTAATGTGATGTTTTTTTAAATTATATTATCTCGTCTCAATGTTTTTATCTTATATGCCCCTCATCTCTTTGTCATTTTGTCTTGTCTATTAATGTTCAAACTGAACCTAAGTCTTATACCAAGGCTATAAGTGCGACACATCGAACAAAACCAAACAAGTCGAGTTGGGTGCCCTAGAGAGGACTGGAATATGAAAACTAGTTGACCTCCCATCTCATGTAAAACCATTAGGATGCAAACAGACATAAAAAAGAAGACATGACAGAGATGGTATATCGAACAATTTAAGGACATATTATGGCAAAAGTGTATAACATAATATAGGGACTAGATTTCTATGATATATACTCCCCTCTATCCAAAATGACCAGTGTGATTCTAGTAGTCACACTAACTCTCAAAGCACAATTGGAATATACATAAACTTGATGTAAAAAGTACATTCATAGATGGAAACCTTCAAGAAGTTGTTTATATGGAAATAACCCATGTGGCTATCTCGTCTAGACCTAACAAAGTGAGAGAGCATATTAAATCCATATATGGCCTTAAAAAGAGGCGTGTAGGAAAACATATGAGAAGATAACCACGTTCCAACACAATATCACCAAGCCGCGTCTAAATCTCGCCTTAGTCATTCACATTATTGATATTATATTGGTATGATGTGATATAAGCCGATAATTCACTTTCTAAATTTAGCACCCTCAAAGTAGTTCTCCAGGAATCCTTCAAGATCAAAAAATTAGGTCAACTTAAATACTTTCTTGGCATTGAATTCTCCCGTTCTATAGAAGGAATTTAGATTTGTCAAATAATATACTTGCATGATCTCATTTGTGACAACTTCTTTCTAGGCTCCAAACCTGTATCAACACCATCTGATTACTCTCTAAAATTTCTTTGGGACTGTGAGGCTCTATTGCCAGATATTTGTACAAATTAAAGAAACATAGACACATTATTGTAGAATACAAAAACAAAACCTATCATCCCATACATCATTCAATAACCCATCAAGTTTCTTTACATGATTGGTCTCATTCACATCCGTGTTGCAACTCGTGTAATCAAGTAGCTCAAACAATGCCCAAGCAATTGTCTATTTTTACCTAGAAAGTCACCGCTACAACCCATTGGTTTCACAACCGTAGAATGGGATCGATACATTTATTCTAGAATATTAAGTTTTGGATAATTCTTCTTCCATTGTAGAAATCTAATATCTTTGAGAACCAATAAACATCTCACAGTATACATATCATATTATGAGGCAGAATATAGAGCACATTCACTTCAAATATCCAAGTGAAAAAGTGAAAGTTAATTTACAATAAAGTTTCTATTTCTAATTACCTTAAAGAACCAGTCGTGACAAGGAATGAAAGGGAAAAAGATAGATACAGACGCAAAAGTATATTTCTACGATCCATTGCATCATCATAGATGAAGCTATGTCTATTAATGTGTTTATCATGCGAAAATCATAGGTTCCAAAATTCTTATAATGTTTTAATGTTCTAGAATTTAAACATGATTTTGAAAACTGTAACTTACTTTTTCTTCTCAACGACTCGAAGTTGTTGTTCTTTTTTTCAGGGACTAAATTAAACCTTGCATGTTTTGAAAGAGTAAAGTGAAATTTGATTATGTTGATAATAATAATAACAACATAACTCATATGCAATATAAAATACTATTAATTAGTTATATTATATAGTATAGACTTGCATAGTTACATGTGTAGTATCTTTTGCAAGTGCTCCCAGTAAGCACCAGTGGTCTAGTGGTAGAATAATACCCTGCCACGGTACTATTTTCACCATAGTTTGGATTAAATTTTTCTTTTTCTGTTTGTTTTTGAATTAGTTTGTTTAAATCACGACCATTTTAATTATTATGCATTGTATATAGGGTTTATGAACATTTAATTTAAGCATTACCGACTATCTACTATACATTTAATTTTATACTTTAATGTGATGTTTTTTTAAATTATATTTTCTCGTCCCAATGTTTTTATCTTATATGCCCTTCATCTCTTTGTCATTTTGTCTTGTCTATTAATGTTCAAACTGAACCTAAGTCTTATGCCGAGGCTATAAGTGCGACACTTCGAACAAAACCAAACAAGTCGAGTTGGGTGCCCTAGAGAGGACTGGAATATGAAAACTAGTTGACCTCCCTCCTCATGTAAAACCATTAGGATGCAAACGAACATAAAAAAGGAGGCATGACAGAGATGGTTTATTGAACAATTTGAGGACATATTGTGGCAAAAGTGTATAACATAATATAGGGACATGATTTGTATGATATATACTCCCCTCTATCCAAAATGACCAGTGTGATTCTAGTAGTCACACTAACTCTTAAAGCACAATTGGAATATACATAAACTTGATGTAAAAAGTACATTCATAAATGGAAACCTTCAAGAAGTTGTTTATATGGAAATAAGCCATGTGGCTATCTCGTCTAGACCTAACAAAGTGAGAGAGCATATTAAATCCATATATGGCCCTAAAAAGAGGCGTGTAGGAAAACATATGAGAAGCTAACCACGTTCCAACACAATATCACCAAGCCGCGTCTGAATCTCGCCTTAGTCATTCACATTATTGATACTATATTGGTATGATGTGATACAAGCCGATAATTCAGTTTCAAAATTTAGCACCGTCAAAGTAGTTCTCCAGGAATCCTTCAAGATCAAAAAATTAGGTCAACTTAAATACTTTCTTGGCTTTGAATTCTCCCGTTCTATCAAAGGAATTTAGATTTGTCAAATAATATACTTGCATGATCTCATTTGTGACAACTTCTTTCTAGGCTCCAAACCTGTATCAACACCATCTGATAACTCTCTAAAATTTCTGCGGGACTGGGAGGCTCTATTGTAAGACATTTGTACAAATTAAAGAAACATAGACGCATTATTGTAGAATACCAAAACAAAACCTATCATCCCATACATCGTTCAATAACCCATCAAGTTTCTTTACAAGACTGGTCTCATTCACATCCATGTTGCAACTCGAGTAATCAAGTATCTCAAACAATGCCCAAGCAATTGTCTGTTTTTACCTAGAAAGTCACCGCTACAACCCATTGGTTTCGCAACCGTAGAATGGGATCGATACATTTATTCTATAATATTAAGTTTTGGACAATTCTTTTTTCCATGGTAGAGATCTAATATCTTTGAGAACAAATAAACATCTTACAGTATACATATCATATTATGAGGCAGAATATAGAGCACATTCACTTCAACTATCCAAGTGAAAGAGTGATAGCTAATTTACAATAAAGTTTCTCATTCTAATTACCTTAAAGAACGAGTCGTGACAAGTAATGAAAGGGAAAAAGATAGATAGAGACGCAAAAGTATATTTCTACGATCCATCGCATCATCATAGATGAAGATATGTCTATTAATGTGTTTATCATGCGAAAATCATAGGTTCCAAAATTCTTATAATGTTTTAATGTTCTAGAATTTAAACATGATTTTGAAAACTGTAACTTACTTTTTCTTCTCAACGACTCGAAGTTGTTGTTCTTTTTTTCAGGGACTAAATTAAACCTTGCATGTTTTGAAAGAGTAAAGTGAAATTTGATTATGTTGATAATAATAATAACAACATAACTCATATGCAATATAAAATACTATTGATTAGTTATATTATATAGTACAGACTTGCATAGTTACATGTGTAGTATCTTTTGCAAGTGCTCCCAATAAGCACCAGTGGTCTAGTGGTAGAATAGTACCCTGCCACGGTACAGACCCGGGTTCGATTCCCGGCTGGTGCACAAGTAGAGCTATGATGAACAAATTATTGATGTTTGGTAACCTCACTAGTCAACCTTCGTTTGGATGAAGTGTAAACTCCCTGAGCTCTATTTTAATTTTAAATTGTCATTTACCAGTCTCAAAAGCATAATATTATTTTCACCATAGTTTGAATTAAATTTTTCTTTTTTGTTTGTTTTGAATTAGTTTGTTTAAACCACAACCATTTTAATTATTATGCATTATATATAGGGTTTATGAACATTTAATTTAAGCATTACCCACTATCTACTATAGATTTAATTTTATACTTTGATGTGATGTTTTTTTAAATTATATTATCTCGTCTCAATGTTTTTATCTTATATGCCCCTCATCTCTTTGTCATTTTGTCTTGTCTATTAATGTTCAAACTGAACCTAAGTCTTATGCCGAGGCTATAAGTGTGACACTTCGAACAAAACCAAACAAGTCGAGTTGGGTGCCCTAGAGAGGACTGGAATATGAAAACTAGTTGACCTCCCTCCTCATGTAAAACCATTAGGATGCAAACGGACATAAAAAAGCAGGCATGACAGAGATGGTATATTGAACAATTTAAGGCCATATTGTGGCAAAAGTGTATAACATAATATAGGGACTAGATTTCTATGATACATACTCCCCTCCATCCAAAATGACCAGTGTGATTCTAGTAGTCACACTAACTCTCAAAGCACAATTGGAATATACATAAACTTGATGTAAAAAGTACATTCATAGATGGAAACCTTCAAGAAGTTGTTTATATGGAAATAACCCATGTGGCTATCTCGTCTAGACCTAACAAAGTGAGAGAGCTTATTAAATCCATATATGGCCTTAAAGAGGCGTGTAGGAAAACATATGAGAAGCTAACCACGTTCCAACACAATATCACCAAGCCGCGTCTGAATCTCGCCTTAGTCATTCACATTATTGATAGTATATTGGTATGATGCGATACAAGCCGATAATTCACTTTCTAAATTTAGCACCCTCAAAGTAGTTCTCCAGGAATCCTTCAAGATAAAAAAATTAGGTCAACTTAAATACTTTCTTGGCTTTGAATTCTCCCGTTCTATCAAAGGAATTTATATTTGTCAAATAATATAGTTGCATGATCTCATTTGTGACAACTTCTTTCTAGGCTCCAAACCTGTATCAACACCATCTGATAACTCTCTAAAATTTCTGCGGAACTGTGAGGCTCTATTGCCAGACATTTGTACAAATTAAAGAAACATAGACGCATTATTGTAGAATACCAAACAAAACCTATCATCCCATACATCGTTCAATAACCCATCAAGTTTCTTTACAAGACTGGTCTCATTCATTTCCATGTTGCAACTCGAGTAATCAAGTATCTCAAACAATGCCCAAGCAATTGTCTGTTTTTACCTAGAAAGTCACCGCTACAACCCATTGGTTTCACAACCGTAGAATGGGATCGATACATTTATTCTATAATATTAAGTTTTGGACAATTTTTCTTCCATTGTAGAGATCTAATATCTTTGAGAACAAATAAACATCTTACAGTATACATATCATATTATGAGGCAGAATATAGAGCACATTCACTTCAACTATCCAAGTGAAAGAGTGAAAGTTAATTTACAATAAAGTTTCACATTCTAATTACCTTAAAGAACGAGTCGTGACAAGGAATGAAAGGGAAAAAGATAGATAGACACGCAAAAGTATATTTCTACGATCCATCGCATCATCATAGATGAAGCTATGTCTATTAATGTGTTTATCATGCGAAAATCATAGGTTCCAAAATTCTTATAATGTTTTAATGTTCTAGAATTTAAACATGATTTTGAAAACTGTAACTTACTTTTTCTTCTCAACGACTCGAAGTTGTTGTTCTTTTTTTCATGGACTAAATTAAACCTTGCATGTTTTGAAAGAGTAAAGTGAAATTTGATTATGTTGAAAATAATAATAACAACATAACTCATATGCAATATAAAATACTATTGATTAGTTATATTATATAGTACAGACTTGCATAGTTACATGTGTAGTATCTTTTGCAAGTGCTCCCAATAAGCACCAGTGGTCTAGTGGTAGAATAGTACCCTGCCACGGTACAGACCCGGGTTCGATTCCCGGCTGGTGCACAAGTAGAGCTATGATGATCAAATTAGTGATGTTTGGTAACCTCACCAGTCAACCTTCGTTTGGATGATGTGTAAACTCCCTGAGCTCTATTTTAATTTTAAATTGTCATTTACCAGTCTCAAAAGCATAATATTATTTTCACCATAGTTTGAATTAAATTTTTCTTTTTTTGTTTGTTTTGAATTAGTTTGTTTAAACCACGACCATTTTAATTATTATGCATTATATATAGGGTTTATGAACATTTAATTTAAGCATTACCCACTATCTACTATAGATTTAATTTTATACTTTGATGTGATGTTTTTTTAATTATATTATCTCGTCTCAATGTTTTTATCTTATATGCCCCTCATCTCTTGTCATTTTGTCTTGTCTATTAATGTTCAAACTGAACCTAAGTCTTATGCCGAGGCTATAAGTGTGACACTTCGAACAAAACCAAACAAGTCGAGTTGGGTGCCCTAGAGAGGACTGGAATATGAAAACTAGTTGACCTCCCTCCTCATGTAAAACCATTAGGATGCAAACGGACATAAAAAAGCAGGCATGACAGAGATGGTATATTGAACAATTTAAGGCCATATTGTGGCAAAAAGTGTATAACATAAATAGGGACTAGATTTCTATGATACATACTCCCCTCCATCCAAAATGACCAGTGTGATTCTAGTAGTCACACTAACTCTCAAAGCACAATTGGAATATACATAAACTTGATGTAAAAAGTACATTCATAGATGGAAACCTTCAAGAAGTTGTTTATATGGAAATAACCCATGTGGCTATCTCGTCTAGACCTAACAAAGTGAGAGAGCTTATTAAATCCATATATGGCCTTAAGAGGCGTGTAGGAAAACATATGAGAAGCTAACCACGTTCCAACACAATATCACCAAGCCGCGTCTGAATCTCGCCTTATTCATTCACATTATTGATAGTATATTGGTATGATGCGATTACAAGCCGATAATTCACTTTCTAAATTTAGCACCCTCAAAGTAGTTCTCCAGGAATCCTTCAAGATCAAAAAATTAGGTCAACTTAAATACTTTCTTGGCTTTGAATTCTCCCGTTCTATCAAGGAATTTATATTTGTCAAATAATATAGTTGCATGATCTCATTTGTGACAACTTCTTTCTAGGCTCCAAACCTGTATCAACACCATCTGATAACTCTCTAAAATTTCTGCGGAACTGTGAGGCTCTATTGCCAGACATTTGTACAAATTAAAGAAACATAGACGCATTATTGTAGAATACCAAAACAAAACCTATCATCCCATACATCGTTCAATAACCCATCAAGTTTCTTTACAAGACGTGTCTCATTCACTTCCATGTTGCAACTCGAGTAATCAAGTATCTCAAACAATGCCCAAGCAATTGTCTGTTTTACCTAGAAATCACCGCTACAACCCATTGGTTTCACAACCGTAGAATGGGATCGATACATTTATTCTATATATTAAGTTTTGGACAATTCTTCTTCCATTGTAGAGATCTAATATCTTTGAGAACAAATAAACATCTTACAGTATACATTCATATTAGAGGCAGAATATAGAGCACATTCACTTCAACTATCCAAGTGAAAGAGTGAAAGTTAATTTACAATAAAGTTTCACATTCTAATTACCTAAAGAACGAGTCGTGACAAGGAATGAAAGGGAAGAAGATAGATAGAGACGCAAAAGTATATTTCTATGATCCATCGCATCATCATAGATGAAGCTATGTCTATTAATGTTTATCATGCGAAAATCATAGGTTCCAAAATTCTTATAATGTTTTAATGTTCTAGAATTTAAACATGATTTTGAAAACTGTAACTTACTTTTTCTTCTCAACGACTCGAAGTTGTTGTTCTTTTTTTCAGGGACTAAATTAAACCTTGCATGTTTTGAAAGAGTAAAGTGAAATTTGATTATGTTGATAATAAAATACAACAAACTCATATGCAATATAAAATACTATTGATTAGTTATATTATATAGTATAGACCTGCATAGTTACATGTGTATTATCTTTTGCAAATGCTCCCAATAAGCACCGGTGGTCTAGTGGTAGAATAGTTCCCTGCCACGGTACAGACTCGGGTTCGATTCCCGGCTGGTGCACAAGTAGAGCTATGATTAACAAATTAGTGATGTTTGGTAACTTCACCAGTCATCCTTCGTTTGGATGAAGTGTAAACTCCTTGTGCTCTATTTTAATTTTAAATTGTCATTTAAGGTCATATTGTGGCAAAAGTGTATAACATAATATAGGGACTAGATTTCTATGATACATACTCCCCTCTATCCAAAATGACCAGTGTGATTCTAGTAGTCACACTAACTCTCAAAGCACAATTGGAATATACATAAACTTGATGTAAAAAGTACATTCATAGATGGAAACCTTCAAGAAGTTGTTTATATGGAAATACCCACGTGGCTATCTCGTCTAGACCTAGCAAAGTGAGAGAGCCTTATTAATCCATATATGGCCTTAAAGAGGCGTGTAGGAAAACATATGAGAAGCTAACCACGTTCCCAACACAATATCACCAAGCCGCGTCTGAATCTCGCCTTAGTCATTCACATTATTGATAGTATATTGGTATGATGCGATACAAGCCGATAATTCACTTTTCTAAATTTAGCACCCTCAAAGTAGTTCTCCAGGATCCTTCAGATAAAAAATTAGGTCAACTTAAATACTTTCTTGGCTTTGAATTCTCCCGTTCTATCAAAGAATTTAGATTTGTCAAATAATATACTTGCATGATCTCATTTGTGACAACTTCTTTCTAGGCTCCAAACCTGTATCAACACCATCTGATAACTCTCTAAATTTCTGCGGGACTGTGAGGCTCTATTGCCAGACATTTGTACAAATTAAGAAACATAGACGCATTATGTAGATACCAAAACAAAACCTATCATCCCATACATCGTTCAATAACCCATCAAGTTTCTTTACAAGACTGGTCTCATTCACTTCCATGTTGCAACTCGAGTAATCAAGTATCTCAACAATGCCCAAGCAATTGTCTGTTTTTACCTAGAAAGTCACCGCTACAACCCATTGGTTTCGCAACCGTAGAATGGGATCGATACATTTATTCTATAATATTAAGTTTGGGACAATTCTTCTTCCATTGTAGAGATCTAATATCTTTGGAACAAATAAACATCTTACAGTATCCATATCATATTATGAGGCAGAATATAGAGCACATTCACTTCACTATCCAAGTGAACGAGTGATAGTTAATTACAATAAAGTTTATCATTCTAATTACCTTAAAGACGAGTCGTGGACAAGTAATGAAAGGGAAAAAGATAGATAGAGACGCAAAAGTATATTTTCTCGATCCATCGCATCATCATAGATGAAGATATGTCTATTAATGTGTTTATCATGCGAAATCATAGGTTCCAAAATTCTTATAATGTTTTAATGTTCTAGAATTAAACATGATTTTGAAAACTGTAACTTACTTTTTCTTCTCAACGACTCGAAGTTGTTGTTCTTTTTTCAGGGACTAAATTAAACCTTGCATGTTTTGAAAGAGTAAAGTGAAATTTTG